>NC_040082.1:22937123-23240154 GCF_003369695.1 Bos indicus x Bos taurus
CTTGGATTTTTCTAAGGGTGAGGTCACTCAAGAAGTATTTTAAGAAATGAACAATATTGTGTATTCCCCTTTTCAATTGGTGCATAGTACAGGAAGGATTATAACCATTTAATCAAATGCCTCTTGTTTGCTAATGAACTAAAATATGCAATAAGTATAATCTGAGTCTACTTTTTCTGTCAAATACTTTTTAACTTAATTTGGACATTTAAACATTTTATTTCAGTAGAACTTTTTAAAAGACTCAAAGGGTTTCTAAAGAGTTGAAGATGTGTCTGTTTGGTAGACAATATGATGTGCATATGACAGATTTTACCCATAGTTCATAGTGTCAGATACTGTTACACAAAGGTAACATAGCTGATGATGAATTTGGATTAATAGTATCAACAATTTAAATAGAGAGCGCAGTTTGAGTATATTAAGTACCTATTGCTAAAGAATTAAATGTGAGGGAGATATGTTTTTTAAAATAGTACTCTATACAAAACCTGGCTTTAACATCTATTTGGTTTATTTGAAATGTATTCTCTTTCTGAAATTCTACAGTGAAACAATTTGTACTTAATAGAAATTCCAAAAGGCAGAACAAATGAAGCTATGTTAGTTGGCTTACTTTAAATAAGTGGCAATGATAAGATTAGGAATTACTGTAATTGTGTTTGTTTATATGTGTATACTTGTTTCTTTTCTATTTTTAACAATTACTTAAAACATGAAATGCAGTTTTTCCCCACATATTTAAATTTCTGTCATTCTAGTCCATGGTCTGTGTACTTGTTTTGGGTAAGTGACTGATGTCTAAAGTTGATAACCTGTCAACTTAATAGTCTGTTGAAACTGAGTATCCCATCAAAGAAAGAACTGAAGTCTAGTAATAAAAAATTTATTTAAAAAATTTAATAACAATTTTTAATTTAATAGTAAAATTTTCAAAGAGCAACAATGCAACTTTAACTGTTGTCACTAGAGTAACTGGGTATCCACATTAAAATAGTGAATAAAACAGTTTATTCATTTTTAAAATGAACCCATATGTCATACTACACACAAAAATTAAGAGGGACCGTAGTTTTCACTGTAAAAGATATAATCATAAAGTTTTTAAAGGAAATAGAATATTTGATCATTTTAGAAGTAGAGGTTTCTTAGGACACTGTTTTAACCAGAAAGTTTAATGGTAAAATTTCATAGAGATTAAGTTTCTGCTCAATAAAAAATGTGTTAAGAAAATAGGCATGTCATAGTTTGGTAAAATATTTGCAAAACGTTAGACAAAGGACTCATGTTCAAGATAAATGAAGAACTACTAAAAAAAAGAATGGGCAAGAAATATAGATAACTTCACATTTAAACAAAAAGCACATGAAAAAGTACTTAATCTGTAGAAATTTTAATATCATCCCTTGTTATAGTTTCTCACATTTATTGCACTGAGTTCTTAGATCACTAGGTTTTTATCTCAGGCCAAGTTAAAAACTGACTTAATTTTCCCATCCTGAGGAAAGAAGTAGAAATGCAGTTGCATTGCATTGTTGGATTTTACAATAATTTTTTTGATAGCTCTTTCTGCAGAAAAAAGTGTTGAAAGAAAAGTATGGTAGATCTTTACAAGTTACCTGGGTCAGCCACAAAAGGCTTTTCAGTTACATGGTCAAACATATGCAGTAAATTTTATAATAGTTTCCTTTGCCTTTTAAAGTATTGTTTCTGCTTGAGAATATTAAAGTTCTTGGCAGAAGTAGGAGATTTCTGTTTTAGCATTTTAATGGAAGACGGCTCTGATCTTGTCACTTCATTTGAGAATTTGGAAGTATCATTTTTGTACTTACTCAACTGGCTTGCAAAACAAAAATTTTTTATCTGTTATTTTAAAAAATTGAATTTGTCCCACAGCTCATTGATACCCTGTTCATTATTTTTTCTAGTTTTGTTTTTCCCCCTCTGTTCCATTTTGGATAGTTTTTATTGCTATGTCTTGAAGTTCACTTTTATTTTTTTTTCCCCTGCAGTGTCTAATCTGGTATTTAACTCACCCAGTGTATTTTTTATCTCAGGTTCAGATTTTTTTTTTTTAATCTCTAGAGATTCAATTTGGATCTTTATTTTCTCCATGTCTCTCTTTAACATGTTCATATTTACTTTCTTGAACATATAAAATATATTTATAACAGCTGATTTAGTGTCTATGTCTACTAATGTTATCTTCTGTGTCACTCTGGAACTTGTGTCTATTGATTGGTTTTTCTTGTCATTGGGGTTCATATATTCTTGCTTATTTGCATCCTGAAAATCTTGGACTGGAAGCCAGACAATGAATTTTGTCTTGTTGGGTGCTGGATATTTTTATATTCCTTTAAATATTTCTGAGCTTTGTTCTGGAATGTAGCCAAAATCTTGGAAACCTACGAGATAGTTTGATTCTTTTGAGACTTACTTTTAAAATGAGAGCACCCTTTAAGTTAGTGATAATTTTTACCCGTTACTGAGGAAGTACTCTGTTGAGTACTCTACCAATGCCCCACATGTTACAAAGCTTTTTCACTTTGGTCTGATGGAAACAGGAACTACTCCTACCTCTCTCTGAGTCCTAAGGATTTTTCTGCCTGTTCCTTTCTGCTGATTATGCTGCCAGCATTGCGTGATTTCCTCAGAAACATCTATGGATCAGAACTCAGATGAAGATGAGAAAACTCTGCCAGTCTCTAGAGCTCACTCTCTTTGCAGCTCTCCTCTCTGATACTCTGATACTCTTCTACAATTTCTAGCTGCTTCCTCACCGTTGTGGTCTTCCTCTCTAAAATGTCGAACACTAGTCTAATCCTGAGAAGAACATCATAGAAATCCCAAGTGAGAGTTCTACAAAATACCTAGCTAGTATGTCTCAGAACTGTCAAGAATACCAAAACCAGGGAAATCTAGAGAAACTTAGAACCAAGCAAAAACTAAAGAGACATAACAAATGAAATGTGGTATCCTAGCTGGGATCCTGGAAAAGAAAAATGGCAATTGGTAAAAACTAATAGAATCTGAACAAAGGCTAGACTTTACTAGGTAATCACAGTGTACAGTATTGGTTCATTAGTTGTGATAAATGTCCCATACTAATGTAAGATCGTAATAATAGGAGCAACTGTGGTTAGTGTATACAGAGCTCTCTGTGTATTACACTAATGTAAGATGGTAATAATAGGAGCAACTGGGGTTAGTGTATATAGAGCTCTCTGTATCATCTTTGAAATTTTTCTGTAATCTAAAATTGCTCTAAAATTTAAATGTTTGTTTAAAAATAACATTAATATTAAACTCCAGAAATGCCAAGTGAGTAAGATCAGAGCTCCCAGTTGGGTTTCAGAATGTAACTGACGATACAGTATGTTTTTTATGAAGCAGAATTGGTAAAATTTAAAGAACTTTTATTCATTTTAAGATTGTTTCTTGAGTTTGTGATGTTAAAATATCTTTTGCTTTGAAATGATGCTGATAGTGGATTTGGTCTACTTACTATACTACCACAATAAAAAGTTTATTAGTCCCCAAGTCTGAGAGTCATAAACTTCACCAATTCATTTCCTGAAAACTGTTCCAGAAGTTTGCTCCTCCTCCTGGATAGAGCCAAAATACTCTCATTTTATGGTGGTTCTCTTACATCTATCTCTACATACTTGTAAGAGTCTAGATAGGTTTCTGACATTTTCTAGCACTCTTGAGCAAAGGAGATATTTAAAAGCAGAAGAACCAAATAAAAGCCGAGTTCCCACAGTCTCAGCTCTTCTCTAGCAGTAAAAGGAAATACCAGAATCTTCCAAAGTTCAGAATCCAAGAAAAGAGCATTATCAACTCCCTCTCAGTGAGGTAGGAAATGAAGACTCTGGAGAGTACAGCATCTGGAGGCAATGGATTCAGAAGGTGAGTGGTAGAAATCTCCCCGTAATGAAACCCCAGAAGCATTAATTGTGGGTTTTTAGTCTGGGTTTTAGGGTGGAATGAGCTGGTTTGTTTTTTTTTTTTTCTTTTTTTTTTTCCTCCTAGATTACATGAATTGAAAGTTCCACTGACTAATCTTTTGAGTTTATCTGAAAATAATTTAAACCTCCTTATGTGTCAATAGCAAGTTAAACAAGGCAGGGTTTCAAGTGTTCTCATTAATAGTCACGCCTCTATAAACTGAGTGCATGTTTTTTGTGATGTGTGTCTTTCATTCAGTTGTGTATTAGTTTACACAGCAAACATTTAGTGGTTACTGTTTTCCACTGGAATGTGTGATGTGCATTTAAATGAACAGTACAGTCTAGTCTTTGCCTTGAAGTGGCTCCTAATCTAGTTGGAAGACATGATTGCCATACAGGATGGTAAGTGCTTTGTTAAGGATTGGTGTAAGTTTGATTTTTAGGGAAAACTTCATGAAGGACAAAAATCTGCCTTGAAAGAGTTTGTGTGGCTAAATTGCTGAATGTTAAGCAAATCAAAATCTTAAGAGTTATCAATTCTCTTAATGTTAAGAGCAATCAAGGCTGAACTTAGTAGTTGGCATAATATTGAAAGGAAAAGATATATTCTAGAATCAGAGATAGGGATAGCAATATGCAATACTATTTAAACCACTCTTAGAGAAGTCTGGGAATCTGAATTAATTCCTGCTTTGAGCAGGAGTGCTTATAAGATGAAGGGGGGAAAAGTAGATGATATATCTCAGAATCCCTCTCCTGAAACTTACTTTTTTTAATAATTTATCAGTTTTGTTTATTTTGTTTTATTTTTCAATTGAGGTAAAGTTGGTTTATACTATTATGTAAGTTTCGTGTGTGATGACATTTTATTTCAACTTCTGTACTTATTTAGTGCAGCATGCTCACCCCTGGAAGTTCAGTTTCCATCTGGCACCATACAGTGGACCCCCTGTAAGCATTTCACCCTCCCCCAACACCCCTTCCTCATTGGTAATCACTACTTTGTTCTCTGTATCTGTGTGTGTGTTTTATTTGTTTTTTTGATTTTGGTGTTAGTCCACATATGAATGAATTCATAATGTTTGTCTTAATCTGTCTGACCTGTTATAGGTAGCATAAAATAATACCTTCAAGTCACAAATGGCAAGTTTTCATCTTTTCTAATTGCTGAGTAGTGTCCCATTGCATACTTAAATACGACCTCTCTTTTATTCACCCTTCATTGGGCACTTATGCTGTTCTATATCTTGGCTGTTGTAAATAATACTGTGTTGAACATAAGCATGCATATATCTTTCAAATTAATGTTTTTGTATCTCTGTGTAAAAAGCCAGAAATGGAATACCTGGATCATATGGTGGTTCTGTTCTTAATTTTTTGAGGACTCTCCATATTGTTTTCCATAATGGCTACACCAGTTTACCTTCTCACCAACAGTATGTGTTGGTTTCCTTTTCTCCACATCCTCTCCAACGCTTGTTATTTCTTGCCTTTTTGATAATAGTCATTCTAAAAGACATGAGGTGGTATCTCATTGTGGTTTTGATTTTCATTTCTCTGATGATATTGAACATCTTTTCATGTATGTGTTTGGGCATCTGTGTATCTTCTCTGGAAAAATGTCTCTTCAGATCCTCTGCCCATCTTTTAATCAGATTGTTTGGCTTTTTTGTTGTTGAGTTATATCAGTTCTTTATATATTTTGGATAGTAAGCTCTTATTAGATATGTGATTCACAAGTATCTTCTCATCAGGAGGTTGTTTTTCACTTTGTTCATGGTTTCCTTTGCTGTGCAGAACCTTTTTAATCTGATAGAGTCCTATTTATTTTTGCTTTTGTTTCCCTTGCCTGAGGCCAATGTCAGTGAGAGTACTACCTATGTTTTCTTCTAATAATTTTATGCTTTCAGGTCTCAGACTATTTTGCATTAATTTCTGTGTATGATGTAAGCAGTGGTGTAGTTTCATTCTTTTGCAGGCAGCTGTCCAGTTTTCCCCTAACCATGTATGAAGAGGGTATCCTTTCTCCATTGTATCTTCTTTGTTCCTTTGTCCTAAATTAATGGACTGTATGTGTGGGTTTATGTCTGGGCTCTTGAGTCTGTTCTGTTCATGTGTGTGTCCATCCTCCTGCCAGTACCATTCTGTATTGAGTACTGTTGTTGTTGAGTCGCTCAGTTGTGTCCAACTCTTTGCAACCCCATGGACTACAGCCTTCCAGGCTCCTCTGTCCATAGGATTTTCTGGGCAAGATTACTGGAGTGGGTTGCCATTTCCTTGGGATTTTCCTGATCCAGGATTGAAACTGTGTCTCCAAGTCTCCTGCCATGCAGATGGATTCTTTACTGCTGAGCCACCAGGGAAACCAGTTTTTAGTACTATAACTTGGTAATATAATTTGAAATCAATGACTATGATACCTCCAGCTTTATTTTATAATTTTTTTTTCTTCTCAGAAAAGGGGTCTTTTGGGGACTGGCAGTGCAGTGGCTAAGGCTCCCAGCTTCTACTGCAGGGGATGAGAGTTCCATCCTTGGTCAGGGAACTAAAATTCCCATGTGCTGTGGCATGGCAAAAAGAACGAAAAGGAGTCTATTGTGGTCCCATATAAATTTAGATTTTTAAATTTTATTTCCATGAAAAACAGTCAATAAATCTCTTTGTAGTTGCTAAGGAAACAGAGCAAAAAACACTAAATGTACAGGGCATACATTTGTCCAGAGACAAAGCTAGTGGAGCCTAGAGGTGGGCTCTAGGCAGAGCCCTGAACAGAAGAGAGGGGCAATCAAACAGCAGAGCCTCTTTCTGCATTCATTGCCAAGGCAAAAATCATGCGATAGTCTGAGATAAAAACAATTATTTGCTACTAGACAAAAGAGTTGTAGCAGCTTGTTTTCCTGTATCTCTTTAATGTTAACATTCTCTGCAAAATGTGCAGTTGTTTAAGATAGCTGGCTCAGACTCAGACTTCCCTTGGTTGTACAGTACCTGAGGTTGAATGGTGTTGGAGTGGCTGGGACATCCAGTTAAGGGGAAGCAGAATTATAGATACACACCCTTCAGCTTTAGTGGGGGGTGTTTACGTGGCTTTCTGTCTGTTCCCATGCACAGCTATTGCTGGCCATCTCTAGGTCTGGCTTCTAGAATATTCCTAATTCCTACTGTGCTGACTCATCCAGGATGAGATGTCAGCCAGAGGTATGTCATCTGATGGAAATATGATTTTTCTGGATTTGGGGGCATTTGTATTATTTTCAAGCTTGTAATAGTGATTTGATGTGATTTTTCATTCTCAATTACTTCACTTTTTAACCTAATTTTCTATACATAGTTTTATATGTTTCTTAAAGAGAGTCCCTGAAATTGTTTATGCTTCAGAATCCACAAAACTTGAATCTGCCCATGTTAAATTTATCTATGGGACTGCAAACCATTCACTCTTCTGCTCCAGTAGTCAACCAATCAAACAACAATCATTTGTCCATCTGCCTGCTAAAGCATAGACATACAAGGCAAAAATTTTTATTCCACATTTAGACATACAAATCTTTAAAAAGGAAATGCCTGGTTGAAGTAATGTTTTCACCTGATTGACTTTCAGTTATGTGTAGCCAGTTACTCCAAAATTCTTCCTGACTGCCATATAGTTCCTTCTTTGTTTAGTACTGAGAGAGGATGAAGGGTGCAGGAATGGTTCTAGAGAAGAGGGCGCTTTGTTACCCAGGGGGTTAACAGGGCAGGAGGAGGAGGCTGAGTGCTGAGAAAGCCAAGCCCGACCACTGCCCTAGGTATCATCAGTGTGGTAGTTATGAACGGGAACTGTGGACAAAGGAACCATTCCTCACTGAGGAACTTTTAAAAATAGTTTCCCAGAAACCTAGAAGTTGGACTAGTTTTTAGGAAGCTGCTGCAGGAGACCACAGAGCGCAAGGATAACTTAGAATAATAATTCTGTAGCCCCCGCGAGGCCTGGCAGCTTTCCTCAACTTGATTTTTCTCAGATGAGTGAGAAAATGGTTAAATGACTTGGCATGTTGACACTGATTGGATGGATGGAGGCTGAATGTAAGCCTTTAGATTTAGTTGAGTGAGCTTTGAAGCCTCTTTGGAGGTAAGAATATGTAGGTGAAAGGACCTAGGGAAAGAAAGACACATTGATTCCTGTCCCAGCAGTACCAGTTCACATGGCCCAGTTTCCTCATCTGTTTTATGAAGAAAACAATACCTTCCATGCAGGGTTGTTAGGAAAATAAAGATGAAATTATCGGTGATTGACACCTAGGAGATCAGGGCTTCATAGTGTGAGGTACATGAATGACCTTGAGAAGGGAGAGTGCTCAGCAAACTCCTTAAAATTTCATGCCAATGTTTCTGGGTGTGAACATTTTGAGGAGAAAGTAGTTTGTAACTTTTTATCAAATTCTCCGATCTGTGACTACAAATAGGTTAAGAATCCTTGAAGTAGGAGCTCATTTCTGTTTGAGAATGAGTTGCAAAGGGAAAAGTCTGAAATTCTCTAGAATAGTCATCAAAAAGAACTGGAACAGAAGAGAGTGAGGCTTACAGTGGGGGGGAAATCAAGTGGACATTGATTAAAGTAATTCTATATTTGTACTGAGTATTTAATACTGCTCTTAATTTGTAAATATATTTAGTTCTATGATGAAAAGAGTAGAAAATAATTTCCTCTTTTTCCTGCCGTGATAACATGGCTGATATATTTTCAACACGAGTAATTTTAAAAAGCATTGGAGTGGGAGGTTAAAAATTAAGGACAGTCTTGGCCCTGCAACTGAAAAATGATGTGAAAATTGAGCAAGTCATTTGCCTCAGTGTTCCCAAGTGCAAAATAGTAGACATAAACCACTCCCTAACAATAATGCTTAAAATTTGACTAATTCTTGAAAATATGTTGAATTCCTTTGACAGCAGGAGCTATGTAAGATCAAGATGTCATAACACTTTTCTTTTAAAATTTAATTTACTCTTTACACATGTGTTAAATCCCTGGTGGCTCAGATGGTAAGGAGACTGTCTGCAGTGTTGGAGACCCTGGTTCGATCCCTGGGTTGGAAAGATTCCCTGGAGAAGGAAATGGCAACCCACTCCAGTATTCTTGCCTGGAAAATCCCATGGACAGAAGAGCCTGGTGGGCTACAGTCCATGGGGTCGCAGTGTCAGACAAGACTGAGCCACTTCACTTCTTCACTTTACTTACATTATTGTTAAACAATAATAATATCTCAAATTCATTTTAATCATTTATTGAAAAGCTTAAACTATTGGTATCTACACTTTAAAGTCCTGTGATATTAGTGGTAGATATCATAAAAAATCAGGTTTGCTGCATGTCTGGTGATTTTTACACAGCTTTATCATATCAGCAAAGTCCAAAAATCTCCATGCCCCACAGCACACACACACAGTCATTCACCCATCATCTGGCTAATCCTGCTCATCATTATATCCTTAGCATAAAGATCACCTTCTTGGGGGACCTTCCTTCAACCTCTGCAGCTGAACAGCTTCCTCTCTTGCACTTATAATTACTTGTTCAACTCTTATTTTCCCTGCCAGCCTAGAAACATTAAATGGCAGGAAACAGATTTTTTCCTATTACTGCATCCCTACTGCTGCTGCTAAGTCACTTCAGTTGTGTCCGACTCTGTAGATGGCAGCCTACTCGGCTCCCCTGTCCCTAGGATTCTCCAGGCAAGAACTCTGGAGTGGGTTGCCATTTCCTTCTCCAATACATGAAAGTGAGAAGTGCAAGTGAAGTCGCTCAGTCGTGTCTGACACTTCCCGACCCCGTGGACTGCAGCCTACCAGGCTCCTCCATCCATGGGATTTTCCAGGCAAGAGTACTGGAGTGGGGTGCCATTGGCATCTCCCTAGGACTTTGCAAATAGCCTGGTTTATAACAAACCTTTAAAAAAAAAGTTAGTTTTTTCCCGCCTGTGCTGGGTGTTGCCGCATGGGCTTCTCAGGGCAGTGGCTTCTCTTGTTGCGGAGACCCCGCTCGAAGGCTTGGGCTTCAGTAGTTGTGACCCCCAGCCTCTAGAGCACACGCTCAACAGTTGTGGCTCGTGGGCTTGGTTGTCCCCCGGCATATGGGATCTTCCTGGTTTCTTTTAGTGGAGAATGGTATTTGGAAACCATTAGCTTTTGGATTGTCATCGTTCCCAAGCTCTCAGTGGACAAGGGATAGAGCTATGAATATAGGAGTATAAGGACATTAACACTTGAAATCATACATACATACACAATATGGAGTCATTTATTTTCATATCCATCAATATATATCAATATATACTGACAATGGCAGGGCTCCCCCTCTTACCAGCATGGATGCCTACCTTGCTCTGCCCACCTGGTGCCTTCATTTGAGAAGAGGAAGGGATCAAAGGTTACTTTTTAAATGTCTGAATTAAAAACTAACGTAAGATGTTATTAACTTTTATCTCAAGTTTCTCCAGTCTCTTGATGTGTTTTATCTCTTTCCAGACAAATCTGCATTTCTCCGGATATGTGATAGGGAGAGTTCTGCTTCATTGGAAGAAGAATATAATAGAGTCCTTGCTTGATTTATTTTATCCTAAGTTGTCGCGTGTGTTTAGTTCAGTATTTTTGGCAGGAAATGCTTTACTGTAGGACTGTCCCACACACTGCAAGACATTTGGTATCCCTGACTCCCTACTCACTATTGCCACTGAAGGTCCCCTGCTAAAAAACTTGGGGTAATTAAAGAGCAAAAACAAAGAACTCCTACACATTTCCAGCTTCCTCCTAGGAAGGCACCCTTCCCACATTTGAGAACCCCTGGAGCTCTTTGCAACTTGTGTAATAGCTGTTTTCTGCTATATTCTTTCTTTTTCAGGATTTGAAAGAGCTCAACTAACTTACATGGAAACTCAACGTGGAACAGTTCCACTACATCAGTCGGTTTACATTGAGTGTGTTAGCCTTGCCAAATGAATGTTCTTTTTTGATCAAGAAAAATTACATGCTTTTGGGTTGGTAAATGTCCCCTGTTGATTTTTGGAGGGGGCTTCAGAGGCCCAAATCTAAATGCTGCTTTGAAAAGAGGTTTTCTTCTGTTATCGAAATGTCTCTTAAGAAGTATACCAAGCCATAAACACAAAGCTGCCTGAAGCACCTGGGTTATCAATGTTTAAATTAAGGCCGCAATACCATATATAGGGGGCTTCCCAGGTGTTGCAGTGGTAAAGAATCCACCTGCTAATGCAGGAGATGCAAGAGACATGGGTTCAGTCCCCAAGTCAGGAAGATCCCCTGGAGGAGGGCATGGCCACCCACTCCAGTATTCTTGCCTGGAGAATCCCGTGGACAGAGGAGCCTGCTAGGCTACAGTCCATGGACTCAGAGAATGAGACAGGACTGAGCATAGCACAGCTGCTCCTAAGTCAGTCATGTCCGACTCTTTGCAACCCCATGGACTGTAGTCTGCCAGGCTCCTCTGTCCATGGGATTCTCCAGGCAAGAATAATGGAGTTGGTGGTCATGCCCTCCTCCAGGGGATCTTCCCAACCCACGTTTCGAACTTGTGTCTCTTATGTCTCCTGCATTGGAGGTGGGTTCTCAAAGAGTCGGATACGACTGAGTGACTTTCATGTCTTTAACATTAGCACCACCTGAGTAGCCCACAGCACGACACCATATATAAAATGTGTATTATTGGCTTGTTCAGAGAAGGCAATGGCGCCCCACTCCAGTACTCTTGCCTGGAAAATCCCATGGATGGAGGAGCCTGGAAGGCTGCAGTCCATGGGGTCACTGAAGGTCGAACATGACTGAGCGACTTCACTTTCACTTTTCACTTTCATGCACTGGAGAAGGAAATGGCAACCCACTCGTGTTCTTGCCTGGAGAATCCCAGGGATGGGGAAGCCTGTTGAGCTGCCGTCTGTGGGGTCGCACAGAGTCGGACACGACTGAAGTGACTTAGCAATAGCAATTGGCTTGTTAGCTATATAGTTTTCAGAGCAGTGGTAGAGTACTTGGGTTTGGGCAAGTCAAATTCTGGTTAAGAGCCAGAGCTACACTTAACAGACTTATCCGTAGAGAAAGTTCTTTCCTGGGTGGCCCAAGTCTGTCATACCTACTGAGGTGCTAAAGGCCGTACTCCATCTCTGACTGGACACGGAAGGGTCATGTTTTTCTCAGGCTCCACAGGCTGGAACAGGTTCATCCCCCTTCCTCACCACTGGTGTAAACGGTAGCCAACCTGCAGTAGAAAGAAGCTAGGCCCTTCAGCTAGCCATCTTTCCTGCTGTGTCTTAGTTCGTTTGGGCTGCTATACAGAATGCCACAGAGTGGGTGGCAATGTATAAACAACTGATTTATTTCTTATGGTTCTGGAGGTTGGTAGCTTGAGATCAGATACCTACGTGGTCGGGTTCTGATGAGGGCCCTCCCACAGAATTTCAAACAGCCATCTAGAGCTGTGTCCTATCACTGGCTTGCGGGAAAAGGGACGAGAGAGCTCATGGGGATCTTTTTTATAAGGGCATTAATCCCGTTCATGAGGGTTCCACTCTCAGGACCTAATTACCACCTCCCAAAGTTCCCACTTCCTATCACATTGGTGGTTAGGATTTCTGCATAAATTGGGGGACATATTTAGTCCATTGCACATTGGGATTCAAAAGAGTAAAAGCTTGCTTGTGTCTTGCCCTTATGAATTTGAGCTCTTGTTTAGATGGGAAAAAAATTCTAGTTCCACCAACTGCATAAGCAGAGGAAGGAAAAATAAGGTTTAACACATGTTATGTTTGAAAAAAAATCATATTAGACTCGAGAGTAAGTTCCATATGAACACTTGGTGTGATTTAGAAAATTAGTGATGGGGACTTCCCTGGCAGTCCAGTGCTCAAGATTCCACGGTCTGATCACAGAGGGTACCAGTTCAATCCCTGGTCAGGGAACTAAGATAATTTCCAGCCGTCCCAGGACATGGAAGACAGTATTACACTAGTCTGGTGAATGCCCTCACTTAGAAAGTAATGTGTGGATTTATATGGTTTGGAGGTGAACAACTTTGAACTGGGGCTGATGTAATTCTTGAAGGATGTAATCTGAATGGGATCCATTCCAGAATATAAAGACAAAAGTAAACTAGAAAATTGTGTTGACATGACACTTTTAATGCTCTTCAGTTAGTGGTTTAAGCCATAGGGAATTAATTTTACCTCAAAAAGAAACTCATACCCTGTAAAGTACATAACCCATTTCCTTAGCTATCTTACCTCTTACTTTCTCTAACACAGAGCATGTTATTGCAGGATCATGCCCCAAAACTTGCATCAACGGTCTTCTTTGTACCTGTGAATGGCCTCTTTCTGTTCATTTAGGTTCTTGGACAGACGAAACACACACACCCACACACTCTCTCTCTCCCTTTAGGGGAATCTTACCTAAAAATCAAGTCTTTCTTAATCTGAGAATATCTTAGAATTTTGATTACTTGATGCTCTTGAAAAACTGAGAATTTTTTACATCGTGTCCTTATGACCTCTTTTTTTCCCCCCAACTTGGTGAACAACAAAAACAAGGAGAAAAAAACACAGAACAGTTTCACACCTAAAATTGAAGGAGTTGATTACTGTCATTTTGATGATGTGCCTTTTATAAGTTTGCAATGGTTAAGAAAGACTTTATGGTTTTGGAGCATGAGCACTTTAAAGCGATTCAAAATTATTGAAGAGCGACAAATTTTATAAAGTGCTTCAATTTGTTACTGACTACAGCTGCAGTGGAACGATTCGGCAGAGCTTTTAGTCCTATGCACAGCCTCCAAATGCACTCATAATCTTCCCAGGTGTAGCTCCTTTACACGCAGGGGTTCTGAGTGTTCCGCCCAGAGATAGTGTATTGCTAACAGCTTCTGTTCTGGAGACTTGCACACCACAAAAGAAGCGCTCACACATGGGTGTCCTTTTGGCAATGCTGCAAACCAGCCTTCTGTTGTTTGGCTTTGCCAGAATTATAAAATGGTGGTGTAAAAAACTACTGGGATACTGGTGTCTGAATGAGTGTAGGTGTATGAGGAGTGGAAAAACAAGTGGGATAAGAGTGGACAAGGTGGCTGAGACACTGAAAAACGAGAAGATAACCTTTTAGTCCTTTGAGACACATAGAGACTCATGTTTAAACAGCTAATACTTTTGAGAGAGTTGGTAACTTTGTAATAGCAGCTTTGAACCATATTTTTCTGCTTTGCCATTAACTTGCATTATTTTTCTGGACTTTAATTTGCATGTTTAGAGTGTCAGTAAGCCCTGTTTATGTGAACGTAGGAAAGATAAGGCATCATCTTTGAAATTTAAAATGACCAAGTGGTTTGGATATTGACTTGTAGTGTGGGGTTCCAGTAAAGCACACGGATAATTCTGCCCTTTAACATGGGTTTAGGCAGCTGAGATGTCCTGCCTAGTACATTTTCTTCATGTGATGGCTATAAACGGCACAACATTTAATTTCTTTAGAACTAGAGTTGTAGAATTCAACTAGTTCAGTAAGAGCATAATCTTACATCAGAACAAAGCTAAATGCAGAGAAGTCAGTTTAAAAGCGTACCCAATTCAACAGTGGAGTCGGGGGAGGGTGGCCTTTAAATAGGTCTTTAGTATGCAACTATTTGGCAACACTAAGTGTCTGAAAAAACCTTTGTCCACGTGGTAACTTCACACAGGTGATTCTTAACCAAAGCTAAGGGTAGAGTCCACATTTTCAACTCTTCTCTCACCAGTCTGCTTTTTACCATCATGCTCTTGATCCTTCATTCTATTTAAGAGCATGAGGTAGCTCTTTCAGAAAAGGATTTAACATGTTAGAATATAGCTTATAACTAGGAAAATAAGTTTGCTTTCTAGGAAAATAAGTTTATTTTCTGCCTCCTCCTGCTTGCCTCCTTTCCTTAAATGAATTTATACATGTAAAGAACTTAGAATGCTTGACTCTTGTTACCATTCTATTATTTGTTTTCTTATTTCCTCCTCTTCTCTCCTTCTTTACATTTTTTTTCCCCCAAACAGCCATGTGTATCCCTGTCTTTTTGACATGCAACTTTCTCTTATCAGAAAAATTGAATTGATGACAACTCTCAACTCTACTGCAGTGGGGGCAGCAGATACTACATACCATGGCAGGTGTGTGTACCCACCCGCTCTGAATGCCAGTTTGTTGCTGGCAGTGCTTTACTGCGGATTTTCATCCAGTTTCATTTAGCTCTGCCTGATCCCTGTTTGTGTTTTATTTGATTAAAATGCAAGCACCCAGATATTTGTAAACAAATATTAAAACATCCTGGCATTCTGTTTTTATTCAGAAAATTTAAGAGTTGTAAATTGAAACTGCCAAAACTTAGTAAAATAATGAATACTTAGAGATATTCTTATTTCCAAAAAGCAGACAAAAAAGCCTAAGTAAGGGACATTTGAATATTGAATTAGCAGTATATTTTAATTCAGCTCCAAAGCCAAACAGATGTGGTGTGAAGCTCTTTCCCCTTGCCTCGAGAATGTGGTTTTATATACCAAAATGATTATGTATAAATGTCTAGTCAGTAACTTTGATCTAAGGAGGAAAATCTGATCTGCCTGAATTCAGTGCTTCTTTATGAAACTATTACTTCTGAAGTCTGTAAGTCAGGGTTTTGTTTTTTAAGTTAAATATATTGAATGAGTACAAACATTTTATAAGCTCGATTATTATTTTGACTTAAACCCTTTATTCCATGTAAAGCTCTTCCTTTCTTCTTTCTCCTATCAAAATCTCATCCCTCATTTTCTGCTTGATATTGCAATCATCCTGGCTTAGAGCAATCTTTCCTTCCTTTGAATGCCTATTATTGCACTTGCTCAGGTGACCCCTATGATATTTATCACACACTGCAGACTTTTACTCCTAATACATCTTAATACATCTAATTTCCCAAACCTGTCAGTTTTAGAACCTCTGGACACATAGTCTGGACACATAGTTCATTCAGCATTTACTTGATGCATGTTTATCAACTGACCACAGTGTGCAAGAGCTGTGCTAGGCACAGGAGAAGCAGTGGCGAAAACCAGATGTGACCATAGCCTCTACGGAGCTCGTCTATAAAGTGAACAAATGAATGAGGGCCAAAGAATGTGTATCATTTGCATTATCAAGTAAAACGCTGTGGTCATTGTCAAGGTCCTAGATACTTTGGAGGAAGAATTGTAATATTTTGTGTTGCTAAGCAAATTTACATCTGTCTAGTAATGGTATGCCAGTTGTTGGTGTATATGCTTTTGCTACAAGTAGGATTTTTAGCTTCTTTAAGTAGCTTTTGAAAATATGTGTGGTATAAATAGATTTCAATAAATCCAACATTATCTTTTCTAGGCTCTTGACATAGGACCCCCTAGAAATAAATATTCATATCCATTTTGTATTACAAAGCATAAATTTGAAAAAGAGTTACATTTGGCCATTTAAATCATCAAAGCTTGTTTCTTAGAACTTTCTTTCCAATTTATACTGTAAATTAGACTCAGGTTCATGATTAATTGGAATCTGCCAATAAAAAGCAATAAATCAGGTGTAGTAAGAAGTATAAACAATATGAAAAGGCTTCAAAATGTTTAAACATAAACATCCAACTCAATATGGCAGTCTGACCTTCCTAAACCATTAGTAGATTATAGAAAACCATCTTTAAAGGTATAAAGTAAAGAACTTAAGAGTTTTAACTGCAAAAGAGAGATTTTGAAATGTTCTAGAAGTTGAAAAACAGATGCAGGAGTGGCCTGAGGCACCAGGGAGGAAACCTCCATTACCTAGAATATATGCCGAATTGATGCAGCCAAAGATGGGCCAGTCTGCCCTGCGGAACCCTGACAGGCTCAGAACTCAGAACCTGCAGGTGTGAGGGAGGGTGCGAGTAAGATGTATAACTAAAAACAGGCATCTGACTGATTACATAGGATACAATCAAAGCCCCCATTCCCAGGGCACAGAGTACAGGAAATTATCCCATTTTTCAGGCCGTACGATGAAGAACATTCTCAAGAGCAATTGCCAGAATGGCTCTAGGGAAGCTTGTGACACCTCAGACCAAGGCAGTGACACCCCAGAACAAGGCCTGTCAATTGTGGCAGGTGTGACTGTTTCCACAGAGTAGCAGCTTTCCAATCACATTTCACTTATTGAACTCTTAGTGAACAGGATCCTACAAGTGTTCAGAGAGCTACCAGTGAGCCATTTTAGTGTTTCCTACTTATAAACAGAAACAAGTATCTCTAATTGCTTGAGAAAAGCCAGCAATATGAGTGAAAAAAGCCAAGAGAACCAGTCATTTAAAAAAAGGGAAACGGGCAGGGAAATGGCAATGTTATGAAGGAAACAGGTAACTTGGAAGAACAGCCACAAAAACTTACATTCTAATTCATACCACAGAAAGATTAGAAAACATAAAAATCCATAAAATAAGAACAAGATGCTATAAGAGAGAATAGGATGCTATGAAAAAGAAATTATGCATCAACTGAACGCTCTCATTATTTAAAAATGTGATTTTCAGACTAAAAAAATCAATTGGTTGAAAATTATAATTAGTGAATTTTTTTTTTTTTCTTTTTTGGCTGCACAGTATATAGGATCTTAGTTCCCTGACCAGGATCAAACCCATGACCTCTGCAGTGAAAGCTTGCAGTCTTAACCATTGGACCACCAGGGAAGTCCCAAGATTAAGTGAATTTAAAGGAAAGTAAAGCAAGTAGGAAAATACAATGGACATGCAAGGAAGAAAGAATTAATCTCAAAAACCAACTCCCCCAAGATAGGAATTTCAGAAACAAAGGAAAAAAGACAAAAGACAGGAGCTAGAATTGAAGGCATGAGTCAGTTCAGTTCAGTCGCTCAGTCGTGTTCGACTCTTTGTGACCCCATGAACGCAGCACTCCAGGCCTCCCTGTCCATCACCAGCTCCCACAGTTGACCCAAACTCGTGTCCATTGAGTCGATGATGCCATCCAGCCATCTCATCCTCTGTTGTCCCCTTCTCCACCTGCCTTCAATCTTTCCCAGCATCAGGATCTTTTCCAATGAGTCAGCTCTTCCCATCAGGTGGCCAAAGTATTGGAGTCTCAGCTTCAACATCAGTCCTTCCAATGAATATTCAGGACTGGTTTCCTTTAGAATGGACTGGTTGGATCTCCTTGCAGTCCAAGGGACTCTAAAGAGTCTTCTCCAACACCACAGTTCAAAAGCATCAGTTCTTTGGCTCTCAGCTTTCTTTATAGTCCAATTCTCACATCCACACACAACTACTGGAAAAACCATAGCCTTGACTAGACCTTTGTTGGCAAAGCAATGTCTCAGTCTAATTACATGGACCACAGCCTTGTCTAACTCACTGAAACTGTGAGCCAGGCTGTGTAGAGCCACCCAAGATGGATGGGTCATGGTGGAGAGTTCTGACAAAATGTGGTCCACTGGAGAAGGGAATGACAAACTACTTCAGTATTCTTGCCTTGAGAACCCCATGAACAGTATGAGAAGGCCATGAAAGTATCTACTCCATGTTGAGAACAATGAATAAATGCAAACTCATATTTGATACATTAATAATAAACAGTTTCAGACAGGAAAGGACTCAGAAAAATTGTCTCCTGCATTCTTAGGAGGTTAGGAGGCTACTTGAGCAAAATGAGGGGTAAAATGAGGAGGTTACTTTGAGCAAAAAGAAGGAGTGATACAAAAAGAATGACTTGACATCCTATGTGGAAAACATTGGCTACAGCCCACAAAGTAATGAAAGAATTGCTTAGCCTTAGCCTGGCAATTGTGCAGAAAACTTGGAGAGAATTTTGTCAAGATTGGAGTAGAAAAGGAGAGGCTTAGGGAGGGAGGTTTTAGACAGAGTAGATTCTAAAGATATACCATCTTAGATACAGCAAAAATTTTGGAGGCAGTAGATAATTGAAGAAAAAAAGACAATAGAACTTCCAAGATAAAAATAAGATGAAATATCCTTATGGTTGTACAATTAATGTTTACACTGTCACAACGATTTAAAAACTTTATTGATTTTGAATTTTATATTTAACTTATAAAAGGTTTGTAAACAACAAAAAAGCAGAAGGTAATGTCATCCATTTTGGCAAGAGAAATGCAAAATACAAAGAATTCTCTTTGGGTAGTAAAAGACAGGAGGAGAGCTAAAGTGTGAAAACAAAGAATATTATCTGAGGTGCTTGTATCAAGAAATATATGTGAAAATTTAGAATTTAAAAGGCAATGTAAAAACAAATGGGGAAAGGTATGGGAAGTGGTATAGGTAACTCATATCTGCATTTCCCATGATAGATATAGAAACATATTGTTTAACAGTATGGTGGTAATCATCAGAAAAAGAACAACCGGGAACAGTTTAAAACATTTAAAGAGACTCTTGATGGGGGACTATAATGGAAGTAGAGTAAGTTAGGGCAGGAAACTTGTGGCTTTTCATTTTAAGTCATTCTGTACTGTTTTGTAGAAACAGGTATATGCTTTGATTAAAAGTTTAAAGTATTATGGGATTTCCCTGGCAGTCCAGTGATTAAGAATCAGCATTTTCACTGCCTAGGGCCAGAGTTCAAAACCTGATCCGGCAACAAAGATTCTGCAGGCTGCATGGTGGAGCAGAAAAAAAAATTATGTAGACCCAGCTCCCTGACTCTCCGGTCCACGTTATGCTTCCTGCCAATCTATCTACTTACCTACCTACCTATTTGCCATTAGTAGGATAAGTGTAATCCTTGGATTCTTGGAAGCAAGTATCTGCTATTTTTGAGTATTTCTGTAGTTTTCATGTTTGTATATTTCTTTCAACAAGCTATTGTCTAATTGCTGAGAGCTCTGTCTCTAGAATTAAAGTGCCTCTATTTTGAATCTCGGCTTCAACATAGACCAATCATCTGTATCATATGATGCTGAGCAGTAAGTTAGCCTTTACCGGCTTCAATTTCCTCGCCTGTAAAATGGTCATAATAGTCCATATCTCAGAGGGTTTTCCCGGGAGATTGAGATAATCCACACAAGCGCTAAGAACAATGCCAGACGCTATCACCTTCTGATCCTCCCAAGGAAGTTTAGATTTTACTTACCCCATTTCCATCAGTCGGAAGACTTTTAGAAATAATTTTGTAATGAACTGCTTGATAATTTTATTTCAGATTTATGATATGTATTTAGTATTTTATTGTGTTCATTTTATGTTTTTCATTTGAGAGCACTTACCATAAAGGACCCATAATAGGAATCACTAAAAAGCTGCCACTTCTCCTATGGTTCCAAGTAGTCAAATAGACATTAGATAGCTTGGCCTGCACATTTATTCCTTAAAATTTGCAATTTCACTTGTTCTCTGAGCCATGTGCCAGGTAAGGTGATGGGAATCCGGTGAAGACATACCAGCGTTCTACCTCTGTCAACAAAAAGGCAGGCAAATCATGGTGCCCAAGTCGGTATTTGATCTTCTGTCTTGTGTGAATCTGGCAGTGGTAGGATTTAAAATAATGGTGTCTGGAATTTCTGACTGTGCCTCTGTTAAGTCACTTGTAATCTGTTAACATTTAACAATTAAATGGTTGTGAACTAGTGTAGCAGAATGGTGCCCAAAATCCTGTCAATGAATGCAAGAGGATCTTAAGCGGCTTATTGAAATTTAAAAAAAAAGTGGGGGGGGGGAGTAAAGTTTCAAAAATGGTATTCAGCCTTTATTCTGTGATGAGGACAAAAATGCCAATGCTTTAATTGCAAACATGATTTCCTGAAGCATTCCAAGTTTTCCTCAGAGACTTTCAAGGCCAGAGATTGACTATTTCTGTGCCTGCTTGGAAAGAAAAGAGCTTGATAAAAGTGCTATGTCTGCTGGCACAGTTTAATCACTTAATACCTTGTTCCAATTGAAAACATAACCCAACCCCATTCAGAATATGGAGCACCTACACTTGATCTGTCTATGGCTTGTAAAGTCACTGATATTTCCAAAGGAAGTCTTGTAATGGTTGGCATAGAAATTAATTTCATAGACTTGGGGTCAAATTAAAAAAAAAAAAAAAAGAAACTCACTGGTGTAATTTGCTGCTGCTGAGTCCTGAAAATGTTGCTCAGATTAAATGAGCTCATGTCAGCCTGGAAGAATGGGCCCAAGTGTGGACTGGGTGTTGGGAATAGAGGAGAGATGGGGGAAGAGGAGGAAGAGAAAAGAGAAAAAATTATTGATGGAGAAAAAGACAACTTTGAGAACTTTCTAGAGACCGTAGTTTCTGTGTAGTTTGTGATTCTCATAATTGCTGTAATAAACTAGCTGTCTTCCAGGTATTGCTGTAAAGTTATCAAAGGTATTAATTCACCAACTTCAATAGCTGGAGGAAAGATTTAAGCTCTTTTTAGGGGCATACAAGTCTTAGAGATAACACCATTCCCAAGATGGTTTCCACAGTGAGATGGAGTGCTATTTTAGAAGTTCACATAACATTTGGTGCTCTTCAATGACTATAAAAAGCAACACTTTCATACATGCAAAGGAATGCAAATGCAATGACGGTGGTGGCTGTGTTTTTGCTTATGAATGCTTCCAGGGTAGATCAGTTATTCTTAAACTTTTTACAATCATGAATCTCTTTGGGAATTTAGAATCTCTTTGGGAAGATGTGGCCTCATTTACAGAAGAATAGATATATGCTGTGTGCACACCCTCAGTTGTGTCCAACTCTTTGCGACCCCGTGGACTGTAGCCCACCAGGTTCCTCTGTCCATAGAATTTTTCAAGCAAGAATGCGGGAGTGGGTTGCCATTTCCTATTCCAGGGTATCTTCCCGACCCAAGGGTCAAACCTGTGTCTCCTACATTGCAGGTGGACTCTTTACCACTGTGCCACCTGGGAAGCAGATATATTGATAAATATATAAAATTATTTATGATCCTTCCTGTACATTCATGGTCCCTTAGAGTGTTAAGGGTAATGGATCATGTTAGAAAGTTTTCTTAGACTGTTAAAACAGAATATTGCATAGAGTAGACAGTTTAAATATAGGCTATTTGTGTAAAATATTTATTTTATATTAATATTTTGCTATTATGTAACCACAAGTTACATTTAAGTAAAATATTTCATAAATTCTACAATGTTTGAACTGTAGATTATTTAGTTCAATCTCCAAAATTAACAAGACCAAGACCCCAGTAAGGATGAAAGACTTGAGTTCATCCAGCTAATTTACAACACAGAAAATTTTATATTTTATGCATATGTGTGTGTGTGTACTGAGCTTTCAAACTGCTTTATGAAAAGAGTAGATTTAAAGGACAAATTTAACTTGAAAGGGCACCATTCCCTGTCAATAACATCTACTCTGATTTCTACCCCAACATATTAAGGCATTATGTAGCAAAATGAGGAAATAAATTAATAAATGCTTGTAACTATATTTGTCAAATCAGAAAACCTCATTAGTATAAATATTCCTAATATCTATATATTTTTAAATGTCATCAATTTCTAATTCAATAGTGTAAAAATAGAGTCTATTTATTTTTTCAAGGAATTTTCAAAGCAATTTTCATGAAGCTTTAACTTGAAGAAACAATTTCAACATCACTTTCCAGGGAAGATTATTTGAAAACAGAAATAATTTTTGAATTATTAAATCGATCAATTTGCTAAAAATCAAATGGTTTCCAGTCCATGAATCAGACACCAACAAGCAGAACAAATAGGAAATAAATTAGGTGCTATTAGGAAATATTTTAATATTGCAACATTTCCCAACTGTGTGTGAGAACCTTCTGTGCGGAGTCGCCTGTGGGTGGAGGGGGGCCCTAATCTCTGCCTTTGCGGGTGTGGCTGTTGGTCTGGGGCTCACACTCTGAGAAACCCAGACGTAGATTCTCAGCTTGTCCCGTGGGGGCATCGTTGCCTCCTCTAGAATTGCTATTGTTTTGGAAAACAGGGGCACTTCTGACAAGAGTCGTCCCTAACTTCATTCATGGTTTATCCTCAGCGATTGGGAAGAGGCGGTGGTGTTTGGACCTGAAGTTTCTTCCAGAAGTCTGGGTGCGGGAGGGTGTTACCGCCAGGTGATGCAGTCCCACTCTGGAGGCCCTGCAGAAAGCTGGGGTCCACTTGTAAGTGCAGGGACCACCCCCTGGGCGCCCTGGGCGCCCCCAGCCCCACGCGCCCCCCTACCCTGGGCCCAGAGCTGGGCTCAGGGTGCCACCCCTCTCCGCCCTCCACGCCCTTGCCAGGGCTCTCAGGGTTGGGGCTCCAGGCGTTTGGCTTTGAGTACAACTCGCTGCGGAGAACTCGGGCCCGCTTGACCAACGGGATCAAAGACTCCGGACCGTCGCCCGCAGGAAGCGCGGGGACCGGTCCTCCACTTCCTGGAAGTTGGGACAGCTTCGCGTCGCTCCCTGTCCTGAGCCGCTCTCCAAAGCTCTCTGGGGAGAGAGGGGAGGGTCAAGTTGCCTCTCGGATCGCAGGGCTAGGAGGGCCCGACCCGGTGCCTGGGGAAGAGGCGCAGGCGTCAGGCACGCCCGCCCTCGGCCCCGGGGCCGGGCCTCCATCCACGCGCCCCGACCCGGTGGGACCTGGGGAAGGGGGGACGGCATTCTTGCTTCCTCTAGAGGACATTGCTTTGCGGTCTATCTCTTGTTTTCATTTACTTTTAAAAAAAAATTTTCTACTTTCCCCGTTCCGTTTTTTCTTTCCCCCAACACATCCTCTTTGCCCTTTCTCTGCACTGCGGACGCCCAAGGTGGACACGTCTGTCAGCAGTTAGCCAGATTTGCCTCGAGTGACCAGAGCCCACCCCCTCGATCCGCCAGCCCTCGAACCCCCAGAGCCTTGGGTTCTACAACTCGATTCCAGGAGTGGGGTCCTTCCGCTCTGGGCAGGACAGTTGAGGGATTTTTTTCTCCCACCACGGATTCAAAGTCAGAGAGCAACCACAGTTATGGGCGCTACCACAGCGAGGAGCCCCAGGAAAGGCTGGGCCAAGCACCCCACAAACCCTCTCGTTTGGTCTCAGAAAGACTTTTTAGGAACCTGAGTCCCTTCTTTCCATCGGAGCCTTACACTTCGCTTCTGTTAAGAATTTCCTAAAGGAAGGCAAGAGATGGGGTAGGGACCATGGAGGGAAAAAAGAGCGAACAGGAGACACTGGGATTATATATTTCATATAAAGAAATGATACATATGTAATTTTAGATTTTCTTCTGAATTAGAGTGCTGAGGCTATAGAAAACCTATTTTTAACATCCCCTTCTCATAACGGCCTTGATTGCTTAAATTGCTTCTAATCGGGTGGCACACGTTAGTGGAGACGAAGGACGCATGACAAGCAGCCCTCATTCTTTCACAGATTTAGATAATGTCTCTGGATGAGTTCAGATCAGCGTAAAAGTGGGGAAACTCAAACACAGTTTTCCTAAGGGATTTGTGCAATAGGGTAGAAATGTCCTGACCATCTTATGATCATGCAAATAGACGGCATCTTACAGAATACATAGCATAAGAAGCCAGTGCCAACGTTTTCCTCTAGGTTTGGCGTGGCACAAAGAGTAAACATACTTAAGAAAAAAAAAAAAAAAAACAGCAACTCACTTAGCCCTCTCCTCTTCTTTAGCACCTCTTTAAAAACATATGTATACCTGAGTTTCTCCCTCCCTCCGCCTTCCCATTGCCCAAAGCTTGGGCGGCCCTGAGCGCTCCTGGCGCTTCGTGCCAGCCCCGACAGCAGCCAGCAAAGGTCATTACCGCGCGGGCAGGCGCGTTTCAGCTTCTCGGGAGAGCCAGCGACTGGGAGATACTTGGGGAGTTCTTGGACCACTCGGACGTACATCCCCAACTTGAGTCTGCAGAGGGCCTGGGTCCGAGGTGAAGGCTGTTCTGTCTAAGGTGATCTCTGGCGATACTGGTGGGTAGGGCGCCCAAAGGAGAATAGACGTCTGAAGGTGGTCACCTGGGCAAATCTGACATGGAGACATGCATCTCATTATCTCACCAAACTGTGGTTTCACTTTTTGCCATTGCCCCCAAACAAACAAAATGCATAAAGTTATTTGAGGCCAGAGGAAACGTGCCTAGAGGAAGTGTCCCTTTCGCTGTCAACTTAAAAGGCATCCGATTTTCCTCGCAATTCTTTGCTTCTATGGAAAGGAAACCCTAGAGTGGCACAGGGAAGCCTCCTTAGGGAACCTTAAATTGCGTCACACAGCAGGATTCTGGGTGAAGTCAGAAGACTCTAGAGTGAGGTTGCTTGTGGGTCGTTCAAGGGCAAGTCTACCCAGGTCATCTGCCTGGAGGGTGGGCGGGAGCAGAGTCCCTGCCCCAGGGGGTTGCCTCCTCCTTTCCCGCTGAGCTCACGCACAACTTTCCTTTTCCCTTTATGCATCAAAATGAGAACCCTTCCGTTCTGGATTATGCTTTAAAGGCCCACTGCTATACAACTTTATATTGGTCTTCAGAGTGAGTTTATTAGTCCTGCGAGCAAAGATTAGGGCGCTAAGATATTCTCAACGGTGGCATTCCGATTTGGTTCCTGCAATAGGCATGTGCCTAAACCCTGGCCTTGGTTGGGTCATCAAATACTGTCCAAACTCCCTGGCTGTCTTTAGAAGGTTCTCGATTATGCAAGTTTCCCCTCTACTAACTAGTTCCTGGATGGGTTGGAGGTACAGCGTAGAGAAAACATTCCGGATTGGAGGCACTGGCACTCCTAAAGGGTCAGGAAAATCCCTCCTGTTTAGGAGATGGCTTTTGGAGGCAGTTTAAAACCTGAGAGGCAACATGAAAGCTTCTCCTTTAGAAAAAAAGGTAGCTCTGGTGGTTCAAACTCCGTCTTTTGGCAGGCAAAGGAGCAATTTCCTGGAAACGAAATTGGCATTCAAAGAGGGTCAGGTAAAGCCCAGCACCCCTGGCTGCATTTTGGACCCCAGAAGGGCACTTCTTGCCTCTAACCTATTTAGAAAGAGAAAGGAAAAGGAACAGATAGAGGGAGGAAAAAGGGAGAGAGGAGAGCACAAGAGAGAAAGAAAGGGAGAAGAGGGGGATATTTAGCAAGTTAAGAGGTTAAATATTTGAACAGATTTGTAAATATATAGACAGCCCTTGTTATTTGGAATGTGTAATAATGCCTTTTGTGGTGCTGTCTGCCTGGGAGACCGCTCCCTAGCACCTTCCTCCCTGGCAAATCAACAGGACAGCTCAAAAGCTCGCAAAACAAAAACGGGGGGACAGGGGGTCGGGGGAGGGGTGCGGGGGTTGGAGGGGAGGGCGATCCTCCTTTGGGGAAGGGAGATTCTTCTATACTATCTTAAAAACAAGGACAGGAGGGAAAAAAAGGAAAAGCAGAATAAATGAAAATGTTTTGTTTCTCTTGGATATGATTTTTCAGGAGCATCCCAGGAAGCCATCCCAGGCTGAAGTAATTTCAAAGTGTTCTTTAACCTGATGACATGCTCTAGCTCTGTTCTCTATTGTGCATCCTATTCTTTGAACCCAAATCTTCTGTCTGACAAGCGTGTGTGTGTGTGTGTGTTGTGTGTGTGTGTATTTAGAAAACGTGGATTCACTAATAGGGCTTCCGTGGCTGAGCAGGGTGGTTTCTTTACGTTTTTCTCGCGTTTAGTGTTTTCTGGAAAACTGTACTGAGCGCTGTTGATGGCATCTGTCTTCTTGTGCCCGTGGGCGGAGGACACAGGCTGTGGGTGTGTCCCGCCCACAGTTGCGCGGGCGTGTGCGTGCGCGCGCACGCGTGTATACACGCATTCTCTACTGTGTGCCTCAAATGGAGCCTTTTTTTTTTGCCCCTGCCAGCGACCTGTGTATATTAGTATTATGCAAATAGAACCATTCGGCTTGAGTATTTTTTAAGGAGGGGGAGGGGATGAGCCATTTAAATTCTTCTCATATTTTATCGGCAGTCTTTCCACTGCATGTGAATTCACTGGGATGCCTTTTCTGAGGTCCGTGTGTGTGTGTGCGTGTGCGTGTGTGCGTGTGTGTGTGGTGGTGTGTTGGTTAGTGAGTGTGTGGGAGAGTGTGTATAACCTGTGAGCATCTTATGAGTGATGTGTATTCTCTCCTGTGTGTCTCTGCACCCCCCTTCACGTTTTGTGTTCTTAGGGTGATTATGTGCATATTTACATACGTGTGCCTGTTTCCCTGCCTACATGCATTGTCTTTCTCTATAACCCACCCACTTCATATATATTCTCTTATCTTTTGGCAAAGTGCCTTTTTTTATCCCTCGAAGAATATTTATTGCTGTGATAATCTGAAATGAAAAGTGGTCTCCCATGAAGGAGATGGAAGAGAAAGGAGTGTTCATCTTTCTTAATAGACGGGGCAGAGCCAGTTGACTGGATCACAGGATTTCTCTGCACTTTCTGCGTGTCTGTGTGTGTGGGGGGTGGGGACACGGACGGGGGGCGGGGGAGGCGGCGAGAAAAGGAGCCTTTCACGAGAACAAAGGTGGGACATCGCGCCCCCTCGCGGCCAGGCTTCATATTGCGCAGACCTCGTCCTCTACGGCTTCTCCGAGGCCAAACGAATCCTGCGATTTGTCCGTTGAGCCATTCAGGAGTCGCCTCTCAGGCCCAGCCTCCGCCCTCAGCCAATCACCGGGCGCCATGCAAATCGCCTCTTCCGTTCTCCAAACAGGCGTCGGCCTCAGACGCTACTCTAGCCGCCCCGCCCCCGCCTCATTCTTCCGCTCTCCACCCGCGCCCTCCTTCGCTCCCGCCCCGGCAGCTGCGGGGGGATGAGGGCAGTGCCGGGCGCCTCATGCATATGCAGATAATCTTCCTCCTCCCTCCATCCTCTCCGGCTCTCCCCCTTCTCCCCCGCCCCCCATGATTCGGTCCCCTCCCCACCTCCCACCCGCGCTTCCTCTGGTTCCCCCGCCTTGTCCGAGCGCCTGGATGTGCAGTTCTCAGAGCCCTGGTACCAGGCAGCTGCTTCCCAGAAGGAGGCCTTACCGGGGAAAGGGAGGAAGGCATTACCCTTGAAATCCTCTCGAAGGTCAAGTTTGAGACTTGCTGAGCAGGGGCGAAAGGCGTTGAAACTGAGTCTGCAGGAAGGGTTCTGCACGCAGACTGATTCCGAAATGCCTTTCTCCTCCGAAACACCAGATTAATTTCTGTGAAACACACAATGTACTGGTCACGTCCAAAGGCAGGGTGATGATAGATGATTTTGTAAGCCCAGAGCTACAGTGTGTATTTGTCTTGTACATCAAGGCTGCACAGCTCCCTAAACCGCAAAGAATTGGAGATGAGATCAAACAGCATTAGATCTACTTAGTAGCATAGGAGGGGGGGTGGTGAGAAGACGGGGCGTGGAGGAGGGAGTGTGGGGGCGCACTGCCTGCTGTGTGTGTGTGTTAGTCGCTCAGTCGTGTCCGATTGTGTGCGATCCCATGGACTGCAGCCCGCCAGGCTTCTCTGTCCATGGGGATTCTTCAGGCAAGAATACTGGAGTGGTGTGCCATTCCCTTCCCTAGGGGATCTTACTGAACCCCGGGGTCGAACCTGGGTCTCCTGCATTTCAAGGGTGCTATTTAAAGTCAGGGCTTCCTGCGGCACAGGAGAGCGTTTAGAGTATGAACAGGACCCAGGAGAAGAAAAAGCAAATCCTGAAAGAAAAACCAAATCCTCGAAGAAAAAACAAGACCCGGGAGTAGTAGGTCGTTACTGGAACTTATAGCCAGTCTGATTTAACGGCCTTTTACAGTCACCAGTAAAGGGTATTCAGGCTTTGCATGTGGTCTGAACATGTGGAATGTACTGTGAGGTACACTGAAGGGAAAAATGTCACTGAAGAAAATTGAGGTTGGTGTAGTGCTTTGAGATCCTCTAATGAGAAAGCAGGGAAATAGTGATGTGACTTTGTTTCATAGATGTCTACGTTGACACAGGAATTTCTAGTGAAACTTGACTCAGTTCCCCCTCAAATCTTACACTTTGGAGGTGGTGAGTAGAGAGCACAAGATTTGAAATAGTGTTTTGTCAGTATTTGGGCTTCCCTGGTGGCTCAGATGGTAAGGAGTCTGCCTGCAATGTGGGAGACCCAGGTTGGATCCCTGGGTCAGGGAGATCCTCTGGAGAAGGAAATGGCACCCACTCCAGTATTTTTGCCTGGACAAAAGAGGCTGGTGGGCTACAGTCCATGGGGTCACAGAGTCAGACACAACTAACACTAACTGTCAGCATCTGTTTATAGAACACATTTTTATGGAGTCCTTGTTCCATGCCAAGTATATAGCATCCTCGTACACGGAAAGCACCTTATGTTCACCATGGTTCTCAAGTATACTAGAAGTTAGGGAGAGGAAGAGGAATTCTGGACGGTTTCCGTCTTAGAGATGCTCATGGCTTTTCAGAAGTGGGAGTGAGGGACAGGGAGGCCTGGTGTGTTGCAGTCCAAGGGGTCACAAAGAGTCGGACACGACTGGGCAACTGAACAACACCAAGATTAACACTGGGGTGCATGTATCTTTTCAAATTAGGGTTTTTTTTTTTTTTTTTTTCAGACCTATACCCGGAAATGGAATTGCTTGGTCACATAGTAATTCTATTTAAAGTTTTTTGAGAAACCTCCATTTCTATTTTCCACAGTTTCTCTACCAATTTATATTCTCATCAACATTGCACAGCATTCCCTTTCCTCCACATCCTTGCCAACATTTGTTACTTGTGTTCTTTTTGGCGGTAGGCATTTTGACAGGCATGAGGTGATATCTCATGCTGGTTTGGGTTTGCATTTCCCTGATGATTAGCAATGTTGAGCATCTATTCATGTGCCTGTTGAACTTCTGCATCTCCTCTTTGGAGAAATGTCTATTCATTTCTTCTCCCCATTTTTTGAATTGAGTTGTTTGTTTTCTTGATGTTGAGTTGTATGAGCTGTTTATATATGTTGGATATTAATCCCTTATTGGCCAAATTATTTACAGATGTTTTCTCCCATTCGATAAGTTGTCTTTTTGTCTTGTTGATGATTTCCTTTGCTGTGCAAAACCTTTTAAGTTTAATTAGGTCCTGTTTGTTTATTTTTTTCTTTTATTTCCTTTACTTTAGAAGATGAATCCAAAAACATATGTGATTTATTTTGTTCTGTGTTTAACTTAAATTGCTGTGATTTATTTCTGCTATGTTTTTCTCCAGGAGTTTTATAGTATCCGTTCTTACATTTAGGTCTTTGATCCATTTTGAGTTTATTTTTGTATATGATATTAGAGAATGTTCTAATTTCATTCTTTTATATGTAGCTGTCCAGTTTTCCCAGCACCACTTATTTAGCAGACTGTCCTTTCTCCATTGTTCATTCTTCCTTCCTTGTCATAGATTAATTGACCGTAAGTGTATGAGTTTACTTCTGGACTTCATATCCTGTTCCATTGATCTATGTGAAAGTGTTAGTCTCTCAGTCATGTCCGGCTGTTTGTGACCCCATGGACTGTAGTCAGCCAGGCTTCTCTGTCCATGGAATTCTCTGGGCAAGAATAGTGGAGTAGATAACAATTCCCTTCTCCAGGGGATCTTCCTGACCCAGGGATCAAACCCTGAGAAACCTGTATGTAGGTCAGGAAGCAACGGTTTGAACTGGACAAGGAAGAGTGGACTGGTTAAAAATTGGGAAAGAGTACATCAAGGCTATATATTGTCACCCAGCTTATTTAACTTATATGCAGAGTCAGTTAGTTCAGTTGCTCAGTCGTGTCCAACTCTTTGTGACCCCATGGACTGCAGCATGCCAGGCTTCCCTGTCCATCATCAACTCCCAGAGTACATCATTTGAAATTTCTGGCTGAGTGAATCACAGGCTGGAATCCAGATTGCTGGGAGAAATATCAATAACCTCTGATATTCAGGTGATGCCACTCTAATGGCAGAAAGCAAAAAGGAACTAAAGAGCCTCTTGATGAGGGTGAAAGAGGAGAGTGAAAAAGCTGGCTTGAAATTCAACATTCGGAACACTAGGATCATGACATCTGATCCTATCACTTCATTGCAAATAGACGGGGAAAAAGTAGCAACAGCAACAGATTTTATTTTCTTGGGCTCCAAAATCACTGCAGGTGGTGACAGCAGCCACAAAATTAAAGGACACTTTCTCCCTGGAAGGAAAGCTATAACCAACCTAGACAGCATATTAAAAAGCAGAGACATCACTTTGCTGACAAAGGTCTGTATAGTTAAAGTTACGGTTTTTCCAATAATCATGTACAGATGTGAGAGTTGGGCCATAAAGAAGGCTGAGCCCCAAAGAACTGATGCTTCGAATTGTGGTCCTGGAGAAGACTCCTGAGAGTCCCTTGGACTACAAGAAGAGCAAGCCAGTCAATCCTAAAGGAAATCAGTTCTGAATATTCATTGAAAGGGCTGATGCTGAAGCTGAAGCTCCAATGCTTTGGCCGCCTTATATGAAGAGCCAACTCATTGGAGAAGACTCTGAAGCTGGGAAAGATTGAGACCCAGAGCAGAAGGGGGCAACAGAGGATGAGATGGTTGGATGACATCACTGACTCAGTAGACATGAGTTTGAGCAAACCCCAGGAGATAGTGAAGGACAGGGAAGCCTTGTGTGCTGCAGGCCCCGGGGTCACAAAGAGTCAGACATGACTGAGTGACTGAACAACAGCAATTGATCTGCGTGTCTCTTTTTGTTGCAGTACCATGCTGACTTGATTACTGCGGCTCTGTAGTAAGTCTGAAGTCAGGGAGCATGATTCCTTCATCTCTGTTCTTCTTTGTCAAGATTGTTTTGGCTATGCAGGGTCTTTTGTGTTTCCTTAGAAATTTTCAATCAGCTACAAGGAAAAAAAACTGCAAAATCACAAATACGTGAAGGCTAAACAATATGCTACCAAACAACCAATGGATCACTGAAGAAAGCAAGATGAAATTTAAAAATACCTAGAGATATGACAATAATCCAGAATCGATGGGACACAGCAAAAGCAGTTCTAAAAAGGAAGTTTATAGTGATAGAAGCTTACCTCAGGAAATAAGAAAGATATCAAATAAACATCATAACCTTACACCTAAATAATCAGAGAAAAAAGAATAAACAAAATCCAGAGTTAGAAGAAAGAAAAATCATAAAGATTAGAGCAAAATAAAAATGAAATAGACCAAAAAAAAAAAAAATAGAAAAGATCAATGAAACTAAACCCGGTTCTTTGAAAAGACACACAAAATTGATAAACCATTAGCCAGACCCATCGAGCAAAAAAAGGAGTGGGACCGAAATCAATAAAATCACTTTTGGGAGGTTATACATGTCTAAGAGACTTACAAATGCATGGAGTCCTATACTCACCATTGCAAGTAGGAAGCAGAGCACTTTCATCACCCCGCTTCCCAAATTCTTTTGTGCTATCTTTTGCAGTCACCCTTTGCCCTTTGTAGTCAACTCCCTCATGAACTTAAATTCTGGAAACTACTGCTGTATTTTCATTCCTACAGTTTTGCTTTTTCTAGACATATAAATGGAATCATAAGTAGGTAGCTTGTGTGTGTGTATGTGTGTGTGTGTGTCTGGTTTTTTTTTGCACTTAGCATAGTGAACTTGATGTTTGCTATGTTGTTGGGTGTATCAGTAATTTATTCCTTTTTACTGCTAAGCAATATCTCATTGGGCATACTACACTCATTGGACATATGACATTCATGTGAGCATTCTACACATTATCGGTCCTTTTACTAGCTGAAGGCTGTTTGAATCATTTTTGGTGTATTGTTTCTTGATTCCAGGGACTGGATTCATGGTTACCCAGGGTGTTGCATAATGTGGATTGTTTGTGAATGGTTATTGTATTATACTGGTAATTGTGTTCAGTTATTTGCCTCCAGAGGTTAAATGTGTAACCTGATGTTAAATACTGTGTGGCATTGAACTAGGTAAAATTTACATAGCCAAATGTATAGAAAAACACACCTTCACAGTCATTTGGAAGTTGCATTTGTGTGTGCTCAGTTGCTCAGTCCTGTCTGGCTCTTGTAACCCTGTGGCTCTTGTAACCCTGTAACCTCTTGTAGCTCTGGTAGGACTGTAGCCTACCAGACTCCTCTGTCCACCTAGTTTTCCAGGAAAGAATACTAGAGTGAGTTGCCATTTCCTACTCCAGGGGATTTTCCCAACCCAGGCATCGAACTCACAACTCTTGGTTTCCTGCACTGGCAGGCGGACTCTTTACCACTGTGCCACCTGGGAAGCCCATTTTGGAAGTTGTCCTTCAACTAATTTAGTTTTAGTGAATACAATAGGAGACTCACTAGCTACTGCTGCTACTGCTAAGTCACTTCAGTCGTGTCTGACTCTGTGCAACCCCATAGACGGCAGCCCACCAGGCTCCCCCATCCCTGGGATTCTCCAGACTCACTAGAGATGGTGATAATTAGCATGTGTGAATTTACACGTGTACAGTTGATTATCCAGCTTTCTGACGATTTGAGCATCTGTCCTTCCTAGTATGGAACCATGACTTGTTTCTAAATATTTCTTCCATCATTTTTGAAAGATTGTCCTTAGCTATGCAAGGTCCAGGTGAGCTGAATTCCCATGTACTGGATACAGAATGACTACTTGATACCACTGGTCTAGGGGTGTCACTTGTGAAGATTCAGTCATTCCAGATCCGGGTCTATACTGTCAACCCTCAAGGGGTTTCATTTCTTCTTGTTTGGTTCCCTCTTGTTCATCTCTTGTGTGTATACTGAAAAGCTGATAACTGGACTCTACAGAGTAGGTGCTGAGTTCAGGCACAGAGTGTTTGAGCCTGTGGGCATGTGCGTGCACGCTGAATTGCTTCCATTGTGTCCAACTCTTTGTGACCTCACGGCCTGTAGCCTGCCAGGCTCCTCTGTCCATGGGACTCTCCAGGCAAGAATACTGGAACAGGTTGCCATTTCCTTCTCCATGGGATCTCCCTGACCCAGGGATCGAACCCGTGTCTCTTGCGTCTCCTGCACTGTAGGCAGACTCTTTACCACTGATCCAACAGGGAAGCCCGTGGGCATATGGACATATCTTAATATATGCCTCAGAGTTCCACGGTCAAATGTCAATTATTTGTGAATTACTTCTGAAAGCTTATTTATGTTTTTAAAAAGTTTCTTGGCCTCTCACAGCTATTTGAAAGCTGTCTTGTCAAGGGTGGCCATCCCAGTAACAAGACAGGAAGGGGAGAGGTGAACAGATGTTCAGAGACTGACTGGGTGTGGTTTGGGGCAGAGGAAAGGATGATCTTTGTCGTAAAAAGTGATAACAGCATTGTGATGGAAGGAGTGCTGTTTCTAACCCTAATTCTCTTGCTAAAGCCAACAGTTTTTCTAACTTAAAATTGTATCCAGTTGCTGCCCATGAGACTCCGCATGTCATCTTTAATTTCAGTTCTATTAATCAGCATCACCTCTGGCAAATGACTCTAGAAACAAAAGTTCCATTTTCCTGGTCAACAAAAGAAATATTTAGTAAAGTAGACACTCAGAATTTACTTTGGATAAATTCTTAAGTAAAGGTTATGGAGGTTATAAATCAAGGAGTGAAGATGGCACATTTGAGCTTTGTTAAAGCTCTCCGAGACCTTGAGAAAAGGTCTCCATTATTTGTACCAGTTTTCTTATAAAAGAGTAAAAAAGTAAACATGTTACTATTTATGATTTTAAGATTCCCCCAGCAAGAAGCCCTTTATAAGCCCTAAGCTTTGCTATTATAGATTTCTTTCATTGCTGCCGCTGCTGCTAAGTCACTTCAGTCGTGTCCGATTCTGTACAACCCCATAGACGGCAGCCCACCAGGCTCCTCTGTCCCTGGGATTCTCCAGGCAAGAACACTGGAGTGGGTTGCCATTTCCTTCTCCAATGCATGAAAGTGAAAAGTGAAAGTGAAGTCGCTCAGTCGTGTCCGACCCTCAGCGACCCCATGGACTGCAGCCTTCCAGACTCCCCCGTCCCTGGGATTCTCCAGGCAAGAGTACTGGAGTGGGGTGCCATTGCCTTCTCCGGATTTCTTTCATTAGTCATGCCAAATTGTAAAAACTACAATTTTCTGCTTAAGTTAATTAAAACACACCTCAGAGTCATGTTTTCCAGTGCACTTTGAAGATTTTGAGAAAGTGTCCATTTCCCCCAAATAAGCTAATTTGCAGCCATTTATCCAAGTAAGATAATTCAGAAGCACGAACTCATACCTTTGGTCATCACTGCTGCAATCGTGTTTAGTAAACATGTCAGGCTACGAAGTATGGCCTGTGAACATTACCATACCAGCGACTTCCAGTCATTCTCCCGTTAAGAAAAGATCACCTTCGTGCTTTATGCCAGGAATAAACTGGTGCTGCCTCAGTACCAAGATTTCGATTTCTAATGAAAATGAAGCTCCTGATGGTAAAAAGAGAAAAGAAAAGAAATATTTTTAAATGACCATCAATTCCATGATCGTGGATTAAGCCGGTAAAGCTTTTTCTCTTCCAGGTCCTGTCTTTTAAAATAAGATTCTATTTAAGAGTGTTACAGTAGTGTAATATAAATCAGTGGCTCTGGCTTTTTAAACTTTGGTTCTTTCTCCTGTAAAGCAGCATAAGTGAGTGCCTTATCATAACGTGGGAATAATGACATCTCAAGGCCCGTGCTGCTTCCACAAGAAAGGCAAGTCCCAGAATGGGGTTGACTCAGCAGTACCTGACCAGGCTGCTTAATGCACTGATGAATACCATTGCCCCTAGGAATTAAATGCAGAGGTGCCTGGAGCTTGTGTAAAGTTCTCTGTGCCATTTGAAAAAGGAACTCTGAGAAAAGATAGGCTGATTTTTAATTTTAACGTTTTACTCATCGGTTTAAGTACATTTATGGTTTGCTTTGCAAAATGTCAACAGACATCCCAAGTGGATAACATTTAAAAAAGATTGAATTTCCTGTATTTACTCTAATATCTCAAAAATGTGGTCATCAATGCATACAGGTTCATTGGTTAAGACAACCCATTCAAATGATTCTTACAAAAATCCGACAACACTTTTTTGTCATTTTTCCATATTGTCCCAAATTCTCATTGATTGGAATTTCAGCAAGGTAGATCTAACGATTGCATTCCAGGCTTGATGCATTTAGGAAGGGCTCCAAATAGAGTTCTTATTACAAGGTAACTGAAGGACCCTCTGAGAAGGAATCGTTACCTAACAGTATTAGGTAACAATTAGGTATTAGGTAATAATATTCATTTTGTATTACACATAACATTATATATTTGTATATTCTCAACAACTGACAAAATATTTTCCTATAAATTATCTTATTTCATTTGAGTTATTTCACAACTTAATAAGATTGGTTGGTGATAACAATTATCTTTATTTTATAGGAAGAGATATTTCAGAAATATTGAAAACAGATCACTTTTTATGGAGTGCTTTCTTTGTATGAGACAATCTTCTAGGAACTTCACATATTTTAATTCATTTGATCTACATAGCAACTGTAGGAAGTGGAAATTACTGTCAGGAAAACCACAGAGGTGCAGAGAGATCAAGTACCTTGTCCAAGGTCACACAGTGAGCAAGTAGTGGAGTCAGATGAGAATTCACCTGCATGTGTGTGCATGTGCCCAGCAAAAATACTGGAGTGCGTTGCCATTTCCTCCTCCAGGGGATCTTCCTAACCTAGGGATCGAACCCATGTCTCTTGTGTCTCCTGCATTGTGGGTGGATTCTTTACCATTGAACCACCGGGGAAGCCCAAGAATCCACCAGTTCAGTTCAGTTCAGTTGCTCAGTTGTGTCTGACTCTTTGCTACCCCATGGACTGTAGCATGCCAGGCTTCTCAGTTCATCACCAACTCCCGGAACTTGCTCAAATTCATGTCCATCGGGTTGGTGCTGCCATCCAACCATCTCATCCTCTATTGTCCCCTTCTCCTCCCACCTTCAATCTTTCCCAGCATCAGGGTCTTTTCCAATGAGTCAGTGCTTCGCAGGTGGCCCAAGTATTGGAGTTTCAGCTTCAGCTTCAGTCCTTCCAATGAATATCTAGGACCCATCTCCTTTAGGATTGACTGGTTCGATCTCCTTGCAGTCCAAGGGACTCTCAAGAGTCTTCTCCAACACCACATTCCAAAAGCATCAATTCTTCTTTGCTCAGCTTTCTTTATGGTCCAACTCTCATATCCATACATGACTACTGGAAAAACCATAGTTTTGACTAGATGGACCTTTGTTGGCAAAGTAATGTCGCTGCTTTTTAATATGCTGTCTAGGTTGGTCATAGCTTTTCTTCCAAGGGTTCTTTTCTTTTCTGGTCCTTGAAAGAAAAGAATCCACCTAACCTAGGTCTAGACAAAAGTGCTAAACCATCACACCTCTCTGCCTAGTCAAGCTTTAGCAACTTGCCCCAGGAATTTGGCCACTAACTGTTGGATCCTACATGGGTCTTCGTACTCCCATCAGAGTGCTTTTCCAAGTTGCATGTGGTTGTAACTTCTCTTACTATCTTTACTTTATTCCATATTGCAGTTTACTTACTAGCTTAGGTATTTCTCATTTTTCCTGACTTTGAAGGTTAGCTTCCTTGTGCAGGAAAAAGAAAATGACTGCTTTTATTATTTCCTACTTTGTCTGGGAGGTGGCTCAGTGGTAAAGAATCCTCTTGTAATGCAAGAGATACAAGTTCAGTCTCTGGGTATGGAAGGTCCCCTGGAGTAGGAAATGGCAACCCACTCCAGTATTCCTGCCTAGAAAATTCCACAGGCAGAGAAATCTGGCTGGATACACTCCCTGGGGTTGCAAAGAGTCGGACCTAACTGAGCATGCAGGCACCTTGTCTGGAAATTCTTCTAAGATAAGAGGGAGTCAGTTAAAATGTATTGAACTGAATCAAAGTTATCGAGCTTCTTGAATATTTTAGGCCCCAAATTTGCAAGTGGAATTTTGGTGACTTGAAAGTAATTGACAATGGGAAGGGGACGGTAATTAAAACAGGGGAAAAGGATTGATATGATAGGAAAAAAATGAGATAGCAATGTTTATACAGTCTTAACCCCACTCCAGTACTCTTGCCTGGAAAATCCCATGGACGAAGGAGCCTGGTAGGCTGCAGTCCATGGGGTAGCTAAGAGTCGGACACGACTGAGCGACTTCACTTTGACTTTTCACTTCCATGCATTGGAGGAGGAAATGGCAACTCACTCCAGTGTTCTTGCCTGGAGAATCCCATGGACAGAGGAGCCTGGTGGGCTGCCGTCTATGGGGTCGCACAGAGCTGGACATGACTGAAGCATGTCCAGCAGCAGCAGCAGCAACTACATGCTGAACACTTTTCATGGGTCATCGCATTTAATCCTCAGAACATTCTATTATTATCTGTAGTTTTTTTTTAATGAATGAGAAGACTGAGGCACAGAGATTATGTGACCAACCCATAAATGCAGGTGTCTGTGGGTATGTATGTATGTAAAAGAGAAAATATTAGAGATTGTTTAGCCTATCTCCCACACCAACAACTCCCAAAGGTTTTTCTGGCATGTTTATTTGATTTCCATCAGATATTTCCTATCTTAAATGGCCTCTCCTACTGATTTTTTCTCCTCCAGTTCAGTCTGTGCATGGCACCACAATTGTCTTCCTAAAATATGCATTTGATTCTTCTCTTCCTCAGTTATAGCTAATGTGGCCTGGTACATTATAACTTTCTTTTACATTTTCATCATAATTTCTGCCTCCTCTCCCAGACCTTGTATTATGATTATATTTTTAAACACTCTTTTGACCCTGGATGGACCACATACTTTAGTGTTCTTGTGACTTTATCCACTTGTTCTCTCCACCTGGAGTGCTGTTTGTTCCCCTCTGTTCTTACCTGTAGAATTATACTCATCCTAAAGGATAAAATTCAAATGTATTTCTTGATGAAGCCTTTCATGATCCTACAGATAGAATTGATGTATCACTCTATTGATATATACTTTAATATAATGAAGACAATAATAGCATCACTGACTCAGTGGACACAAGTTTGAGCAAACTCCAGGAGATAGTGAAGGACAGGGAAGCCTGGTGTGCTGCAGTCCATGGGGTCACAAGGATTTGGACATGACTTATCAACTGAACAACAAAAAAAAGTCAATATTATATCCTTAGAGCACCTTTCCTCTCTTTTGGTTTATTCAAGAGTTCTTTGGGTTTATAGAGTCACCAGGGAAGTTCCCTGGCCACTCTGGGCCCTGAACCCCTGGGACAAATGCAGCATTGCTTCCTGTCACCACACTGGCTTCCACAGAGCTCTGAGTGAGGATGCTCCTTTTCTTAAAAGAAAAAAATTATTGGGGTATAGTTGATTTATTATGGTTTGCTGGCTTCAGGTGCACAGCAAGGTGAAGCTGTTACACATACACATGTGTCCACTCTTTTAGAGTCTTTTCCCATGTAGGTCATTACGGAGTGGAGTTCCCTGTGCTGTGCGGTAGGTCCTTATTGGTTATCTAGTTTACACATGTGCGTGTGCTCAGTTGCTTCAGTCGTGGCCTACTCTGTGCGACCCCATGAACTGTGGACTGCCAGGCTCCTTTGTCCATGGGCTTATCCAGACAAGAATCCTGGAGTGGGTTGCCATTTCCTTCTCTAGGGGGTCTTCCTGACCCAGGGATTGAACCCATGTCTCTTGCATCTCCTGCATTGGCAGGCAGGTTCTTTACCAACTGTGCTACCTGGGAAGCTTTATTTTATATATTAAAAGACGCTTACTCCTTGGAAGGAAAGTTATGACCAACCTAGATAGCATATTCAAAAGCAGAGACATTACTTTGCCAATGAAGGTCCGTCTAGTCAAGGCTATGGTTTTTCCAGTGGTCATGTATGGATGTGAGAGTTGGACTGTGAAGAAGGCTGAGCGCCAAAGAATTAATGCTTTTGAACTGTGGTGTTGGAGAAGACTCTTGAAAGTCCCTTGGACTGCAAGGAGATCCAACCAGTCCATCCTAAAGGAGATCAGTGCTGGTGTTCTTTGGAAGGAATGATGCTAAAGCTGAAACTCCAGTACTTTGGCCACCTCATGCAAAGAGTTGACTCATTGGAAAAGACTCTAATGCTGGGAGCGATTGGGGGCAAGAGGAGAAGGGGACGACAGAGGATGAGATGGCTGGCTGGCATCACCGACTTGATGGACATGAGTTTGGGTAAACTCTGGGAGTTGGTGATGGACAGGGAGGCCTGGCTTGCTGCAGTTCATGGGGTCGCAAAGAGTCGGACATGACTGAGCGACTGAACTGAACTGAGCTGAACATATATATTTATAAAATATATCAATATGTTGATATATATATATATCTATATATCTATATATATATATCTATGCCAAACCTTTGAATGAGGAGATTTTTCCCCCAGGAATCTGAATTTGGTGCCCATCCTTGGAGTTCCTGCCTCATGTAAGGATCTCCTGTAGGTATACTACCTGCCACCCCACTGCCCCAGTGCATTCCCCATCTCAGAATCCACTGTCCTATATTCAACTTCTGAGATCAGCTGTCTTCCCTCTCCCTGGCTCCAGACAAAAGATTAATTCCCCTTCTTTCTCTGACATAGAGCTTACTTGTTAACAGAATGATCCAGACCATAAAAATGCAAATGTCTGTTTAGATTAGGGGAAGCTCACGGCATCTTCTTGCTAAAGAGCTGACAGCAAAGCACCACTTAGATTTTCATCAGGTCTTCCTGTTAGTTAAGTCTTCAGTGAGGCGCCCAGTTTTAAAAACAAAAATGCCAGAACTTATCCATAAGTGAGAGCTGCTCTTCTTTTTTTTTTCCTTAAACAAATATTTTTAATTGATGGATAATTGCTTGACAATATAGTGTTGTTTTCTGCCATACTTCAACATGAATCAGCCATAGGTACACATATGTCCCTTCTCTTTACCCCATCCCAGCCCTCTAGGTTGTCACAGAGCACTCATTTTACAGCAAATTCCCACTGGCTGTCTGTTTTGTATATGGTAATATGTATGTCTCTCTCAGTTCATCCCACCCTCTCCATCTGGCACCGTGTCCACAAATCTGTTCGCTATGTCTGCATCTCCATTGCTGCCCTGCAAGTAAGTTCATCACTATCATCTTTCTAGATTCCACGTATATGCGTTAGTATACAATATTTGTTATTTTCTTTCTGGCTTACTTCATTCTGTACCATAGCCTCTAGGTTCATCCACCTCATTAGAACTGACTCAATTGCTTTCCTTTTTATGGCTGAGTAATATTCCATTGTATAAATGTACACCAGCTTCTTTACTCATTCATTTCTCATGGACATCTCGGTGGCTTCCATGTCCCAGCTGTTTTAAATAGTGCTGCAGTGAACGTTGGGTTATGTGTGTCTTTTTTAATTGTTGTTTTCTCAGGTTGTATGCCCTGTAGTGGTATTGTTCGATCAGAGGGGAGTTTTATTCCTAGTTTCTTAAGGAATCTACATTTGGTCATCTATCGTGGCTGTATCAATTCACATTCCCACCAACAGTGCAAGAGGGTTCCCTTTTCTCAACCCCCCTCTCCAGTGTTTATTGTTTGCATATTTTTTGATGATGGCCATTCTGACCAGGGTGATTGTAGTTTTAATTTTCATTTCTCTATTAATGAGCGATGCTCGAGCATCTTTTCCTATGTGTATTAGTTATCTGTATGTCTTCTTTGAGCCATGTCTGTTTAGGTCTTCTGTCCACGTTTTGATTGGGTTGTTTGTTTTTTTTGGTAGTGAGCCGCATGAGCTGCTTGTATATTTTGAAGATTAATCCTTTGTCAGTTGTTTCATTTACTATTGTTTCCTCCCATTCTATGACCCGCCTCCTAGATTAATGGAAATAAGGACAAAAATAAACAAGTGGGACCTAAATAAACTTAGATTTTGCACAGCAAAGGGAAAACTATAGACAAGGTGAAAAGATGGCCCTTAGTGCTGCTCTTTTTAAAGGACTCACTTGCTCTACATTTTACAATTATGCTGCCATCATTCAAACATTAAAAAATTTCTTCAGGTTTTCAGAGCCTGTAACCTGATCTTTTTATTCCCAAAGAGAGCAAATATTTATAGTTGAAAATGGATTTGATTTTGGAAGGAGACCAGATGTATTTGGTTTAATTTTATGAATAAAATCAGTGTGAAAGGCTGCTTTTTGGTCCAAAAGAAGGTGCAACCACAAAGTAATGATTTTGTGTGTCTTACCAAGTCCCAAAGGAATTTCCAAATACAGTGTGAAGAATGGGTAACAGATCAATAAGTATGTAGTTTCCAAATGTGACTACGGTGTGAATGACAGATGTGACTATGGTGAACTGACAAGTCTGAGTACAAATATACTGGGGTGTTTGTAATTGATCCGTCTTATTACTGTCTCTGAAGGTATAGCTTGCATCTTATGTCCAAAGTTCTTGCTAAAAATATCTCTCAGTAGACTGGTGCTTCTCAAATTCAACGTGGACATGAATTCTCTAAAGTTAAAATGCAGATTCATGAAGTGTGGATGGGGCCTGAGACTAAGCATTTCTAAGCAGCTCCCGGATGCTGAGCCAGAGACTTGACTCTGAATGTCACTGCCCCAGGTTCTCCAAACCTAGTAAGTCCTGGTAAGCCAGTTAAATCTTGGTGTTGCTTGAATATTGCTACACACATTAAGCTACAATGTTCCTTGGCAAAATATTTGTTTTGTACTTGTGAACTTGGCCTTAGAACAGAGCATTTCTGAGTGCTTTGTCAGTGAAGAAGCATGAAACACCCTGTGCTATTTCCTTAGACTGGACGCCTCTGTTACTCAGAACACTAACAGGAGGACTTCCCTGGTGGTACAGTGCAGAAGAATCTGCCTGCTAATGCAGATGATACGGGTTCAGTTCCTGGTGTGGGAAGGTTCTGCATGCCACAGAATAACTAGGCCTGTGTGTCCCAACTCCAAACCCGTGCTTTAGAGCCTGCAAACCGCAACTACTCAGCGCACGGACTGCGGCTAGTAAGCCCGCACACCTAGAACCTTGCTCTGCCATAAGAGGAGCCACCACAGTGAGAAGACTGCACATCACAATGAAGAGCAGCCCCCACTTACCGCAACTATAGAAAGCCCTCATGAAGCAACGAAGACCCAGAGCAGCAATAGTAAATACAAAAATAAAATTTTTATATATATATATATATATATATATATATACACATACATACATATATATGGACTTCCCTGGTGGCTCAGATGGTAAAGCGTCTGCCTGCAATACGGAAGACCCAGGTTCGATCCCTGGGTTGGGAAGATCTCCTGGAGAAGGGAATGGCAACCCACTCCAGTATTCCTGCCTGGAGAATCCCAGAGACAGAGGAGCCTGGTAGGCTACAGTCCATGGGGCCACAAAGAGTTGGACATGACTGAGCGACTTCACTTCACTTCTTCATATATATATAAAGGACAGAGCAGGAGTTTCTATGGAAAAAAGTAATTTAAGTGTTCAACCTCATTACTTATTACACAGCAGATACTATCACATGAGAAAAAGCAAGGTCCCTTTTGATATATTGAAAATTGTTATTTCTGATTTCACAATGTTTGAAACTGATGTAACGAAACTTCTCTTGCTGGCTAGCTAAAAACAAAATTCTATTTCACAGCTAAAATGTAAACAGCTAAGATGTAATTGGCAGACTAACTTTCAAAGATTCAAAAGCACAGCTGTGAAACATAACTTTGGAGTGTAATAAAGCCAAATAGCTTTGCATGCTAATAATGATATTACAAACAAAGATGAGAATGATTTTGTTAGAATATTTGAGTATTTAAATACCTTTGCTAAGTCTACCTGTTTAACTGAGAATTTGAGTTACCTACCATATATGCACCTATTGAATGCTTGCTACCTGTATCTTGCTAGGAATTAGTGATAACAGAGATGAATGTAACATTGTCGTTTTTCAAAGGGTTATTTTCTGTTACATAATATTTCCTTTTAGTTAATTTTTCAGATTATAAATAAAAGTTGGAAAAATATTAGAAAATACATAAAAAATATGAAAAGTAAAATATATGTTATTTAAAATTCAACCACTGTTAACATTTCTATGTTGTCTTTTAAATTTCCCTTGGCCTACTTCTAAGAATTATTGTTTCTCACATCTTTTGTTTTTTAAAGTTTTATTTATTTTTTTTTTTGATGTGGACCATTTTTAAGTCTTGGATTGAATTTGTTACAATATTGCTTCTGTTTTATGTTTTGGTTTTTTGGCTGTGAGTCATGTGGGATATTAGCTTGCAATCAGGGATCAAACCCACAGCCCTTGCATTCGAAGGCCAAGTCTTAACCACTGGATCACCAGAGAAGTCCCTATTTTTCATATCTTGATGTACTTTATCATTTTTTAACTGTGTAAGTATTATCTTGTGGGCCAGGGTCAAGGTAGATTTCAGGTGAATTTTTACACCTATATTGGCCTGGGCTAAATTTCAGAAACCCACAATAACTACACATGATGTGTGTGTTTGTTTGTGTATTAAGGTGGGGACTGGGGATTTTCTCTGGGATGAGCCCTTGCTTAATATTTGAAGTCCCCTTCAGACTGGAGTAAGGAACTGGAGAAGCTGGAATTGCATCTAATGCTGTAGTATTAGTAGGCCAATGACTGCTTGTAACTGATCAGGTTTATATCCCCAGAGATACTCATGTGCACATTGTGTTTTGCTTTCTCAATTTTGTAAAAAAAAATTTGTTGTTGTTCAGCTCCTAATTCATGACTGACTCTGAGACCCCATGGACTGTAGCATGCCAGGCTTCCCTGTCCTTCACTATCTCCCAGAGTTTGCCCAAGTTCATGTCCATTGGTCGATGATGCTATCCAATCATCTCATCCTTTACAGCCCTCTTCTCCTGCATTCTATCTTTCCCAGCATCAGGGTCTTTTCCAATGAGTTTGCTTCTCACCTCAGGTATCCAAAGTATTAGAGCTTCAGCATAAGTCCTTCCAATGAGTATTCAGGGTTGATCTCCTTTAGGATTGACTGGTATGATCTTGCTGTCCAAGGGACTCTCAAGAGTCTTCTCCAGCACCACAATTTGAAAGCATCAATTCTTTGGCACTCAGCCTTCTTTATGGTTTGCTCTTACATCTGTACATAATAACCAGAAAGACCATCTATATGGACCTTTGTTGTCAAAGTGATGTCTTTGCTTTTTAATATGCTGTCTAGGTTTGTCATAGCTTTCCTTCCAAGAAGCAAGCGTCTTCTAATCTCATGGCTGCAGTCACCACCCACAGTGATTTTGGAGCCCAAGAAGAGAAAATCTTTCACTGTTTCCACTTTTCCCCCTTTTATTTGCCATGAAATAATGGGACCAGATGCCATGATCTTTGTTTTTTGAATGTTGAGGTTTAAGCCAGCTTTTTCATTCTCCTCTTTCACCTTCATCTAGAGGCTCTTTAGTTCCTCTTTGCTTTCTGCCATCAGAGTGGTATTATCGACATATCTGAGGTTATTGATATTTCTCCCAGAAATCTTGATTCCAGCTTGTAACTCATCCATCCAGGCATTTTGCATGATGTACTCTGCATATAAGTTAAATAAACAGAGTGACAATATACAGCTTTGATATATTCCTTTCCCAATTTTAAATCAGTTTTTTGTTCCATGTCCGAGTTGCCTCTTGACTTGCATACAGGTTTCTCAGGGGACAGGTAAGATGGCCTGGTATTACCATCTGCTTAAGAATTTCCCACAGTTTGCTGTGGTTCACCCAGTCAAAACTTTAGCATAGTCAATGAAGCAGAAGTAGATGTTTTTCTGGAATTCCATTGTTTTTTCTATGATCCAACAAATGTTGGCAATTTGATCTCTGGTTTTTCTGCCTTTTCTAAACCCAGCTTGTATATCTGGAAGTTCTCGATTCAAGTACTGCTGAAGCCTAGCTTGAAGGATTTTGAGCACAACCTCACTAGGACAGGAAATGAGCACAACTGTCTGGTACTTTGAACATTCTTTAGGGTTGCCCTTCTTTGGACTGGGATGAAAACTGACCTTTTCCAGTCCCATGGCCACTGCTGGGTTTTCCAAATTTGCTGACATACTGAGTGCAACACTTTAACAGCATCATCTTTTAGGATTTTAAATAACTTAGCTGGAATTCCATCACCTCTAGCTTTGTTTGTAATAATGCTTCCTAAGTCCCACTTGACTTCACACTCCAGGATGTCTGGCTCTAGGTGAGTGACCACACCATCGTGGTTATCCCAGTCATGAAGACCTTTTTTGTATAGTTTTTCTGTGTGTTCTCGCCACCTCTTTTTAATCTCTGCTACCTCTGTTAGATCCTTACTGTTTTTGTCCTTTATCATGTCCATCCTTGCATGAAATGTTCCTTTCATATTTCTAATTTTTTTGAAGAGGTCTCTAGTCTTTCCCATTCTATTATTTTCCTCTATTTCTTTGCATTGTTCATTGAGGAAGCCCTTCTGATCTCTCCTTGAGAGAGATATCCAATAAATTTTTTGGATTGTAATAATTTTAGAATGAGTGTGACTGGTTCTTACCAAAATCTGTTGCATATTTATATTATCTGTAAAATAAGGTACATGAACTGTGTGTTTTTTATTTTTTTGAAGTTCTGAGATTTGAAATCTTGTGGCTGTTTCTTTATTCACATCTTGCGGCTGTTTTCTTTATTCACATCTTGCATATAAATAGATCCATTCTGTTTAATACCTTTATTGAGAATAATTTAATTTTCAGAAGAAATCGAAGTATCTTTTATTAGCAAAAAATAGAAAATTTATTGATTTCTTTAGCCTTTTTCTGGTCATTATGGCCTTAATTACTCTGATGCTATCAAGGAGAAGAGAAATGTACAAAATACTTTTCATCTAGGAAATATTTTAAAAATTACTTTCTGAGGTTCAGAGGATTTGAGGGAGAGGTAAAAACTGCAGTTTATTCAGGGACCTCTGGACCTCTCTCTGCCTGCTGGGCTGATGTAACTAAGGTGACAGCCTAGATGTAGGCACCCATGGCACACTGATAGGATCTACACAAAAGACAGCATTATATTGAAACATCTGTGAGAACCATCCCCTATAATAATGGCTTCTGGGGAAAGAATGCAAGGAAAGCATATGCAAGATGGTGGAGTAGAAGGACGTGCACTCATCTTCTCCTGCGAGAACTCCAAAATTACAACTCGCTGCTGAACAACCATGGACAGGAGAATGTTGGATCCCACCAAAAAAAGTTACCCGATGTCCAAGGGCAAAGGAGAAATCCCAGCAAGACAGTAGAACGAGCAAAATCACATTTAGAATTAAACTGATATCTGCCATAGATGCTTGGAGGGCTCAAAAAAAAACCTTGCATGCACCAGGACCCAGAGACCCCACAGAGACTGAGCCACACCTGTGTTTGAGTCTCTTGCAGAGGTATGGGTCATCAGTGGCCTGCTGCAGGGGGAGGGGCTCTGGGTGCAGCTACCTGGGTCACACAGCCTCTTGGAGGAGGTTGCCATTAACCCCATCACAGAGCTGCTGGGCAGACAACCCACAAACTGCAGAACAATTATACCAAAGAAATTCTCACACTGTTAAGAAAGTTCTAGGACCCACAACAGATTTCCCAACCTGAGGATTTGGCAAAGGGATTGAGAACTCCCAGAGAATTTGACTTTGGAGGCCAGTGGATTTGATTACAGAACTTACACAGGACTGGGAAAACAGATTCTTAGAGGACATAAACAAAACCTTGTGTGCACCAGGACCCAAGGAGAAAGGAGCAGTGACCCCACAAGAGACTGACCCAGACTTGCCTGTGAGGGTCCAGGAGTCTCTGGCGGAAACGTGGGTTGGTGGTGGCCTACTACAGGGTCGGGGGAACTGAGTGTGGTTGTGGGTGCATGGGACCTTCTGAAGGAGTTCGCCATTATCTTCATTACCTCCACCATAGTTTGGTCTCAGGTCAAACAACAGGGAGGGGACACAGCCCTGCCCATCAAAACAAGACCCAGTTTCCCTGGCATCAGTCTCTCCCATCAGGATGCTTCCATAAGCTTCTTACCTTTATCCATCAGAGGCCAGACAGACTGAGAACCACAATCACAGAAAACTAATCAATCTGATCACATGGACCACAGCCTTGTCTAACTCAGTGAAACTATGAGCCATGCTGTGTAGGGCCACCCAAAACAGATGGGTCACGGTGGAGGGTTCTGACAAAATGTGGTCCACTGGAGAAGGGAATGGCAAACCACTTCAGTATTCCTGCCTTGAGAACCCCATGAACAGTATGAAAAGGCAAAGAGATAAGACACTGAATGATGAACTCCCCAGGTCAGTAGGTGCCCAATATGCTACTGGAGATCAGTGGAGAAATAACTCCAGAAAGAATGGAGGGATGGAGCCAAAGCAAAAACAACACCCAGCTGTGGATGTGACTGGGATTGGAAGTAAAGTCTGATGCTGTAAAGAGCAATATTGCATAGGAACCTGGAATGTTAGGTCCATGAATCAAGGTAAATTGGAACTGGTCAAACAGGAGATGGCAAGAGTGAACATCAACATTTTAAGAATCAGTGAACTAAAATGGACCAGAATGGGTGAGTTTAATTCAGATGACCTCTATATCTACTACTGTGGGCAAGAATCTCTTAGGAGAAAGAGATTAGCCATCAGAGTCAATAGAAGAGTCTGAAATGAACTACTTGGGTGCACTCTCAAAAATGACAGAATGATCTGTGTTTATTTCCAAGGCAAACCATTCAATATCACAGTAATCCAAGTCTATGCCCCAACCAGTAGTGCTGAAGAAGCTGAAATTGAATGGTTCTATGAACACCTACAAGACCTTCTCGAACTAACATCCCCAAAAGATGTCCTTTTCATCATGGGCAACTAGAATTGAAAAGTAGGAAGTCAAGAGATACCTGGAGTAACAGGCAAGTTTGCCCTTGGAGTACAGACTGAAGCAGGGCAAAGGCTAATAGAGTTTTGCCAAGAGACAGCACTGGTCACAGCAAACACCCTCTTCCAACAACACAAGAGAAGACTCTACACGTGGACATCACCAGATGGTCAATACCAAAATCTGATTGATTATATTCTTTGCAGCCAAAGATGGAGAAGCTCTATACACCCAGCAAAAACAAGACCGGGAGCTGACTGTGGCTCAGATCATGAACTCCTTATTGCCAAATTCAGACTTCAATTGAAGAAAGTAGGGAAAACCACTAGACCATTCAGGTATGACCTAAATCAAATCCCTTGCAGTTATACAGTGGACGGGACAAATAGATTCAAAGGATTAGATCTGATAGATAGAGTGCCTGAAGAACTGTGGATGGGGTTCATGACATTGTATAGGAGGCAGTGATCAAGACCATCCCCAAGAAAAACAATGCAAAAAGGCAAAACGGTTGTCTGAGAAGGCCTTACAAATAGCTGAGGAAAGAAGAGAAGCTAAAAGCAAAGGAGAAAAGGAAAGATATACCTATTTGAATGCAGAGTTCCAAAGAAGAGCAAGTAGAGATGAGAAAGCCTTCCTCAACAATCAATGCAAAGAATAGAGGAAAACAATAGAGTAGGAAAGACTAGAGATCTGTTTAAGAAAATTAGAGATACCAAGGGAACGTTTCATGCAAAGATGGGCTCAATAAAGGACAGAAATGGTATGAAGAGGTGGAAAGAATATAGAGAACTATGCGAGAAAGATCTTCATACCCAGTAACCACGATGGTGTGATCACATGCCCATTGCCAGATATCCTGAAATGCAGTCAAGTGAGCCTTAGGAAGCATCACTATGAACAAAGCTAGTGGAGGTGATGGAATTCCAATGGAACTATTTCAAATCCTAAAAGATGATGCTGTTAAAGTGCTGCACTCAACATGCCAGCAAATCTGGAAAACTCAGCAGTGGCCACAGAACTGGAAAGGTCAGTTTTCATTCCAATCCCAAAGAAAGGCAATGCCAAAGATGTTCAAACTACTGTAATATTGTACTCATCTCACATGCTAGCAAAGTAATGCTCAAAATTTTCCAAGCTAGGCTCAACTGTACATGAATTATGAACTTCCAGATGTTCAGCTGGTTTTAGAAAAGGCAGAGGAACCAGAGATCAAATTGCCAACATCTGTTGAATCATAGAAAAAGCAAGAGAGTTCCAGAAAAACATCTACTTCTGCTTTATTGATTATGTCAAATACTTTGTGTGGATCACAACAAAATGTGGAAAATTCTTCAACAGATGGGAATACCAGACAACCTTACCTGCCTCCTGAGAAATCTGTATTCAGGTCAAGAAGCAACAGTTAGAACTGAACATGGAACAACAAACTGGGAAAGGAGTATGTCAAGGCTGTATATCACCACCCTGCCTATTTAACTTATATGCAGAGTACATCATGCGAAATGCTGGGCTGGATGAGTTACAAGCTAGAATCAAGATTGCTGGGGAAAATATCAATAACCTCAGATATGCAGATGACACCACCCTTATGGCAGAAAGTGAAGAGGAACTAAAAAGCCTCTTGATGAAAGTGAAAGAGGAGAGTGAAAAAGTTGGCTTAAAACTCAACAATTAAAAAACGAAGATCATGGCATCCAGTTCCATCACTTCATAACAAATAGATGGGGACACAATGGAAACAGTGACAGACTTTATTTTTTTCGGCTCTAAAATCACTGCAGATGGTGACTGCAGCCATGAAATTAAAAGACGCTTGCTCCTTGGAAGAAAAGCTATGACCAACCTAGACAGCATATTAAAAGCAGAGACATTACTTTGCCAACAAAGGTCCATCAAGTCAAAGCTATGGTTTTTCTAGTAGTCATGTATGGATGTGAGAGTTGGACTATAAAGAAAACTGAGCATTGAAGAATTGATGCTTTTGAACTGTGGTGTTGGAGAAGACTCTTGAGAGTCCCTTGGACAGCAAGGAGATCAAACCAGTCAATCCTAAAGGAAATCAATCTTGAATATTTATTGGAAGGACTGATGCTAAAGCTGAAACTCCAATATTTTGGCCACCTGATGCTAGAACTCATGAAGAACTGACTCATTGGAAAAGACCCTGATGCTGGGAAGGATTGAAGACATGAGGAGATGGAGATGACAGAGGATGAGATGCTTGGATGGCATCACTGACTTGATGGACATGAGTTGAGTAAGCTCTAGGAGTTGATGATGAACAGAGACGTCTGGCGTGTTGCAGTCCATGGGGTCGCAAAGAGTCAGACATGACTGAGGGACTGAACTGAACTCTGGGGAAAGGTTAATGAGTCATTTACATGTTTTCATGTTTAGGTAGAGGCTGATGCTCAAGTAGTTGATCAACTGAAAAACTGATTTAATGGAATATAGTAGAATAAGTTATTAAGAAAATATTAGCCTAAACAACACAAACTTGGTGATATTTAGACATCTTGAACTAAGAAAATGACAGTTTTGTAAGTTCAAGCTAATATGTAGATAGTCTCTAGAACTTTTCTTTTTTTAAAGAAATTTGTCTTATTGAAGTATTCCCACGAGAAAATTGGTATTTCGTTATCCATCCCTAGAAGATGAATCTAGGATTGTATTTCTAAAAACCTTAATTGTCTTTATTGGCTTCTCTTACTGGGTTTTCTTGTTTTGTGTTTTAAAATCACTAATGTCCTAGAGCAGGGAGAGACAAAAGCTGATGCTTTGAGTTGAATTACTGAGGGCTTCCCTAGCAGCTCAGATGGCAAAGAATTCACCTGCAATGCAGGAGACTGGGTTTGATCCTTGGATTGGGAAGATCCTCTGGAAAAAGGAATACCTACCCACTCCAGTATTCTTGCCTGGAGAATTCTATTGATAGAGAAGCCTGGTGGGCTACAGTCCATGGGGTCCCAAAGAGTAGGACACGAGTGAGCGATTAACACTTTCACTTTTTCACTTTTCTTAGAGGAATACAGATTTTCCTGGTCCTAGTGGAGACTGCCCCAGAATAAAGAGAAAGGTATGATTTGTGAGAGAGGACCTGGGCTGCCCTGCCACACGTGGCCCTATGAAGGGGCAGCACCTTTCAGGCAGTGGTGAGAAGATGCTTAGGTTCTGGGGTCTTAGCGGACCATGGAGAAAAAAGGTCTCCATGCCCAGGCCTTCAAAATTACACTTGAATAAATGATATGGGCCTGGTGAACAGAATGCACTCAAGGCTTGTGGTCTTTCCTCACATTTTGCAGATCATACTCATTTATGGCCCTAGGAAGAACTTCTGAAACAAGATTGAGTTTGCCAAGCAGCTATGATCCCCACTGTACCACAAATATATAAGATTCAGTTTGAATTTTCCCTCAGCTTTAGCAGGTATGGTGTTTTATAGACAGAATTCTGGGACTACTGATTCATGATCTGATTGTATGAACACCATGAATAAAATATCAGGCCATAATGTGTTTGAATTTTTCACTGACTTTTCTTAATCATAGTATCTGATTTTTGTGGCTCACATATGGTGAGACATTTTCTTAAACACCAACTGAAATACCTAGGATGGCAGAGATTTTGTTCCTTCCAGATAGGCGAAGTAGTCTGGGAAACTGGCCAACATAATGACATTTCATGGACATTTTTACTGTTTTGTTTTTACAACAATGGGCAGACTATTTATTATTGTCCTAATGTTTAAAGAGATCCAAGAAATACAGCAGTCAGTCACATTGACTCAGTTTCTCCATCTGGCTCTTCCTGAATGTGGTGGTACAGACAGTTTTTTGTTACCCCTATTCATTTTCCAAACTTAAAAATTTTTATCATCATAAAAGGTGGTTCCATATACAGTTATGACTTAGGGGGCATCCTGAAGGAGTCTGGGCAAAGAGATATCTCCTACTGTTTCCTTGAACTCTCTACTTTAAGTGATTCATGTCTATATGTTGAAAAAAACAATTTTTTTTCTTTGCTGCTGTTATCCTCTCTAAACAACTTACTGTGAATAATTTTTATCAGAATTCCTTATTCCTATTAATAGATTGAACAGATTTGATCAATATTAAAAAATTTTCAAGGCAGTCAGCCTAAGGAAAGAAGAGAGAAGACATAGAAAGGAAAAGAGGGAGAGATGTATATCATGTTACTTTACTGTGTAAATGTTTCAGTCACTTATATTAGAGACCTCATGAGTTTTCTGTCCTCCAAAGAAACTTAAGAATCATGCTATAACCAATTTGCAGCTACAGCATGAGGTAATGATGGGATATTGTTTTCCTGCTACTATATGAACTCTTTTATTAGAGTTTAAAAAGAGTTTTTCTTTGGTTGTAAAGATGGGGAGCCACATTTGGTATGAAATATCTCTAGAGTAGTTATTAATAACTTAAGGATGCTTAGCTTCATCTTTCAACATTTGCATGATGAATATATTTCACGGAATTCAGCAAACAACAAAAAACCCCAACAGAACTCCCCAAGCCCCACCTAAACACAGCTTAAATGGTAGGCACTTACTTTTCCTCCATTTCAAGATCCTAAGTATGAGATTCCAGAGTAGGTTTAATACATCAGCAATATTAGGGTTCTGAGTTGGCATTCTGTGACTTGCCACAGATCAAGATATGGGTGCAGCAGCCCCAAGCATCAGGTCCTCACAAGAGAATTTAACAGCAGGAAAGAGGAGGGGTTTCTTTCTTTTTATTTTTTATCATCAGGGGAGAAAAGCTTTCTCAGATAACTCTTGGAAGACTTCTCTTGCCATCTTATTAGCCAGCATTGGGTCAATTTCCTCTGGAAGAGCCTGGTAGGCTGCAGTCCATGGGGTCGCTAGGAGTCGGACACAACTGAAGCGACTTAGCAGCAGCAGCAGCAGCAGTGCAAGGGTGGCCAGGATGGGGAGTATCTGCTATTTTTAGTCTGCATTTGTTAACACAAAAGAGGAAGATGGGGAAAGATCTCAGATAAGTACTATTTAGATCCGTTCTTCATTTCTACCAAATGTGTTTCTTTGAGTACATTTCTGAAAAATACGTAATTTTCCTGCTCTTAAACTTTCAGGTTTTTTTATAATTGGAGCAGAGCAGTCCATGGGGTTGCAAAGAGCTGGACATGACTGAGCGACTGAACTGATAGTTGATTTACAGTATTGTGTTATTTTCAGTTGTACAGCAAAGTGATTTGGAGATATATATATATATAATATGTGTGTATATTATTTTTCAGATTCTTTTCCATTATAGGTTATTACAAGATAATGAATATAATTCCTTGTTGTTGTTGTTCGGTCGCTCAGTCATGTCTGACTCTTTGTGACCCCATGGACTGCAACATGCCAGGCTTCCCTGTCCTTCACCGTCTCCTGGAGTTTACTCAAACTCATGTCCATCAAGTCAGTGATACCATCCAACCATCTCATCCTCTGTCACCCCCTTCACCTCCTGCCTTCGATCTTTCCCAGCATCAGGGTCTTTTCTAATGAGTTGGCTCTTCCTATCAGGTGGCCAAAGTATTGGAGCTTCAGCTTCAGCATCAGTCCTTCCAGTGAATATTTAGGACTGATTTCCTTTAGGATGGACTGGTTGGATCTCCTTGTAGTTCAAGGGACTCTCAAGAGTCTCCCTGTGCTATACATTAAATTCTTGTTTATCATTTCAATAACTTTTATTGCTAGTGAATACAATAAAATCCAGCTCCCGCCCCCCCACCACCCACTTTACTCTCCAGTGGCTACTAAATGAATCTGGAACAGACCCAGAGCATCCCTCTCTTCATACCTACACTCATGATGTTTCCTCCTCTTGTAATCTCTTCTCCACAATCTCCTACTGTATGCTGATTTAGACATCAAAGCTCAGCTCCAAGGCTGCCTTCTCCATGAAGCTTTCCCAGCTTCCCTCCAGCATCTGTGATTTCTCTCTACTCCCAGCTTCCTCAGCAGCACTTCCTGTACACAGTAGAAACTGCCCACTCTTGGATATACCATTTGACTTTGGATTATCACAAGACCCCACAAAGACCCGACTCAAAAGCATTGTCAACATTGCTGAGATGTAATCCAGATCTCATCTCTTGCAAAGCTATGGGCACAGTAGTGAATTTTCTCACATGGGCTTCTCCCAGACCCCAGCAGGATTTCACTGTTCTTTCTTGGTTGTAATATAGGCAGTAAGTTTTGCGAACTCATTAAAAGCTGTGCTCCATTGTGGGAAATGGCTGTTAATCGAGAGATAAAACTTTAGATGAAAACTGAAGAGGTAGTTAACTTTTGATTTGAGGAGAGGAATGGGAAAGGAGTAATCCTCCAGAAAATGTGACTGCTGAGATAGCAGAAGCCTGGGAAAATACTTGCACATCCTTAAGATTGTGGTATAGACGACTTCGTACCTGGTATTACAAATATTTATGTACAAGACTCCTGAAGGTCATTGGATTTCAGAAGGCAGGGAATAAATGATACGGTGTGGTGTAGTAGCTCTGGAGACACAGAATTGAGATTCGGTTGTAGGTCTGTCAGCTCCCCATTGTGTGACCTTTGGGAAGATACTTGACTATGTGAGCCTTTGGTTTCCCCATCTGTAAAGCAATGGTTAAAATACATATCTCACAGGTTACCCAGGCTATTAAATGAAATAATATTTGAAAGAATATCATGTAAACCTTAAAACTATAGATGATTAAATAATTGTCATTATTTATCTCCACAACATCCATCATGAGAGCAGGCGCTCAGAAGATATTTGTTTAATAAATGAATGAGTAAATGAAAAGCTATCACAATGAGCTGATTATAAGGATAAACATATTTTTCTTTCTAGAAGAGTGTCTGTGAGGTTCTAAGGCATTTTCTTTGCTTGCACTACTAAAATGTGGAAATCAATAAAAATCATTACTGAGAATTAAATACTAGTAGATTATATCAACTTTAATATGAAGCTAAATTTCTTGTATGAATACATTGGCTATTCATAAACTGCTGGGCCTACACTTCCACTGTTTACAGCATTACTGGAGCCCTTCATGAGCACCACAGCTTTGCAGTTCCTCTGGGACCATCCATTATCCCACGGATCCATTATCATCTATAATTCTCTTTAAAAACCTAATAAAATTGACTGTAAGAAGCCTGCGCTGTGTATTGTCTTCAAACATAACCTTCTTCACGTCTTTCTTGAGTGTTGAGACTTTTAAAGGATCTGGGATTATTGCAATGGTAGCTTTCTCCCTCCACTTGGGCTTCAGATTTATACCTCTCCAAGATAAGGAGCCAGGTGCTGCAGCCTGGCTGCAAAGAAAGCATGGGAACCTATAAATAGCTTTACACTGCCCCTGAGCCAACCAGACCTGATGGGTGGGCATGAAATAGTTTAGTTTTTCTATGACCAGCTCTAACAAGAGAATTATTTACCTCTCTGTGAAGAACATGCATTATTCCAGTTAACTATTTTGCTGATCCCTGTGAATGTTGTCTTAAATCCCAAGAGGTGCTCTGCAGATGTGATTGAGTTAAATATCTTGCGATGGTGAAATTGTCCTGGTTTACCCAAATTGGCCCTAATTATAATCACAAGAGTTCTTATTACAAGGATTGACTACAAGGAGGGTAGAAGGTCAAAGGTGGAAGGTAATGTGATGACAGAAGCAGGGAAAGAAGAGGCGATGTGAAGGAGGGCATGGGGTAAGGAATGACAGCCCCTAGGAGCTGGAGAAGGCGAGGAACAGATTCCCCCTTGGAGTCTCCAGAAGAAACTTGCTCTGCTGACACCTTGGTTTTAGCCTGGTAAGACTTACTTGTGTGGTAGTCGCTCAGTTGTGTCCGACTCTTTGCGACCCATGGATGGCTGTAGTCCACCAGGCTCCTCTGTCCATGGGATTCTCCAAGTAAGCACACTGGGGTGGGTTACCATTTCCTTCTCCAGGGGATCTTCCCAACCTAGGGATCGAACCCAGGTCTCCTGCATTGCAGGCAGATGCTTTACCCTCTGAGCCACCTGGGAGGCCCAAGACTTAGGACTTTTAAATTTTAGAATTGTGAGAGAATCAATGTGTGTTGTTTCCAGCCATTGTGTTTGTGGCGTTTTGTTACAGCAGCAACAGGAAACTCATACAGGTGGTCTGGCATTCTAGCCAGCCCAGAAACAGGAGCTCCTTAAACCCCTCATTGGCTTTAGGTTTCAGATGTCGGGAGACTGTTTGGTAAAACTCGTCCTTCATTCTTCCTTCCAATCTATCTCAGTCTTACTCTTTTATTTAAAAAAAATTTTTTTTTAATTTTTTAAAAACATTAAAAATTAGTTAATTTTTAAATTTTTGGCTGTGACGGGTCTTCATTGCTTTGCATGGGCTTTCTCTAGTTGCAGCGAATGGGTGTTATGGTTCATTGCGGTGCACAGGCTTCTCACTGCAGTAGCTTTTCTTGTTGCAGAGCACAGGCTTTAGCCTTCAGCAGCCACAGTTCATGGGCTCAGTAGTTGCAGTTCACAGCCCTAGAGCTCTGCCTCAGTAGCTGTGATGCATAGGCTTAGTTGTCCCAAGGGATGTGGGATCTTCCTGGACCAGAGATCAAACCCGTGTCCCCTACATTGGCAGGCAGATTCTTAACCACTGGACCACCAGGGAAGTCTCTATCTCTTTACTCTTAAAATAAGTTATTTTCTTCATTTTCTTTCTCAATAGATCATGATGGTTTGTAAAATCTAGTAGAACCAATGGCAGGAGTTGTCCCCCTTCCTCAAATTCAGGTAGGGTTTAATTTTCAAATGTCTGTTGAAGAAGAATGGAAATGTTTTTATTTCATCCTTCTAATGCAGCAGGAAGAGGAAGATAAACATGAAACAAGATCACTCATGTTCTGCTGCACTGTGATGTCCCAAAATTTCTCTGTATCTTTTCTTCTTTGTTTTATGGCAGAATTGGAATCACTGCTAAGGTTGTATGCCCAAACCCCTCCTTGTACGTACTGAGAACTGATGCTGAAAGAGAAAATATTCTGTATTGTGGGCGGGGTCCTGGCAAATTATTGTCCATTGTGATTTCTCATTTGGGCAAAACTTAACCATGAACCAAGTTTTATATTAGAAAAATGCATATAAAAAGTGATTGCAAGTATTATGTAAGAGTTGGAAAACATCTTATCTATCCAAAGTCATAATTTCCAAATATAACTCCTTTCTGAGTTGGCAGCATGTACGTCTGACTTAGGCCTACTATGAACAAGAGTGGTTGAGTTATTAAAACTCCATTAATCTAATTTGTTTAAATGGAAGTAGTACCTTATGCCTGGCTTAAACAGAATTTAAATGAAGAGAGAGGAGAAATATTATTCAATATAATTAAGATGTCAGACCCTACTCACTTATGAAAAGATACAAAGTCAACAAAAAAACCCCTGTGGTGTAGCGTTTGTCTTTGAAAATGCTAAATAAATGGAAAAATAATCGAGTGGTAACAATAATAGATATGTGATGTTTGTTCAGAATCTTCAAATGCAAAAATTTCTCTGTCTACCTTCTTTCTTTCTGTTGATGCACACCTCACTAAGATGTATAAATGAGTCTCATTTGCTCTTCTAGACTGTGGCCTATGGTGTTAAATCCCAGGAGCCTTTAGTGTAACCTAAAGAAAACTGTCAATAACATACATACATCTAAATGCTGCCAATTTAAAACCTTATTACTGGAGTCCATAAGCTCTGGAATTATCCTTGTCAGATCTAAGAAAGCAGCCAACCTTCCCAGCAGTCTCTTTGGCATCTCTGAACTTCTGTGTCATTGCTTTTTTAGGGCTAGGAGTAATGGTGTGACAATTGCACGGTGCTCCCTCCTCTCTTCAATTCTGTCTAAGGGTCGGCGTGACCTACAGTGTGACAAAATAAGCTAGCTGTTCAGTTGAGCCCGGTGTCCTTTGCGAAGCTAAGAAAGGGAATAGCAGTGCCATGAAGTCATCAGTGTGCTCTATATTACACGCCAGAAAGGACAGCTCTGAGTGGGACTATCCTGCTTGGGAGTCTGTCACTTCATGCTGGAAGCATCTCAACGCAGGTGGGAACCAGCATCTCACCAAACATCTATGCTGTCAGGTGGAAAAGCCAGCACCCATGGGGTTAGGAATGGGAGCAAGTCTAAGAAAGCAGATTAAAAATGGGAAGAGGAAGATAATGGTATGAACTGATAAAGTTTTCTATAGATGTTGGCTGGCATAACTGGAAACATCACAGGCATACCAAGTCCTGCTCACCATATCTCCCATCTGTGAAAAGTAAATAAAGGTAGAAACAAAAACAAAAGTAAACAAAAGGTTGCTGTTGTTCAGTCACTAAGTCGTGTTTGACTCTTTGCCACCTCATGGACTGCAGCATGCCAGGCTTCCCTGTCCATCACCAACTCCCAGAGCTCGCTCAAACTCATGTCCATTGAGTCAGTGATGCCATCCAACCATCTCATCCTCTGTCACTCCCTTCTCCGGCTGCCCTCAATCTTTCCCAGCATCAGGGTCTTTTCCAATGAGTCAGCTCCTTGTATGAGGTGGTCAAACTATTGGAACTCCAGCTTTAGCATCTGTCCTTCCAATAAATATTCAGGGTTTTACTCATCTAATACTGGAGTTGGTTGATCCAGTCAGCTCCTGAAATCCTCCAGTCAGTAAATTCTGCCTTTGGATCATTGCCAAGTTGCCAGATATTGGTTAAATGATCCCTACTTACCTTTCTCACTCAGAAAGCAGAGTGTAGGTCTAGCAAGCCTCTGTACCAATTTTTTCCTAACTTCTTATCTATTCTTTACACACTATCCAGCACAAACTCTTCCTCTCGGCTATCTCCTCCCTCTTTAGCCAGATCTTTCCCCAAGAGTGATTCCTTTCAGCTGCATTTTCCATGGAGTCTGTGGCATAGGCTTAATGACACTAAAAGATAGTTGGCAGGAGAAAGTAGGTCCCAGAGACTGTTGCTGCTTCTAAACTATCTGTGAGCCCTGGGGTATCCTAATCTTTGGAGTGTTATTGCCTAAACTTCCAGAGTTCTTTTTCTAGATGAAAATCTTGTGACTTTTAAATACTATTTTATTTTATGAGAATCATGGCTAGAATTATCTCAAGTACTTAGTAAAACAGCTTCTTGGTTCCAGTTATTTGGATTGCATATTAGTCAGGACAGGTTGGGCTGCTGTAACAAACATCCCCCAAATCTCGGTGGCTTGAATCAATAAAGGTTTATTTTTCACTCATGCAATACATGTGTCATAGGTTGGCAAGGGGCTCTGCTTCTCAGAGTCATGCAGAGACCCAGATGACTGGCTCTCCATTATGACATGTGCTTCTAGATCGCCTTAGGTCAAGGGGACGTGGTGAACTGTTTAAGTGTTTGCAAAGCTTCTACCGGAAGGGACACACACCAGTTGATCACATTTAATTAGCCAGAGCAAGTTCAGGTTATGTCTGCTTGGTGAATTGGAACGTTTGTGAATAACCCTAGTGAGTCCCAGTGTTAGACTTTGCCTTTTTGTATTGCCAGTTCCTATGGGTTATGCTCTGTGATTTCCTGTCATTTTTATGAAACTTGTCTATATATCTTCTCACAACTACTCTTTCTACTTCTTTTCTATAAAGCAACCTGCTTTCTTGTTAATGAGATCACTGTCCGTGAAATTCCTCCCAGTACAACCTTCTCCTTTACCTTTCCTTTAGCATAAACACGGGCTTCCCTCATAGCTCAGTTGGTAAAGAATCTGCCTGCGATGCAAGAAGCCCTCGTTCGATTCCTGGGTCGGGAAGATACACTGGAGAAGGGATAGGCTACCCACTCCAGTATTCTTGGGCTTCCCTTGTGGTTCAGCTGGTAAAGAATCTGCCTGCAATGTGGGAGACCTGGGTTCGATCCCTGGATTGGGAAGATCCCCCGGAGAACGGAAAGGCTACCCACTGCAGTATTCTAGACTGGAGAATTCCATGGACTCAGTCCATGGGATCGAAAAGAGTCAGACACGACTAAGCAAATTTCACTTTCACTTTGACTTAGCATAAACACAGGGAACACAGTCGATGTTCTCCACTGGCAATTCTAGGTTATTGTTCGGGCTGTTGAAATTCAGCAGCCTCTCCTCTTCTGTCTCATACCTCCCTCTCTCTATCCTAGTTCCTGTGATATACTAAGCCCCGTGGTCCTTGTTCCCCTTAGTCACCAAATTTAACCTTGTCCATGGCTTATGATCGTGTCAATGACTTCATAGCTCCTTACCACCTTCACACCAGCTAACCCCCAACTCCACTCCATCCTCGGATCTCATTGTCTGTCTCCACAGTCTCCAATTCCGAGGCTCGTACCTCTTCCCATCATGTGTCAGTTATTCCGAATTTGTTATTCACACTGACCCTGATCTTTACTTACAGCACAGCCTTGCCTCTGCTCTTTCCTCTTCTCTGTTAGTGTCTTTCTGACTTCATTTCTTTCCTGTCTATGCTGCTTTCCTTGGGCAGCCAACTCAGCAGTGTCTTTACTTATTCCCTAAAATTCCCCACTGACCTTGAACTTGCAGTTGCTTCCTTGCTGGGCTGCTAGAGAAAGCTGTACTGATTGAGTCTGCCACAAATTCATGCTCCTTCATTTTAACTGAGCCGTCATTTCTGCTCAGCACTTCTTTTATTCATCTCTTGCTGACTCACTGCTCATCCCACACAGCAGTTTTTCCAAACATTTTTAACTCTCTTTAAGATTCAAGCCCTGTTCCAGATATGGCCCCAAAATACCTTTCCAGTTTCATCTCTCACTTCTCCCCCAAAGCTCTTCGCCTTGCACTTTCTAAACTCTGCACATTTGCTCCCCCTTTTATCCCGTCCCCTGTTATCTCCAACGAAAATACCACCTAATTTCCACAGGCTTTTCTCCTCTGAGAGAGGTCTTGATTTGTTATAAACAGCAATGGAGTTTTTATTACCTCTTATGGAACTTAGCAAATATTGCCTTATACTAGGCTCTTGCACACATGTACCATCTCCCATTTTTGTTGTATGTTTATTGAGAGTAGAAACCATGGTGGTTTTTATAGATAGTGTGTTGCCCTTTGTAGCTAGCCGATCAGTTGATGTTTGGTGAATATACTGGATAAATGAATATTAGGTAGCTAGAAAATAAGGTTTTTCTCCCTTTCATCTCCAGAAGGAGTGAAAGTAATATTAAAGGAAGTTTTTAAAATCTATTTTTATTATTTACATTTTAATGTATAGTTGCGGTGTTGGATGTAGGTGCTGATAGACTGAACATGTTTGGAGAGTAGTAAGAGTTATGTGAGGCTTCCCAGATGGTGCAGTGGTAAAGAATCAACTGCCGATGCAGGAGACACAGGACATGCAGATTCGACCCCTAGGTTGGGGAGATCCCCTGAAGCAGGAAATGGCAACCCACTTCACTATTTCTGCCTGGAAAATTCCAAGGACAGAGAAGCCTGGTAAGCTACAGTCCAAGGGGTCCCAAAGAGTCGGTCATGACTGAGCACACACGCCCAAGTTATGTGAAAGAGTCCCAGTTCATATCATGTGCCTGAACTCTGTAGTTTTTCCTCTAGGCTGGTTAATTAAGATCTGTATTCCATTTCGCTTTATTTTTATCTTTTTATTTAATATCTGAATCAATAAAAACAATAGCTTATGTGTAGAATTTTGCCTTACACCAGGCTGCTTTAGGTTCTGGTCTCCTGAAATACATTTGGTTTAAAAGTAGTTACTACCTTTCTGGGATTTGCATGTCATACCTTATTACAGTCTGAGTATGGAATTATTTGAGAGAGAAGACAGTTCAGTTCAGTTCAGTCGCTCAGTCGTGTCTGACTCTTTGCGACCCCGTGAACTGTAGCACGCCAGGCCTCCCTGTCCATCACCAACTCCCGGAGTTCACTCAGACTCACGTCCATTGAGTCGGTGATGCCATCCAGCCATCTCATCCTCTGTTGTCCGCTTTTCCTCCTGCCCCCAATCCCTTCCAGCATCAGAGTCTTTTTCAATGAGTCAACTCTTTGCATGAGGTGGCCAAAGTACTGGAGTTTCAGCTTCAGCATCATTCCTTCCAAAGAACACCCAGGACTGATCTCCTTTAGAATGGACTGGTTGGATCTCCTTGCAGTCCAAGGGACTCTCAAGAGAAGACAAATGATAGTCAAATGGAGAGCCCGAATGTCTCCTTTATTATCGGTAAAAACTAATGTTGGAGAATGTGAGCAACAGTGGGATTCCTATTTTCATACTGCAGAATCAGACCAGCGCAGCCAGCCATGGGCAGTGCCAGGTCCAAGCAGGCCTCCCCACATGGGGGCTGCCCCTATACCACTTCCAGCATGGAGGAGCAGAGTAGAACCCCAGCTTCCAGTGTTGGAGAACAGCTACACATGTAGCTGGCCTTTCCCTATACCTGCAAACAGGTAGGCTTCCTACATGATGAGAAAGGAAGGTAGAGCAAAAAGATGTGAGCGCTTGGGGGAAAACACTTCCTCATGGAAACCAGAATGGAGTAAGAACATTCCTATGTACCATTACTGAAGATGATGATATGATGTTTGCACCCATGAGATGATTTCTGGTCATCAACAATGAGCATTTGAGTTACTTCTGTCCCTGATTTCGGTGGTACTTCGTTGTTGTTGTTGTTTTTTTTTATTTTATTGAAGTACAGTTGATTTACAGTGTTGTATTTAATTTCTACTGTACAAAGTGACTGTTATCGGTTTATCACAGGATACTGAATATAGTTCCCTGTGCTTTGCAATAGGACGTTGTTATTTATCCATGCTATGTATAATAGTTTGCAACTGCTAATTCCAAACACCACATCCATCCCTCATCCCTATTTAGGGACTGTCATCCCCATATGCTATGTGATTGAGCTTGGCAAAGTAATAATGTACATCAATTGATTTCTTCCTAAGAAGATAATTGTTTTTCATCTAATTTTAATGTTTTTGTTTGGTAAATAAGTTCAATTGTATTGTATCTTAGGTTCCACATGTAAGTGATATCGTACAGTATATCTCTCTCTGTTTGACTTCCTTTGCTTAGTATGATAATCTCTAGGTCCATCTGTGTTGTGGCAAATGGCATTAATTCATTCTTTAAAATGGCTGAATAATATTCCATGATATATATACCACATCTTCTTTATCCATTTATCTGTTGATGGACATTTAGATTATGTCTGACTCAAGTCACTCAGTCATGTCTCACTTTTTGAGACCCTATGGACTATACAGTCCATGGAATTCTCCAGGCCAGAATACTGGACTGAGTAGCCTATCCCTTCTCCAGGGGATCTTCCTGACCCAGGAATCGAACCAGGGTCTCCTGTGTTGCAGGTGGATTCTTTAACAACTGAGCTATCCGGGAAGCCCAGAGTATATCCATATCTTAGCTATTGTAAGTATTGCTGCTATGAGAATAGGAATGCATGTATCTTTTCAAATTATAGTTTTATCAGAGTAAATGCCCAAAAGTGGGATTGCTGGATCATATGGCAACCCTAGTTTTAGATTTCGAGGAATCTCCATACTGCTTTCCATAGTGGTTACACCAACTCACATTCTAGATGGTACTTCTGATAGTAACCAAATAGTATATAATTATTTTCCACTTTTATTTGACCCTCTTAAGACATTAAAATTAGATGAAAAACAATTATCTTCTTAGGAAGAAATCAATTGATGTACATTATGACTTTGCCAAGCTCAATCACATAGCATATGGGGATGAGAGTCCCTAAATAGTCAGATGAACAATTATGTGGAAGCTGCAATGTCACCATACAACTGAACACTTTGTTGATATGAAATTAATACAAGTAGAAGGAATTTAGCCAGGACAAAACACATCCAGACATTTTTTGACCCACAGTAAAGTCCCTCCCATAAAATGTTTAGGGATGCATATACATTATTTTCAAAATATCTCTTCCTATTTGCTCTATTTACTATATTTTTCTGTATCTGCTTATTTACTGTATTTATTGTTTTGGCTCCATTAACTGATCAATCCAATTAAACAACCAATATGTTGAGGGAAGGAATTGGTTTGATGACTCAGTTAATGGGCAAGTTGTTTCTTGAATTTACTATTGTTTAGGCTTTACTCTTAATGCTTGCTCCCCCCACAAAAAAAAGGGGGGCTCAAAGGAATATTTTAGTCTTCCCTGGTGGCTCAGATGGTAAAGCATCTGCCTACAATGTGGGAGACACAGGTTCAATCCCTGGGTTGGGAAGATCCTCTGGAGAAGGAAATGGCACCCCACTCCAGTACTCTTGCCTGGAAAATCCCATGGACAGAGGAGCCTGGTAGGCTACAGTCCATGAGGTTGCAAAGAGTCAGACATGACTGAGCGACTTCACTTTCTTTCTTTCATGCTTAATTAATCATGATAGTTTTTGGTTTATAGCACCTGGTTTTACTATCCTCCTTCCTTCTTTTATGCTTTTAAATATTGAATCACAGATCACTCCCATATATGCTGAGACTTTGCTCCTGCCTGTCTAGAGTCTCTGTCCTGACAGTTCTTTCGTTCCTTCCCTCCCTTCTCCAACAACACTCTTTGAACTTGTTAAGGTCTTCAAGCACTTGAACTTTCTTATTTCTTTTTTAAGCATTCTTTATTTTTATTTTTTGATGTGGACCATTTTTTTTTAAGTCTTTATTGAACTCCGTTACAATAGAGCTTCTGTTTTATGTTTGTTTTTTTTTTGTTTTGTTTTATTTTTTGGCTGCAATGCATGTAGGATCTTAGCTCCCTGATCAGGGATTAAACCCACACCCCACACATTGTAAGGCAAAGTCTTAACCACTGGACTGTCAGGGAAGCCCCCTTCTGATTTCCTTCACCCCACTGGTTCTGCAGTGCTTTCTGTTCCGTACTGCACATGCGTTCTCTGCTCAATATTCCTTGAGGGAATCACTCCTACCCTAATTTTTAGTTCATGGATTGAGTAGTGCTGATATCATCCCCTGATCCATTGATGGGCATGTGACCCTGGCTTGGCCAATCATAACACTCAATTTTTTTAGACATAATGATTAATTTAGGGGTACACACATCAAGCCATGTTTGATCGGCATTATTGGGGGAAAGAGATCCATTCTCTCTTGGGTGCTAAGTAGGTGAAACAAGACCGTTCCTGCTGTTGATCATTTTGGCTTAGGGAGAACCATTAAGGGAGAAAATGTTAAAGAATAAAGCCCACAGACAGAAAAATCAGAGCTCTGAGATAATGTTAGGTCCCAGTTCAAGCAAATAAAATCAGATATACCCAAAGGGACATTTATTCTTTCAATTTTCAGTTTCATGAGCCAGCAAACTCTTGTTTTTCTTCTTAAGCCAAATTGAGTCAGGGTTCTAACAAACTTTCTTCTTTAGTTTTGAGGCCATCGAATACAATTTTGGCCATTTTTTCCTTTTGGCCACTTCTCTCATTTCTCTGACACAGATATTTTGCTATCTTGTATGCTGCGGACTAGGCCGCCCCAGCTTTTTCATGTCTAAGCTGCCGAGCGCTGATAAAGAGCACTAAGAAGCTACCAAGGTTGGTGTCACTACAGCCTGATGACTTTCATTCTCAGGTAGGCCCGCGGGGCTGCCTGTTGATTCCTGACTACACGCCATGAGTTTTTCTAGGCACTGAAGATACAGAAAAGAATGTCAGTTAAGACTGCTGCCATATGAAACATTCCGCTAAGGCAAACAGTCAAAAAGCAAGAAGGCAAATAAATGAATGGTGTAATTTCAGGCAGAGATAAATATTATAAAGAAAGAAAAGTACAGATATAAGGCTAGAAAGTGACATGAGGTGGGAGATTGTTCATATGCTGTGGAAAGAACAGTTGTTTCGCTTTGAATAGAAACATGGATGAAATGAGTGAATTAGTTATGCAAGGTCCCTCGTAGGAACAAGAAGCCCCATATCCCTGAGGCAGAGACAGACATGGAGCGTCCCAGTGATGAAAGTGGAAGGTTAGTGACTGGAGTGCAGTGAAGCGGCAGGAAATGAGACACTTCAGAAAGGCAGCCATGGCCACACACAGAGCCAACCATCTGCTAAAATGGCTGTCTGGGTGTGACATGACCACATTAAACAGAACGTGTCTAAACCTGAGCTCCTTACATTTCCTCTCACCCGCCAACTTCTTGCTCTCTTTATTTCCTGTCTCAGCAAAATGGAGCTACCATCTGTATGGCCAGAACTGTCATGGTCCTCCTCAACTCCTCTTTTCCCTTCTGCCTTTCATCTAATCAGTCACCAGTTCTTACCAACTCTACCTCTTTGGTTCAGTTCAGTTCAGTCACTCAGTCATGTCCGCCTCTTTGAGACCCCATGGACTGCAGCACGCCAGCCTCTCTGTCCAACACCAACTCCCGGAGTTTACTCAAACTCATGTCCATCGAGTCAGTGATGCCATCCAATCATCTCATCTTCTGTCATCTCCTTTTCCTCCCACCTTCAATCTTTCCCAGCATTGGAGTCTTTGCTAGTGAGTCAGTTCTTTGCATCAGGTGGCCAAAGTATTGAAGTTTCAGCTTCAGCATCAGTCCTTCCAATGAATATTCAGGACTGATTTCCTTTAGGATGGACTTGTTGGATCTCCTTGCAGTCCAAGGGACTCTCAAGAGCCTTCTCCAACACCACAGTGCAAAAGCATCAATTTTTAGGCACCCAGCTTTCTTTATAGTCCAACTCTCACATCCATATGTGATTACTGGAAAAACCATAGCCTTGACTAGATGGACCTTTGTTGACAAAGTAATGTCTCTGTTTTTTAATATGCTGTCTAGGTTGATCATAGCTTTCCTTCCAAGGAGCAAGTGTCTTTTAATTTCATGGCTGCAATCACCATTTGCAGTGATTTTGGAGCCCCAAAAAATAAAGTCTGTTACTGTTTCCACTTTTTTCCCATCTATTTGCCATGAAGTGATGGGACTAGTTGTCATGATCTTAGTTTTCTGAATGTTGAGTTTTAAGCCAATTTTTTCACTCTTCTCTTTCACTTTCATCAAGAGGCCCTTTAGTTCTTCTTCTTTGTCATCTGCATATCTGAGGTTGTTGATATTTCTCCAGGCAATCTTGATCCCAGCTTGTGCTTCATCCAGCCCAACATTTCGCATGATGTACTCTGCATATAAGTTAAATAAGCAAGGTGACAATGTGCAACCTTGACGTACTCCTTTCCCCTTATGGAACCAGTCTATTGTTCCATGTCCAGTGCTAACTGTTGCTTCTTGACCTGCATACAGATTTCTCAGGAGGCAGGCAAGGTGGTCTAGCATTCCCACCTCTTGAAGAATTTTCCACTGTTTGTTGTGATCCACACAGTCAAAGGCTTTGGTGTAGTCAATAAAGCAGAAGGAGATGTTTTTCTGGAACTCTCTTGCTTTTTCAATGATCCAACAGATGTTAGCAATTTGATCTCTGGTTCCTCTGTCTTCTCTAAATCCAGCTTGGACATCTGGAAGTTCACGGTTCACGTACTGTGGAAGACTGGCTTGGAGAATTTTGAGATCTAGTCTAAGTTTGCCCTCCAGCCTTTCTGCCGGAGCCTTTGTTCAGACCTTTCTCATTGGGTAGTGCGATGATTTCTCTATATCTGTTCTTGCTCCCTGGCAGGTTATCCTTCCTATCACTATGACTTTCCTCAATTATAAATTTGATTTTGTTACTTCATTACATACATTTCTCTTAAGTATTCCTTACTGCCTACCATCCCAGCTCATTACATGGTCTGTAGGGTCTTTCACGGTCTGACCCTTACCTCTTGCCTCGTTGCTTCTTCCTCCCCCTCTCTCATAGTGCCTCAGCTCTACTGAACTGTTCCTTGCTCTGTGCTCTGCAAGCTTGCACTCACCCTCAGGAATGCCCACTACAGCTTTTACTTTCTTGGATGATGCCTAACTATTCTGCAAGTCTCAACTCAAGGGTTCCATCTTTTCTATGCCCGAAGAACTCCATATTTAGCCGTACCCTAGCAGTTTTCACAAGGTTTTACAACTGTTTGTGTGTCTGTTTTTTGATTGCAAATTTTCAATGGCAAATTATTTGGGGGGGTGGGTCATTTCTTTTTTCTCTAGTGTATAGCACAGTATTGGATACAGTGTGTGTTTGGTTGCTCAGTCATGTCCAACTCTTTATGACCCCATGGACTGTGGCCCACCAGGCTTCTCTGTCCATGGGGTTCTCCAGGCAAGAATACTGAAGTGGGTTGCCATTTCCTCCTCCATTGGATACAGTGGCTATCCAATAATTTTGAGCAAACAACATTATAATCTTTGTGAAGTTCTTCCTTTAGAAATCCCAGTTATGGGGATCTTCCTGACCCAGGGATAGAACCCAAGTTGATCGAACATTGCCAGAAGATTCTTTACCAACTGAGCCACCAGGGAAGCCCTATTATTATAAACACTAGTTCAAGAATGTAATGCTTTTTTGAAAGCAGTTTAAACTTTTTTTTACTGTTTTATTTGTTATTATATAAAAAATTCACATGTATTTAAGGATGCACAGGCACTAACACATTTATAGTCATATATCTCTTGCAAGTCCATCTATAACCTAGTTGTCTAACTTTTTTAGGGTATTGTCTTGAAATTTATTTTCTCAATTAATAAAATCATACCCTTTGTGGTTATTATTACTCCATGGGGTACAAGCACAAAATTTAAAACTTCAATTAAAATACATAAAACAAAACAGCAGCAGTTAAAATAACATATTTGAAAAATTTCAGCTTAAAATGATGCCCCAATGGGGAAGAGCAATTAAAAAGATATATATATATATATACACACCCACACCCACACACACATACACAGAAGTTATGAAAAAAATGTTAATTATTTTAAAATAATCTTTTTTGTATCACAGAAAATAGTCATAGATTTATAGTTTGCTCTTTTAAATCGTCATCTCTTACTTTGTGTGCACTATCTCATTCCTAATTATAAACGCAGTCAATATGCATACCATTATTTAAAAAACTGAGAGACTTAGTCACTTTCTTCCAAATATTTTTGATGGAAAAACATTCCAATTACAACAGGAGGGTGCCAATAGAAATCTAAAGATTGAGAGTGAAATCCTTTATGAACAGAAGTACATTCTTCTGTCAAATAAGAATTCTACCTACCTTAAAATTCTGGCTGACTTTATCTTTAATATTTTGAAATAACCAGAGCTCTTTTGCCTTTTATTTCACTGTGAATTATGTTGTTGTGGGCTTTTGGCTAAAAAAGTAGAAGTTGAATGAAAAACATTTATCTAGCCAATGAGAAAAATCAAGACAGTGAGAGAAGGAGATATAAAAACTTGTCTACACAATGGTAAGGATTGGTGACAGAAAAGCATTTTATTACTTAAAAAATGTTATTCAAATGCCTTGAAGGGAAGTAGGTTTTGTGAGCCTCTGGATAGAATTTCAGGTAGTTTTCCATCTCTCCAATAAAATAGACATTTATCAAGAGCCTGTCATGTGCAAGACCTCATGGAAGATAGAAGGCAGAATAAGGTACCTGCCTTCAAGGAGTTTATAACTGCAATGGGTTAAAGAAAATATGTACATGGATAGAACATGGGCAGGTTAATCTTAGTGAACTGAGTATAGATGTTTATCTTCTACTCTCCTGAAATAATGCTGAAAAAAGACATTGAGTAAGTATGAACTGAGAAGCATTACAACAATGGGAGAAGATACAGCAGAGCAAGCCATTTTCAGAAGATAGAAATCGATCAAAAAACCGGCAAAGATGAAAAACTGATTCCAAGTGCCTACAGATGCTAACAGCAATGAGAAACAAGTGAAATTTTGCTACCTGACCCCAGAAAGTCTCCAAAATTAAAGATACTTGGTATCCTTGAATACAGAAGTACAGCATGGAATTGAAAACAGGAGGAATTGGTTGGAAATTTCTGTAACAAGAAACTAGAACTCCTGGGTCCTTTTTGCCTCTCTGATGTTAACAGAAAGCATCAGTTTTTGAAAAAACGGAACTGGAAAGTTTAATGTGAATGGTGGGAGGGAAGATATTATATTGAAAACAGGACAAAATGGAAGTCTTTGAACTGCATGGTGAGACTTGCTGACCTCCTTAAGCCACTTGACTTAAGAAGCAGCTTACAGGCAGGGAAGTGGAAAATTTTCTCTGGAGGTTTCAAAGTATCATAGAATGTCTGTCTATATTTGTCCAGAGACTGATCTAAATCACTCATTTAAAGGGCATGTCTCTAGTCAACAGTGAAACCCACCAATTGCTAAATTCCACTTTTTACAGTTTTCAAGCAACTTTTTATTGTTTTACTTTTAAATATGAGTGGGTAACCAGCTCAGCAGATATCTGAATACAGCCTCCACCAAGAATGGCAGAGGAAAAGGGAGACAGTAATCCAAAAAGAACTAGGAGAGAAATAGAGATACGACAAGAAATGGAAGAGATGCAGCCTTCCTCCATCTCAAAGCCATTAACAAAATTCTCAGAAAGTTGAAAGAACATATCATATCTGTGAATCAAGAACAAGTTATTGTTTTTAAAAAACAATCAGAAAACAAAAAATTAATTCTTGGAAATGAAACATAAGATAGCCCCAAACAAAAAGAAAAAACAAAAACTCAGGAAAAAAAAAAAAAATCCCCCAAACAAGCTGGATAAAAAGTATGGACGTTAAGCCCATTTTTCATAAAGTGGAGGAAAAAGACAAAGAAATGAACCAAAAGTAAGAAAAGGTAAGAAAAACAGAAGACCGACCAACTCAGAAAGGCCAATGTCTATCTCATAAAACATTTCCAGAAAGAGAATGGGAAATACTGAATAACGAAATCATATGAGAAGACTTCCCAAGGCTGAAAGATGCACATTCTCACTTTGAAGGAGCCCACTGAGTGCCCAGCATGAGGGCTTGACAAGGGATTTACGCCCGCACACATTGCTGGAAAATTTGGGGACAAGAATATAGAGAAGAGTCTTTGAAATGCAGGACAGGAAAAGTAGCTCATAGATCAAGAATTATGACATCAAATTCTTAGTATCAACAAAGGAAGCTTGGAATTCTATATCCATTCAAACTACTAATACAAATTAAAAGTAAGTACTACCCAACAGACCAAATACATTCTGCACACTAGATCTCAGAATATTTGTTTCCAAATCACCCATTTGTAGAAGAATTTACTTTTTCTTTTTATTGAGGTATAGTTGATTATATTATTATATTAATTTCAGGTGTATAACATGTTAAAATTTTTTATAGATTATGCTCCATTTATTATTATAAAATATTGACTATATTTCCTATTCTGTACAATATATCCTGTAGCTTAAATATTTTATGTATAGTAGTTTGTACCCTCATCTTGTCCCTCCTCCCTTGTCCCTCCTCCCTTCTCTCTCCCCACTAGTTTGTCCTTATATCTATGAGTCTGATTTTTTTTGTTATACTCACTAGCTTGTTTTATTATTTAGATTCCACATATAAGTAATATCATACAGTATTTGCCTTTCTGTCTGACTTATTGCACTAAGCATAATACCATCAAGTTTCATCCATGTTGTTGCAAATGTCAAAATTTCATTCTTTTTTATGGCTGAGTAATATTCCATTGTATACATATTCCACATCTTCTTAACCCACTCATCTGTTGATGGACACTTAGGTTACATCTTTATCTTGGCTATTGTAAATAATGTTACGAACACCGGTATGCCTATGTTAATGTCTTTTCAAATTAGTTTTTAAATTTTTTTCTGGATGCATATGCAGGAGTGGAATTGCTAGAGCCGGTGATAGTTCTATTTTTAGTTTTTTGAGTGATCTCCATACTGTTTTCTGCATCAATTTACATTCCAACCCAGAATAAAAGAGTACTGTTTTTCATTCTAAGGTGGCATGATAAATTGACTTAAAAATGTTCAGGTTTCTTTCCTTTTTTAATTTGATAAAATAGAGTTGCAAACACAGTTCTTCAGATATTGAGGAAACAGAGATTTGTTCTGCTTAGAAGGCAGTTTTCATGGGGGAAAATGAAAGTTGAAGGATGAGCACAGCAGAGGCTGTCAGCATTTGGCAATCACTGTGTTCTGCTCTACATAGTGCAGGCTCCCTCGTGGTTAGACTGGGCCCATGTGACTGGGCTGCAGCCAGTAGAAAGGGAGCGGAAGAGATATAAGTAATTTCTAGGCCTGGTCCTGAAAATAAGCCTGGCAATATCCTGTGGCCATGTCTTCCTCTAAAGTATTTGGAACAGTTTCTAGCACATAGTTTTACATTAAGTGTTGGCTATTATTATTATCTCAAAGGTAGGGAAGCAGGAATGGCATCCTAGGGGAAAGTATTGGAATAAAACAGGATGATAATTCTCTTTGAGGAAAGCAGTGTGTGAATGCAGGAGTGGGATATAAAGATGGTTAGCGTGTATAGTTAGTATATTTGTTTGGGCTTGATCTGGGAAGGAGACACACTAAGAGTCAGAGGAAATATGGGGTATATTGCAGGCAGGTGACTGCATACCATTTGGGGACTTGAGGAAGGAGTCTATGGAAGGTTGTGACTCTTTTTTGGGGGGTGGGCCCGTGGGTCAGTGGGACTGGCCGTTGGGAAGAGAAGCTAGAGGAAAAGAGGGGGTGAACAAAGACAGATGCTGCACTGGAAGCTGCCTCCATCACAACCTGTAACCTTGAGGACATGAGTGCCCTGCAGAAGGCAAGAAGGTGATCCAGTAGATTTTGCATCACTGTGTGTGAATAGCAATGGAGCCTGGTACCATCTAGTGACTGGCTTTCAGAACATAATGACTCCTGTTTCCCTTTTGGCTTCCAAATCCCATGAAACTTTCACCTGTGGTCTGCTCACTCAGAATCACACAGGATATAATAGACTCTGGAAAATGTAGGTCCAGATTGAGGTCAAGTTATAGAAGGAGGTTAGCACCAGGCTGATGCATTTGGGCTCTCCTGAGCTGGCTATGGAGGGCTACTGAAAATTGACAATATTAATAGATTCAGAATTGAAAGCTGTAGGATCCTCACTCTCGAGGATGTTGATATGTTGTTAGAGTTGATTTTATTCACTATTTATTGCCCACCTACTGTGTATTTGTAAATCAATTTTGCCTCGTTTCATTACTTAGGAAGGCTCACTGCACTTGTGGTTTTTTTTTTTTTTTCTGTTAATAAAGAATAATCTTTATCACTAGTCCATGTTGATAATTCTAGGGACAGAGAGTGTTAGACATAGTGGATACGATTCAGTGTCATTGCCAGTAAAATAGTAATAATATCATCTATTTTTAAAGTGCTTCAGGGCCTTTGGAGGAAAGGTATTACTGGAGGTAGGTATAAAGTTAAAAAGGAAATTCAAGATGAATGATGTTTATATGATGATAGCTTAATAATGTGTTTCAGAGGGACGGGTGAACTGTAGTGCTTGAGAAAAATGAGTGTTGCTACTTAATGGCACAAGCTGTCCATGTTTAATCATTTAAAAGTGTAGTTCTCCTTTTTGGCAGAGCTTGAAACAGAGGTATCATAACCCTTCAAACCAAAAAATAACTGCTCAAACTTGATTTTTACAGTGCTAGCTAGATACACTCTTCTCCAGCTGCTGAAATTCTTTCATCCTTCTGGGTCCTCATTTTCACTTCCTTCCTTGAAGACTTCTCTATGGCCTCATTCAGAAGGCATATTTCTTTTCTTTAGTTTTCGTGGAACTTTGTAGTAGATTACAGAGTAGATATATCTCTTCATATACTGCTACATTTCCACTGAGATGTAGAGCAGGGGAAGAATCGGAAAGATCTGGGTTAGAATCCTGGTTCTCCATTCATTGTGTGATCTAGAGCAAGGTGCTTAATATCTCTTAGATCCAATTTCAATTTCTTTAAGTTTTGCCAAATTGCACGGAAGTACCAACCACATAAGTATAAAATGAATGCTAATCTCATTCATTCTGTTTTTCTTTTTTTAAAGTTTATGACACCAGCCCCAATTGGTTTTAACCACTCTAAAGATTAGAGTATTATCTTAATCATTGGTAAGTAACAAGTAAGCTAATAAAAAGATCTTAATCATTGTTGACTCCCTCTGAATATTTAGTCCAAGGTCTGACTGTAGGCATTCCTTGGAGTACCATGATGACATGGAAATGATCTACTTTACTTTGAGTTCCTACTGAATAGTACTGAATGGGTCAAATTCCTCGTCTGGAGTCAATATGTACCTTCCAAGGCCACCCCTTGTTTCATCGAAGAATTAGGCTGCACATCTCAGTGGAGTTTCTGTGGTGACACCCTCTGCTGAAGGTTAAACAAAATCAAAAGTACTTCTGGAAAGAACAGAAAGGAGCTTTTGCGGTCTCTCTGTCCCTAGTTTTCACCAGGGCCCAGGGGTTGCTTTCAGAAGTAGAGTGTGAGGGAGTGTTGGCTCCCAGAAGTGCACCTTCCTGTCTTGAGCAGAATATCAAAGTGAAGGCGGCCTTTCTGAGTGAGCGTCCTCCCATGCTGGGCCCTACTGAAAGACCATTATTAACCCGACCAATTCATGTCCAAGTGGCATCAATCATTTGGGTCACACAATGCCTGACTGTAAATTATGACATTATCTCCGAGTAGGAAAGTGATAATAATAATAATCATTAAAAAAAAAAAAAAAAGCTCCCGCATGGGCCCAGCCGACTGAGGACCTTAGCCAGATCTGTCATATTTGTTCTGAACATGAAAGGCTTGCCTGTTCCCTTGCAGGCCCATACATCACTGGGCCTGTCATGGGTTTCTGTAGGACCGGTTGACACAGCTCAGAACAGCAGCTGCTGGATGGCTTTGGGGAGCCTGACTCAAGAAATAGTTGCTGGGGTACAGGGACCACAAGCATTCTTCCAGAGACTGACATCCTGTTGTGCTGTCCTGCCACTGCCCTCGGTAAGTCACAACGAGGAGTAAACTGCTGTCACCGAGATGAAAGGCCCCCTTCCTCTGATCTCTCCACTACAAAATTACTTCAGTGCCACACTGTATTTTATGTCAATACCTATTTTATTTTTCAAAATTGAAAAAGATATAAGTACATTGTTCCCTGAATTCCTGATGCTCTGGGTAACCTAGCAACCAAGTATGCCACCTCGCACACTACAGAATATTATCATGCACTCCACTCGACTAACAAGCAAGCAGCACAGATTTCCCTTGCAGATGATTTAGGCTAAATTAACAGTTAATAGTTGCAATTAATATTAAAAATAATAATAACCTCTCTTTTTCATTTCTTAGAGCTAGATTTGTAGGGAATAATGCTTGGTTCTAATGGGACATGTGGGAGAGGGTTTTTCACTGGGCCTACAATCTTCCAAGTGTTTTGTATGGGATTTAGGTAGCCAGTAGCATGCTACAAAGGGATAATCACATGAAACGGGAGAATACATTCAGAACATTTGGAAACCAGGCAAAGTTTTCAAGTTTGAAATTGACTTACGCTTTGCACCTCTGGGAAGATGCTGTCAACAAAAGTCTTGTGTGCACTGATTGGGCTGTTGAGCCACACTGACACTGCCCCTGATCTTCAGAGAAGGCTGCCAGGAAACCCTCTGGCAAGCAGCTCTGGGATAAGAAGCCAGGGCGAGAGTCAGGGTCAGGGAGAAGTTCAAGGAGCTCTGACCTGGAAGAACACGAGCAAGGTCATGGCACAGGGCAAGAGTATGTTGTAAAATGACAGAGGTTACAGGGAAGAGAAAAAAGAGTCAAACAGAAGGGGGACAGGACAAAGGAGGAAAAAAAGGATCTCTCCGGGAACAAGGAGGTAGAGCCTGAAACAGATGGGTCGTCATGAAACCGGAGGTGGGGGGGTTCTTTTGGATAACCGGAAGTTCAAGCATCGGTCAATTGGTACCTAAAATGGACTTTTATGTCCACTTTGCCCTTCATTTTAGATTTCCTTTTGAGTTGACCTACTTATTCGTGTTTTGTGAAAATCAGTTACTTGGTGAAACACAAACACACACATTTTCATTAACGGGCCCTTGTGAATAATTCACTGTTCACCCTCTTCTTTCCCTTCTTTTAATAGCAATCAATTTAATTTGGTAGCTTCTTTCCTGAGCCACCAGAACTTTAAGAAGCCTTTGCAACTTTCTTAGAACTCAGACCTCAAAAAGAACCCTTGAAAAGCCCTGCTGTTTCTCTCCTTAACTAGTCACCTCAATCTGAAGAACTAAGGGCCTTTCATTTTGAGTACGTCCTGCTGCTTTTTAATAATCTACGAGTGAATTAGGCATTTTCGCCTTCAGGTTACAGCTGTTGCAAATAATGTTTCCTTCCAATCACGGAGAAAATATTTTAATACTTTCTAGGACTCTGAACAACCTGTTATATGAAAAAAAAGTGCCCTGTGTCTCTTCTAAATTGAATTAACCGCATTTGCAAATATCAATACAAAGCTGATTCTTGAAACACTTTTCCCCCTCAATCAGAATAAAAATTTAAGGGCACATTCGGCTTGTCAATGGGTCACGACAATTTTACCTATTTAGAGAGCATTTTGATGTCGTCATCAGGAACAGCCCCTCCTGTGTCTGGTTTCTAAGCGCTCACAGTTTGTGCCCATTAAGTAGCAGGACACTTGGTTGCACCCCTCACCACCCGAAGAACCGACAGGACACTAAATATCATTGCAGTGCAGCAAAGCATGGAGATGCTCTGAGGACAGCCCAGCCGAAACATGAAGACAATGCATAAGCGTTTGACTGGACAGCAGAAGGGCAGTGGGAATCCGGGACTCAACAATCTGAAATCCTGCAGTTTGGGATTTGCTCAGTTTTAAGCAGAGTATTTCAGAAAGCAGAACACTGGTGTGATGATTTTTCCATGGAAGCACAGAAATATCAGCTGCTTAAAAAAGGCCTCGTTAATGTATCTGTGCCCAAAGACTTGTAAAAGCCAGACCACCCATGGGGAATGTGCTCTAGTCAAGGCTGCGGAGGAGTGACCTGTGCATCGGAGGGTTTCTGTTGCTGAGGCGATGGGATGGGAGGCAGGCTGCATCTGAATTCGCATGAGCCCTCCAGGGCAGCGGCACAGAAAGCGTGCACCCCTCAGCGCGTTACAATCAATCTGTTCATTGTGGCAAGTGTAGGTTCGTCGGGGGTTGTGACTTTAAGCGTGGGTCCAAAATAGTTCAGCTTTCGTTTCCCTCTTCTACAGTACTTTCTGTTAAAAGAGCATTGATACATTGGAAAAATACTAAGAGCAAAATCAAGACATCCTAGGGCAGATTATGAAGACAGTTGACTAAAATCTTCATGGATTTAGAACATTGTAGTGAGAGCTAGGGGACTGGGAAAATCAGTGACAGTGAGGAGACCTTGGTTTTGTTTTTCATCTGAAAATAGCTGTGAACAGATGGACATCAGTTTAGGAAAAAAATCGAGTGGCCTCAAAATTGAATTTGTACTCAGTGAGTTTTGTACTGTAAGATACAACAAAAAATTACCAAATACTACAAAAAACTCCTTCAAAGTTATATCTTCATAGTCAAAGCTGTGGTTTTTCCAGTAGTCATGTACAGATGTGAGAGTTGGACTATAAAGAAAGCTGAGCACTGAAGAATTGCTACTTTTGAACTGTGGTGTTGGAGGAGACTCTTGAGAGTCCCTTGAACTGCAAAGAGATCCAATCAGTCCATCCTAAAGGAGATCAGTCCTGAATATTCATTGGAAGGACTGATGCTGAAGCTGAAACTCCAATACTTTGGCCACCTGATGTGAAGAACTAAGTCATTGGAAAAGACTCTGATGCTGGGAAAAATTGAAGGCGGGAAGATAAAGGTACGACAGAGGATGAGATGGTTGGATGGCATCACCGACTCAATGGACATGAGTTTAAGTAAACTCCGGGAGTTGGTGATGGACAGGGAGGCCTGGAGTGCTGCAGTCCACGGGGTCGCAAAGAGTTGGATACGACTGAGTGACTGAACTGAACCGAACTGAACAAAAAACTCCTTCAAAGTTATATCTAGACAGTTATCTCTATAAATGACCCTTATATGCTTACCGCAGGGTGCTGTAGGTAAGTGAATGGCCCTCTTGCCCATGGCAGCACCCCTGCTGTTAGCTGGGCATAAAGGGTGGCCCTGGCCACATTGCAGTTTTATACCAGGGACTTGGGAGCAGCTCTCAAGGGTAAGGATGAGGTGGGCATCCCTCGCCCCCCGTGAACCTCGATACTTGTCAGGGTTGGGCCCTGCTTCCTCTTCCTTAGGTTCCTCTCAGGTGAAGTAAGCGGTGTCTTCGCATCTTAGTATTACTGTGTGGAGATGTCTGTTCTGGCCTTCTCAGTTGGGTATCCACATCTTAAAAGGGAACACATGGAGCAGGCATGGTTTCACCCAAAGAAAAGCAAGGTTGGTGATGTCATTCTGGGTGTCCCAGTGAAGGAGGTGTATCCTGATGGGGGACAAGTCCACTGCCTTTCAAATTATATCCTGCCAGCGAACTGCCTAGAAGTCTAACCACATTCCATCTTTCAACTGAGTGCCAAAGGCCTTACAACACATTCAATGCACCCAAACTTTTTGTCAGAACATTCACCTGAGTAAAAATCTATTGTAGCACATGTGGAATTTAGCCCATCTACACCTGCTGCCTTGTTATATTTTAAATTGAAGTTACTTTATAAAAGAAGATAACATTAAGTTAGAAACCATTTGTAGCAAACATCCTGTGGTGCTCTTGATAAAGACAATGATAAGCCATGTTATATCATTTTACTTTGACTAGAAAGCAATAGAAGTCAATGCCTAGAAAAATATTAGAAGGTATTAGAGGTTTCTCTTGTGGCTCAGACAGTTAAGAATCTACCTGCAATGCGGGAGACCTGGGTTCGATCCCTGGAAGACCTCGGAGATCCCCTGGAGGAGGGCATGGTAGCCCATTCCAGTATTCTTGCCTGGAAAATCCCCATGGACAGAGGAGTCTGGCGGATTATAGTCCATGGGGTTGCAAAGAGTCAGACATGACTAAGTGGCTAAGCACACACAGAGGATAAAACAATATTCTGAAGAATTGCTTAAAATAGTACAACATTTAAGCAATGTTATTCTTAAAAATATGATTATGGTATGATTCAGAAAACAACCAACCAACAATCTAAAACCTAAAACAGAAAAGTCCCTTCTGTGATTTCAAATTATTTATTATTATGTTAAAAAATCATGTTCCTGTTTTTCTTTTACCCATCTCCTCTGTCCTTTCTTGGTTTCTTATTTCACTATCCACTGTATGTTGAAATCTTCCAGACATTATGCTGGCAAAACAGGGATCGCATTACACTGTCTCTGCTGCCACGGAAGCACCCCCAGCTTTAGGGAGTGGCGGGGTTGGGCTGTAGCACACCATGGTTGGCTGTGATGCCAACTGTCCCCCTGCATGGGGTATGCAGGGTGGGCATTTATGACAAGCGTTGCTTACAACTTCCTTACAAATAAATTCTGTTGTCTTTTAGTGCCCCTCATAACAGCTCTTTTGCCATTTTGTGGATGGTATGTCTTAAAATTCAAGTGAGGCAGCCTGCCTGGATTTTACATCGTGTGTAAAGATAAATAGCAAACCAGGACTGCATGGTCTTCATACAGAAGATGTTCTGTTAGAGGAGAGTCCAGAGCACTCAGAGTGCATGTGAGTTGGGAAGGCCCATTAAGCCATTTCACAGGAGCCCAGGATGCCTGGCAAGTTGTTCCTGAATAGTTCACTGTGATTCCTCCTAGCCCTCATTTCTTTCCAAGCATTTGGTGGATATCAGAAAAACTTTCTGGAAAAGGCTTAAAGTTTCTTGCCCATCAAAATAAAGATTCTGTGATAATTGTATTTTTTTCAAACCCCCTAAAAGAAAAATGTTGAATAAGGAAGTTTGAAATTTTATTTCCCATGGCCTCACCTAACCCCTTTACACTGAAGTATTTAAAATGTACATAGAAAAAAGATCATGATAATTGGAGTGGCATTTTTGTTTCAAAAAATAGAATACCCATCCTTGAATTTAAACACAAATTTTATCATAATTTTCCATATGTTTTTGAGTTGTCACGATCAAAATGCCAGCTTTGGGGTAACTGATTGGTACCAAGAAGTAACTAGTTTATACTGTTTCTAGTTTTTTTTTTTTTCATTCAAGGAGCATGAAACACCCCACAAACACTGGCGCAAGCTAGAGATCTGATCTCTGAGTTGAAGGGTAGCTTTGGCCTCATCCCCTTGCACTGAACAGCTGGGAAATGGTGTCTAGAGTATGTGTGTGTGTGTGTGCATGCAAATAAATGTACATTTATGTGACCTTCTGTTAAGAGATGCTTATTAGTTAATATGTTTAAGTTTATGAATTTTTCGAATAGCTTACAATACCATAATGTGTACTTACCTAATTTAAAATCCTTGGAAATCTGTTTCCCCCCCAAAATTACAGATATAAGTATAGCTTTATTTCAAGATGGATTTACTTAAAATAATGGCAACAGCAAAAATTTAAAAAAAAAAGCAAACAATAGCAATAACAAACAACAAAGGCCACTTCCAAAATACATACTCACACATACACAAAAGAAACCTTTACTACTTAGGTCCATTAGCTCTAGTCCCAGAGTGCAGGCAACTGAGATATTGGAGGAATCTTCTCTCTGGTCATCTCCCTGCAGGGTCATCTGCTTGGCAGTAGGACAATGCTAGACACATGCTAATGGGGTTAATTGCAGCCACACGTGGGTTTTCTTTTTGGATGACAGGGCACTGCCTTAAAATTGAACTGCGTGCTGTTGAGGGACTAATTCCGGGCTTCCTTTCAGCCCCATCCTCACCCTGTGACAGACCGCTGCTACCTACAAGCCCTTGGACACACTCGCCTGGGTTGGCTGGAAGTGTGGGAACGGGCGCAGCGCTGGGTCAGAGGGCACGGAGCCGGTGTCGCTACATGCATGTCTCTGCTTTTGTGCTGGCCCTGGCTTCGTCCTACTTTATGCAGATTCCACCTCTGGGAGATCCAGATTGTGCCATATGGGATTCCTGTGTATTACCAGCGAGGCCACATGCCTGTGGGAACTATTCTAATGAAGGACCAACCCAGGCACCGCTGCCTGAACGGTTGCTTTTCCCAGGAGAATTTTTGTAAGGGGGGCTTAGGGGTGACGTCTGGGGGCAAAGGCATTCTCAATGTCTGGGAAAAGAGTTGCGTGTCTGGTTCTTTTACAGGGTGTGCGTATGGAAATGGGAAGTTTTAGGAAAGAATTCTCTGAAGAAAAAAAATTTACTTTGCTTTCTTTGTATTTCTTTCCCCTTCTTCCCTGCCTACCTCCCCCCCACCTCCTTTCTGCGCTTTGTTCTATTATTACCATTATTTTTGGTGCATGGTCTTGTGTATTTGCCTTTATCACTTCTTTTTATTTATTTATTTATTTTTTTGCCTTTATCACTTCTGATGTTTGCTTTCCTTCCATCTAATTATGCTCAACTTTAAAATGTCACGCTTGGATTTTCTCTCCGATAGATTCTGTTGCTTATCTGTTACTTCAAGTCACATTTCCTTTGCTGATTCTGCATTCCTTTATCAGCCCTTATATATTTTGAAGCTGTATCTCTTCCTCCCTTCCTCCTATGCATTATCACTTTGAATATTTCTGTTCCTCAGCATCAATGCTCCTCTTTCTTCCTTTTTTCAAAGCCTCTGTCATATGGTTTCATTTACTTATTTTTGATAGAATCATTCATTTTACAGTAACTAAATACAAAATAACCACAATATTCTTTTTGTCTTTGTTTTTGACTCAGTCTTCTTTCCATTCTTACCCTATTTTTAAAGCATTTCATCTTTTTATTCATCTTTCTAACCTTGGATGTAACAACATTCTTGTTTTTTATGTCACGAACACATCCATCTCTAAATTCCAATTTCTATATACTTCTTTCTCTTTTTAAAAATGTATTTCTCTCCTCTTTCTAGTTTAAGTGGAGATTTTGTTGATCGCAGATTTTGTCTTGCTTTAATAGTTGTTGTCCTCTGTATAATGTGACTACTTTTAAGAACTTGAGATGGAGTCTTGCATAGTTGAAGGAATGTATCACATGGAGTTGGACGATCTACAGAGAAGGCTAACTCAGTCTCTAGTTATAGGTTCACTGATGTCGCTTACTTAATTGTCATTTACTGATTTATTAAGAACGTTTCAGTGTCTGGTCTGTGCCATCATAGTCCTAGGAAAATACCTATTCACTCATGCCTGTGATTAACCTGATCTCAGGGTTTTCCATTTGCAATAACCCTCTTCCTGAGTGATTGATTCATTTTGGTGGGGCATTCAGGCCCCTTCTTCAACAAGAAGGACCATTATGCACCATGACTGTTTTCTTGATGACGTTTCAAGTTGTCAGTAGAAAAAAAATTAATAGCTAAGACCTATAAGGCTTTCTCTGGATTATATTAGAGAACTTCAGTTGAATCACTCAATGGCTGTTTCCAAATAACCTTGGTCTTCATAGAGAAACTTCCCTGGGGTTAGTCTCAGTTGTTTTTATAGCTAGAGGTGAATTAATAAATAGAGCTTTTCATACCCACCGATGGTATGTTTTAGCAGGTGCTGAGGAGTCTTTTGGCTTCCCCAAATACCTCTGCTGCTTATACCTAATACTTTACAGTTAGAAATAGTTTTGTGTTAAAATCTAAATATTCCTGGAAGGGAAATATATTCAGTCACTAATGCCTTGTAAGATCTTTTCCCTTTCTAAAGGATACATTTTGGTAACTTTAGGGGAAAAAAATTAGAAACTGCAGGGCATTTGAATACTAAAGGTACCAGAGATTTGTGTTTTGCTTGTTACCAACTCTACTATGGGAGAAATTACTTGCCATAGGATAAAATCCTCATCATCTTTTATTGTCACAGTGTTTTAAGGTCCTGGCTGACATGTGCTGAATGAGAATAACTTTTAATAGGGCCTCCTTTCATTTTCAAAAATATCCCAATTTGACAACATATGTGGTCATCCTACTTCTAGATGGCTTGGTAGGACAGAGGAGACAAAGGAGAAACATTTAAGAACAATGTCATATTTATTGCTTTTAAAATTCTTTTTATCAATTTTATTATTTATTTCAAATTTTATTTTATGTATTGCCTTATTGCCTGATTGTGTATTATTTGCTGTTCTCCATTTCTCCTTTTTTTTGGCCGTGCTGGGTCTCTGTTGCTGCGCGTGGGCTTTCTCTAGCTGCAGTGAGCTGGAGGCGCTTTTCATTGCCATGCATGGGCTTCTCCCTGCAGCGGCTTCTCTTGCTGTGGAGCACAGGCTCCAGGCACACAAGCTTCAGTAGTTGCCGGAACATGGGCTCAGTAGTTGTGCATGGGATTATTTGCTCCACAGCACGTGGAATCTTTCTGAACCAGGGATTGGACCCACGTGCCCTGCATTGGCAGGCAAATTCTTAACCGCTGGACCAGTAAGGAAGCCCTCTCCATTTCTTTTAATTGGTCTCTTTGATAATACTCACCATTGTTATTTTTTGGTATAATTTATTCCACTTTGTTCACCTTTTCCTATTCTGACCTAAGAACAGATATATTCCTCCAATTCTCTGATCTGATGCTCTGTGAAGAACTGATGCATGGCCTTCTGATGTACATATTTATATATATTAGAGCCAACTTATTCTGGAAGTTCTCATTTTATAATATCAATAGCAGTTAATCAACAAGGGTTAACTTTTGCATCTGCCATTTATAGGTCATATGACTTTGGATAAGTCGTTTAAACACCCTGAACCTTGATTTTCTCTTTAATAAAGTGGGGGTACTACTACTCACCTCTCAAGGATATTGTAAGAATTAAATGCAATCATGTACATGAAGGGCTTGGCATAGAGAAACTGAATGAAAATGTATGACTCCTTTTTCTTGCATGGTTTCAGTTGAGATAGATAATTATTTTAAAGAGGTTGATCTCTAAAAAGTGATATTATTATAGTTTATTAGTGCACTAATCCAGGTTCTTCAGATGATCACCTTCTTGGTACCAATTTACTTCTGGTTTTCTTTTTTCCAGAATAAATTCCAACATTCCAGACATCTTTTTAAAATATTCAGGAAACATGGGAGCATTTTTTTCAAGTTCCATCAGAAATTTATGTTACCAAAAATCAATTTCTGACCCAAAGCACATATTCCCCAGATTTTCAGGGAAATGATTAGAAATGCAGACAGGCATCATTACCATTATGTTAAAAAAAAGAAAAGAAAGGAAGAAACAGACTTTGAGTCCCAGACAAACTTCCTGGATTGCTGTGACTACTCCGTGAAGCTCTCATAGCCTCTTCAGGTTTGCAGTGCTCAGTGATAGATTTTCAGACAAACAATATTCCCTTTGTTATCTCTCCTATTTCCTTGACTGCGCATCACTCCAGTTATCTTCCATCAAGGATTTTGGAGAGAAAGAAAACCAGAGGTTTTCCTAACTTATTTTTCTTCCTTAAGCCAACTAGCATTTAATATGGAGGATTTAAAATTTTTATTTGGACTCAAACCCAAGTTAATATGACTATATGATTTAGGTTCAATTTAGATTTTAAAATGAGGTAGATAAAATAATTAATTCCCACTCTAGTTTGTTTCCTTTTATCATTTATTCAAATACATGGTTGAAGGCATTATTACATTAAGATTTTTTTTCTTAAATTATCATTAGGGTAGCTTCAGAGTAGAACTATGAGTTTGCAAGAATGCCATGATTCAACATAGGCTGGGTGAACGGGATTTGGGCAGGGTGGCTCCATTCTGTCCCTTGGCAGAAAAATAATTTTTGGTGTTAGAAATGGGATTGATTCTTCTTCCTTTCACTTATATTGCTGCATTGCCTATAAAGTTGGTCTGCATGCAGCAAAACATTTCTTTAGCTGGTTTGATGGTGATTATCAGGCTAGATCCTGTAGTTTCAATTTAGTTGAAAGCCAGAGTAAAGTCGTTTTTTATCCCAGGAACTTGCATAAAGGGGTACAGAGGGCTAAGAGACTCCTTATATACATCAGGGTGTACCAGTATCCTAAACTTGTACCATAAAGGTGATATTTGTGTTCATCCTTTCCAAAGAGGATTCTAAGCCCTGATTTTCCATTGTCAGAGGTGATAAGCTACTATAGAGACTCAACTGAGAGAGCCACTAATCCCCATAAAAGGCCAGCAAATGAAGAAGAGAGGTTAAGGTCATTGACTAGAAGCTACACTGTTCTTTACTGATAGAAGGGATGTTGGCTAAAGAAAGTTCTTTTATTTTCAGAACTACTTTACTAGGGAAGAAAGCATGAACTCGCCACTACAAAAAATAACCTTGCTTGAGACACAACTAAGCCAATTAAAGAGATGGTTTCATTTTTTTTGGAGGAGTTCCCAAAGAATGAAGCATGCTTTGTGTAAAGGAAATAATGTCCTTACATACCCAAGTTTTCCATGGTCATTTTCTTTTTGTTGTTGTTGTTTTTGAGCTGCCACATGTGTGAGCACATGTCATGTGTTTATTCGTAAGAGGCACTTCTCTCTTCAATGAATAAGAGAGTTTACTCATTGATCGTGTGTTAGGTTATCTCTCAGTATGTCTGCGTCTGCATTTTCCCATCTTTTCCCATCATTTGACCATGGTGAAACCTTTAAAGCACTTCTGTTCTCTGAAAAGAAATGAAACTCATCTGCTGTTTCCATGTATTATTCCTTACTTCTAGTATCTAATGCACATGAGAACGTTCCTGAATAGTGGCTTCTGTCAATCACAGACTTGGAGGGGCCTAAGGAACCACTGATATGCCACTATTCTAGAACTACATTTCACAAAAAAAGTAACTTGTAGCACCCTAGTGTTTATTCTCTAAATTTCATTAGAGGATGAGGTCGATCATGGTAGGGTAGATTACAGATAAGAGGTAACTTAAAATGTTTAATTAGCAAGGCCTTGACTAAGGGTTGAACACTCATTAGAGATTTTGAAAATGCTCACATGTTGTTTTTCATTATTAAAGACATTAGAGTAGAGACTCCTGCAGAGATCCAGTGGTTAAGACTTCACAATCCCAGTGCAGGGGACTCAGGTTCATTCCTTAGTTGAGGAAGTAAGATCCTACCTGCTGTGTGGTGTGGCAGAAAAGGAAAAAATAATAAAAATAAAAAACATTAAAAATATGTCAAAGCAATGGTCCCCAACCTTTTTGACAGGGACCGGTTTCATGGAAGACAATATTTCCATGTACCAGGGTGCATGTGGGGCAGATGGTTTCAGGATGATTCAAATACATTACATTTATTTTGTACTTTATTTCTATTATTATTACATCAGCTCTATCTCAGATCATCAGGCATTAGACCCCAGAGGTTGGGAACCCTTGCATGAGAGTATGATGGATGCCACCCTGTTATTGTAATGACAATATGGATTGCTGAATCCCTCTAAAGAGTTAAAGTGTTAGTCACTGAGTTGTGTCCATATCTTTGCAACTCCATGGACTATAGCCCACCATGCTCTTCTGTCCAAGGAATTCTTTAGGCAAGAACACTGGAGTGAGTAGCCATTTCCTTCTCCAGGGGATCGTTCCAACCCAGGGATTGACCCTAGGTCTGCTGCATTGCAGGCAGATTCTTTACCATCTGATCCACCAGGGAAGCCTGAATCCCTTCCAGCCTGAGCATTTTGCCTTACTGCAAATACTCTATATTTGGTTTTGATATTGATTCTTGATGTACCAAATTCTGACCAATGGGGCAAGAAGTTATTGGTGGATTGAAGTCACATAAATATCTTTAGATCTGGGATAATAAATAGGAGTTAAATTGCATTTTAAGGATATTTGTTTCCCATTGTCGCATAACAAATAACTTAGCATAAGACAACATCCACTTTTTGGCTCACTGGGCTTCCCTGACAGGTCAGACAGTAAAGAATCTGCCTGCAATGCAGGACACCTGGGTTCCATCCCTGGGTTGGGAAGATCCCCTGGAGAAGAGAATGGTTACACACTCCAGTATTCTTGCCTGGAGAATTCCATGGACAAGGAGCCTGGCAGTCTACAGTCCATGGTGTCACAGAGAGTTGGACACGACTGAGCAGCTAACACTTCCTAGGTGAAAAGTCTGGCACAGCAAGAATGCATTTTCTGCTCAGCATCTCACAAGCCTAAAATCAAGGGGTTTGTGGACTTTGTTCTTCCAAGCTCACTGATGGTGGCAGAATTTAGTTCCTTGTGGTCACAAGATGGAATATTCCATTTCCTTGCTAGTTAAAAGCTGGGGGCTGCTTTCAGCTTCTGGGGTCACCCACATTTTTTGCTCTGTGGTTCCTTCTGTCTGTAAACTAGCAATGGAGAAACTTCCACATGCCAAAGCCATCTCACTTTTTGAATTTCTTTTTTAGGAAAAGTCCTGTTTCTTTTTAAGGGCTCACTTGATTAGGCTGGGTCTACTCAGGATGATCAATTGATTTGGGACATAGTTATAATTACAAAAGCCCTTCAGAGCAGTACCTAGCTAGGGTATTATTTGCTTGACTAACTGATAGTGGGTGTGTGGACACTGGGGAGTGGAAATTTGGGGGGCCATGAGAGAATTCGCTCTACCTCATAAAGAATATTGTTCATCCAAATCTGAATTAGTGGGGTTAATCTAATTTTTAAATTATAGACATGCGTACATGCTCAGTTGCTACAGTCATGTCAGACTTTTTGCTACCCAATGGACCATAAATCTCCAGGCTTCTCTGTCCATGGGATTCTCCAGGCAATACTGGAGTAGGTTGCCATGCCCTCCTCCAGAGGATCTTCCCCACCTAGGAACTGAATCCATGTCTCCTGCATTACAGGCAGATTCTTTACTGCTGAGCCACCAGGGAAGCCCAGGAGATAGTCCAGTAATAACAAAATAATTTAGCCTTTGCTTTGATGATTAATACCAAATCACTTAATAAATTACTTTATTTAAACATACAGCTAACCCACTAGTCAATCTAATCACATTAGGACCACAGCCTTGTCTGACTCAACGAAACTAAGCCATGCCTGTAGGGCCACCCAAGACAGGCTGGTCATGGTGGAGAGGTCTGACAGAATGTGGTCCACTGGAGAAGGGAATGGCAAACCACTTCAGTATTCTTGCCTTGAGAACCCCATGAACAGTATGAAAAGGCAAAATGATAGAGGAACTCCCCAGGTCAGTAGGTGCCCAGTATGCTACTGGAGATCAGTGGAGAAATAACTCCAGAAAGAATGAAGGGATGGAGCCAAAGCAAAAACAATACCCAGCTGTGGATGTGACTGGTGACAGAAGCAAGGTCTGATGCTGTAAAGAGCAATATTGCATAGGAACCTGGAATGTCAGGTCCATGAATGAAGGCAAATTGGAAGTGGTCAAACAGGAGATGGCAAGAGTGAACGTCGACATTCTAGGAATTGGCGAATTAAAATGGACTGGAATGGGTGAATTTAACTCAGATGACCATTATATCTACCACTGTGGGCAGGAATCCCTCAGAAGAAATGGAGTAGCCATCATGGTCAACAAAAGAGTCTGAAATGCAGTATTTTGATGCAATCTCAATAATGACAGAATGATGTCTGTTCGTTTCCAAGGCAAACCATTCGATATCACAGTAATCCAAGTCTATGCCCCAACCAGTAACACTGAAGAAGCTGAAGTTGAACGGTTCTATGAAGACCTACAAGAGCTTTTAGAACTAACACCCAAAAAAGACGTCCTTTTCATTATAGGGGACTGGAATGCAAAAGTAGGAAGTCAAGAAGCACCTGGAGTAAAAGTCAAAATTGGCCTTGGAATACAGAATGAAGCAGGGCAAAGACTAATAGAGTTTTGCCAAGAGAACGCACTGGTCATAGCAAACACCCTCTTCCAACAACACAAGAGAAGACTCTACACATGAATATCACCAGATGGTCAACACTGAAATCAGATTGATTATATTCTTTGCGGCCAAAGATGAAGAAGCTCTATACAGTCAACCAGGAGCTGACTGTGGCTAGATCATGAACTCCTTATTGCCAAATTCAGACTTAAATTGAAGAAAGTATGGAAAACCACTAGACGATTCAGGTATGACCTAAATAAAATCCCTTATGATTATACAGTGGAAGTGAGAAATAGATTTAAGGGACTAGATCTGATAGAAAGAGTGCCTGATGAACTATGGACTGAGGTGCGTGAGATTGTACAGGAGACAGGGATCAAGACCATCCCCATGGAAAAGAAATGCAAAAAAGCAAAATGGCTGTTTAGGGAGGCCTTACAAATAGCTGTGAAAAGAAGAGAAGTGAAAAGCAAAGGACAAAAGGAAAGATATAAGCATCTGAACGCAGAGTTCCAAAGAATAGCAAGGAGAGATAAGAAAGCCTTCCTTAGTGATCAATGCAAAGAAATAGAGGAAAACAACAGAATGGGAAAGACTAGAGATCTCTTCAAGAAAATTAGAGATACCAAGGGAACGTTTCATGCAAAGATGGGCTTGATAAAGGACAGAAATGGTATGGACCTAATAGAAGCAGTAGATATTAAGAAGAGGTGGCAGGAATACACAGAAGAACTATACAAAAAAGATCTTCACGACCAAGATAATCACAATGGTGTGATCACTGACCTAGAGCCAGACATCCTGGAATATGAAGTCAAGTGGGCCTTAGAAAGCATCACTACGAACAAAGTTAGTGGAGGTGATGGAATTCCAGTTGAGCTATTCCAAATCCTGAAAGATGATGCTATGAAAGTGCTGCACTCAATATGCCAGCAAATTTGGAAAACTCAGCAGTGGCCACAGGACTGGAAAAGGTCAGTTTTCATTCCAATCCCAAAGAAAGGCAATGCCAAAGAATGCTCAAAGTACCACGCAATTGCACTCATCTCACACGCTAGTAAAGGAATGCTCAAAATTCTCCAAGCCAGGCTTCAGCAATACATGAACCGTGAACTTCCACATGTTCAAGCTGGTTTTAGAAAAGGCAGAGGAACCAGAGATCAAATTGCCAACATCCGCTGGATCATGGAAAAAGCAAGAGAGTTCCAGAAAAACATCTATTTCTGCTTTATTGACTATGCCAAAGCCTTTGACTGTGTGGATCACAATAAACTGTGGGAAATTCTGAAAGAGATGGGAATACCAGACCACCTGACCTGCCTCTTGAGAAATTTGTATGCAGGTCAGGAAGCAACAGTTAGCACTGGACATGGAACAACAGACTGGTTCCAAATAGGAAAAGGAGTACATCAAGGCTGCTTATTTAACTTCTATGCAGAGTACATCATGAGAAACGCTGGGCTGGAAGAAGCACAAGCTGGAATCAAGATTGCTGGGAGAAATATCAATAACCTCAGATATGCTGATGACACCACCCTTATGGCCGAAAGTGAAGAGGAACTAAAAAGCCTCTTGATGAAAGTGCAAGTGGAGAGTGAAAAAGTTGGCTTAAAGCTCAACATTCAGAAAACGAAGATCATGGCATCTTGTCCCATCACTTCATGGGAAATAGATGGGGAAACAGTGGAAACAGTGTCAGGCTTTATTTTTTAGGCCCCCAAATCACTGCAGATGGTGACTGCAGCCATGAAATTAAAAGACGCTTTCTCCTTGGATGAAAAGTTATGACCATCCTAGATAGCATATTGAAAAGCAGAGACATTACTTTGCCAACAAAGGTCCGTCTAGTCAAGGCTATGGTTTTTCCTGTGGTCATGTATGGATGTGAGAGTTGGACTGTGAAGAAAGCTGAGTGCCGAAGAATGGATGCTTTTGAACTGCAGTGTTGGAGAAGACTCTTGAGAGTCCCTTGGACTGCAAGGAGATCCAGCCAGTCCATTCTGAAGGAGATCAGCCCTGGGATTTCTTTGGAAGGAATGATGCTAAAGCTGAAACTCCAGTACTTTGGCCACCTCATGCGAAGAGTTGACTCATTGGAAAAGACTCTGATGCTGGGAGAGATTGGGGGCAGGAGGAGAAGGGGATGACAGAGGATGAGATGGCTGGATGGTATCACCGACTCAATGGACGTGAGTCTGAGTGAACTCCGGGAGTTGGTGATGGACAGGGAGGCCTGGCGTGCTGTGATTCATGGGTCGCAAAGAGTCGGACATGACTGAGCGACTGAATGGAACTGAACTGAACTGACAGCTAACCCAAAAGAATCATGTTAATTTTTCAACATTTTACTGATACAGGTATAAGACTAAATACAAATAAAGATATATATATATATATATATGTATACACACACACACATCATGTTAATTGTTCAACATTTTTACTGATACAGGTGTAAGACTAAATACAAATAAAGATATATATATCTATATATATATACACACACACACATACATATATATAGAGAGAGATAGATGCATATAGATATATAGATATATTATTAACATTCCTGTAGGGGCCAGACCCGAAATACTATATATATAAACTGAAACTAAAGGTGAGGTGATCTGTTTAAATTAAGCAATATATATCATTCATCTAGAATTCACTGTGTTTCAGACACTATCCTCAGTGACTGAGATCAAAATGGGGTGCTATATCTCAAGTTAACTTCTAAGAGTAACTAAATTTTAATTAAAACATCAAAGGCATTTTTAGGATACTCCAATTTATATGCAAGGATAAGTAAGCAATATTTTAAAAAGTATTAATAAAAGGGAGGAATACTCCAAATGATACATAGTAATTTGGCAAGACTCTAATGATTAACAGGTCAGCACAGGAATGTAGGCAGAGCAATGGAACATAATTAAAAATCCAGAAAAATAAAAAATTTGCACATACACATAAGGTAAATATTTAAATTATTTTGGGGCAAGGAAAAATCTTAAAAATGATCCCTAACAGAAGCCAAAACAGAAAAAAATTTGTAGATTTAGCTCAATAGGAAACAAAATCATCTTCAGGTCAGAAAGCATCTTAAATTTTAAAAAGGGTACATTATAAAATGAAAAAATATTTTCATATATATGTCAGGAAAGGGTTAATGCCACTACTGCAGAATGAGCATTTACACATCAGTAAGTAAAACAATCAAGAACGAGAAAAGCTGAAGAAATAAGTTCCTAGTGAAGAAATAAAAATGACTTTCCTCAAAATGAAAAGAATACTTAAAATAATAATCAAAGATTCTACATTAAAATAGAGATGTTTTCACTTATAAACTTGGCAAACTTTTTTTTTTTTGTAGGTCTGTATATTAAGTGCTGAAGAGAATGTGGGAAAATGGGTATGTGCACAGGCCTGGAAGCTAACAATTTGAGGAAAAATCCTTAAAGTATGAACATGTACTCTTTAACCCAGATTTCAGTTTTTATTAATACGTCTTTTAAAATAGCTAAGAATAAACACAAAATTTAACCTCAATATTTATTGCAGTATTATCTATAAAAATTATCTATAAAAATTATTTTTATTTTTTAACTTTACAATATTGTATTGGTTTTGCCATATATCAAAATGAATCCGCCACAGGCATACATGTGTTCCCCATCCTGAACCCTCCTCCCTCCTCCCTCCCCATACCATCCCTCTGGGTTGTCCCAGTGCACCAGCCCCAAGCATCCAGTATCGTGCATTGAACCTGGACTGGCGACTCGTTTCATACATGATAGTATACATGTTTCAATGCCATTCTCCCAAATCTTCCCACCCTCTCCCTCTCCCACAGAGTCCAAAAGACTGTTCTATACATCAGTGTCTCTTTTGCTGTCTCGTATACAGGGTTATTGTTACCATCTTTCTAAATTCCATATATATGCGTTAGTATACTGTATTGGTGTTATAGCCATATAAATGTCCAAAAATAAATCATGGTAATTTCATAGACTATTATATATTATAAACTATTTTGTAAAAGAATATTTCATTCCCTGAGTTAATTATACACATAATTTTAAAATATCTTTTCCCTACTATATACAACTAGCATCACTCTCCCTCTCTCTGTCTCCCTCTGTGTGTGTGTATATATATGTAAATATATATATATATATAAATTATTTGGTGGGATATATAGATGTAAAATTGTTTATATATATATAATTGCTTATATGACAATTTTGTTAATATATAAACAATTTTATACCTATAGTTCCCCTAAATTAACAATTTGTCTCATATCTAAATGTTAAAAATTTTTCTCTGTATTATGAGGTTTTAGGTAATCTGAATTTTAGTTTAGCTGATTTTTATTATCTAAATTTCCTATGAAAATGTGCTATTTTTAATGCTCTATCCCTCCCCCCCCCCCTTATTATAGATATTTTTACTATTCAAAAGAAACTAAAGTGGAACACAGTGCTCGGGAGCACTTAAGAAGCAAGGTTGCCTAGGGACCCAACTTGGATCCAAAATCCAAATTCCTGAGTGCTGGGCTTGAGTTATGTATTCGAAGTTTCCCAGGTGAGTGAAATGGCAATGAAGAAGGTTAAAACCACTGCTATGAACTATGCTACTTGACCTGTCTCCTGTTTTTTGAATAGTCTCTAACTCCTTCTTGTGGATTCAGGCTATTTAAAAATACACACCAGCCTCTCTGGGTATTACCAGAAGATTAGTCTTGCCTACAATTTTCTAAGACTATGGGGCCCACTGTATAACTTTTAGAGCTTGACCAAGCATCTCTAACAGTTTTATCATATTCGTCTCTTTATAGTTTGCAACTCTTAAATCTCCAAGGTAAACTCAACAAGAAATTTCTACCACCAATTCTACTGGGACCTTTCCAAACCCTCTAAGGCAGGTCTGTTTTCTATTCGCTCTTAAATTCAACCCTGCAACCACTTTCTGCCTTTCTTGGCTATGACCAATTTTTAATGGATTCTTTGTCAGGCATTTTTACCTCTCAGATGGTATGTTCCACAAAAATGGGTATAGCTTTCCTCTAATCTTACAGAGCAAAATTTTCCCAAAGATGATCATTTACTCTTAGAATGTTTATTTTTCCTTACAGTTATTAATATTCTTTTTCTTTCTTGAGACTGGCAACTCTAGGCTTTTTTTTATTACCACAATTATTTCTGAATATGGCAAACAGGGAAGAATAAAAACTCATGTTAAACAATGCTACTTTTTAAAGAGGGCACTGGTAGGACATTGGTTATTTTATTTATAATAAGTGTTAGCCAGGCTGCCTGGGTTTTCTCATCTCTAACTTAGATAGCATATTGACAAGCAGAGACATTGCTTTGCCAATAAAGGTCCATCTAGTCAAGGCTATGGTTTTTCCAGTGGTTATGTATGGATGTAAGAGTTGGACTGTGAAGAAAGCTGAGAGCCGAAGAATTGATGCTTTTGAACTGTGGTGTTGGAGAAGACTCTTGAGAGTCCCTTGAACTGCAAAGAGATCCAACGAGTCCATCCTAAAGGAAATCAGTCCTGGGTGTTCATTGTAAGGAATGATGCTGAAGCTGAAACTCCAATACTTTGGCCACCTGATGTGAAGAGTTGACTCATTGGAAAAGACTCTGATGCTGGGAGGTATTGGGGGCAGGAGGAGAAGGGGACGACAGAGGATGAGATGGCTGGATGGCATCACTGACTCGATGGACATGAGTTTGAGTGAACTCCGGGAGTTGGTGATGGACAGGGAGGCCTGGTGTGTTGTGATTCATGGGGTCACAAAGAGTTGGACACGACTGAGTGACTGGACTGGACTGAACTGAACTGAAATGAACATCTCAAAAGTGAATCAGGGGATTCATTAACATAAAAGGCACCAACCATGGCCCCATAGTCTTAGAAACAAAGAATATGTAATAAATTCCAGCCCTCTCTAGTAAACTCTGAATGACACAGGCTAAAGGAACATGGTCTTTCAATCCATCAGTTTCTATCTCACCTTGATAGCAGTCATGAATGTCTTCCAAAGCCAAAGCAGGTCAGAGTTGTAATTCAAAACAACTACGATTTTCAAACTGTGAAAAACAACTTTGGATTTACAGGCCAGAATTGAAATTTTGCTCCTTTTCCCAAGCATGGAACTCTCAAAAAAAGAGCCATATGGGAAACTACATACCTTGCCTTCAGAGGAATCCTTATTGTTGTTGTTCCGTTGCTAAGCTATGTCCTACTCTTCGCAACCCCATGGATGGCAGCACATCAGGCTCCTCTGTCCTCCACTGTCTTACAGAGTTCGCTCAAATTCATGTACGTTGAGTTGGTGATGCTGTCTAACCATCTCATCATTTTGCCTTTAGTCTTTGCCACTTTCAGGGTCTTTTCCAATGAGTCAGCCCTGTGCATCAGGTGGCCAAAGTATTGGAGCTTCAGCTTCAGTACCAATTCTTCCAATGAATATTCAGGATTGATTTCCTTCAGGATTGACTGGTTTGATCTCTTTGCTGTCCAAAGGACTTTCAAGAGTTTTTTCCAGCACCACAATTTGAAAGCATCAATACTTTGTCACTCAGCCTTCTTTATGGTCCAACTCTCACATCCATACGTGACTACTGGAAAAACCGTAGCTTGACTATATGCATCTTTGCCAGTAAAGTGATGTCTCTGCTTTTAGTACATTGTCTAGGTTTGTCATAGTTTTCCTTCCAAGAAGCAAGTGTCTTTTAATTTCATGGCTGTAGTCACTGTTGCAGTGATTTTGTAGCCCAAGAAAATAAAATCTATCACTGCTTCCACTTTTTCCCCTTCTATTTGCCATGAAGTGATGGGATCATGTGCCATGATCTTGTTTTATGAATGTTGAGTTTTAAGCCAGCTTTTTCACTCTCCTTTTTCACCTTCATCAAGAGGCTTTTTAGTTCCTCTTCACTTTTTGTCTTTAGAGTGGTGTCATCTGCATATCTGAGGCTGTTGAGATTTCTCCCGGCAATCTTGATTCCACTTTGTGATTCACCCAGCCCAGCATTTCACATGATGTGCTTTCCAGGTGAAGCTAGTGGTAAAGAACCCGCCTGCCAATGCAGGAGACTTAAGAGACGTGAGTTCAATCCCTGGGTTGGGAAGATCCCCTGGAGTAGGCCATGGCAACCCACTCCAGCAATCTTGTCTGGAGAATCCCACGGACAGAGGAGCCTGGTGGGCTACAGTCCATAGGGTCACAAAGAGTTGGACACGACTGAAGCGACTCAGCATGCACACACTCTGTGCATAGGGCTTCCCCAGTGGCTCAGTGGTAAAGAACCCGCCTGGATTGCAGGAGACCTTTGTTTGATCCCTGGGTCAGGCAGATGCCCTGGAGGAGGAAATGGCAACCCACTCCAGTATTCCTGCTGGGAAAATCCCAAGGACAGAGTAGCCTGGAAGTCTACAGTCCATGGAGTTGCAAAGAGTCGGGCACGACTGAGTGACTAAGCACACATATAAGTTAAAAAAGCAAGGTGAAAATTGCAAATTTTTATGGGCCTCAAATGCACCAAATCAAACCTTTTCACCTTTGAAGCTCATAATCTATAAATATTCAATAATCACTGTTACCTAAACTAGCCTAAAGATGAGTTTGTCATATTGGTCTTCTATTGAATGGATAAAGAGGACAGTTTTTCTCAACCAGTTAATTACTTGCTGGAGTTCTCTAATGCTTCAGATTTTGCCTGAAGAACTTAGTCTTCACTATGTTCTCAGCTTTTAGATATCTATAGCCCTCATATCTTTTGTCATTTAATGTTATCTCCTGGTGTCTTCTGAAAAATAGAGTGATAATCTCTGAGAAACTAAATGCTGTCTTCTGGATGGTAGAAACCTATACTTACAGGGTTATTTTAAAATTTCCTATCTGCTGAAGACATGTTCCTGATTTTCTGTGCAAACATGATTAGATGTTCAATTTATAACTTAATTTAGGAATACATTATGTAATCTGCTCTTAAAGACTGTGATGGAACAAATACAGTTTTTCTAGAACTGAAGTGAAGTGGAACTAAAAATCTTTAGTAGTTTGGCCCACTGTTAGAAATAAAGTTTTCCTACATGAGTAAAAATAGCAGTCTCCCATGGGTTGGCATTTAGAACATATCTAGGCAATCAAATAGGAGACCAAAAGCACTTTTTAAATATTTCTATCCATCAAAGATTTTTGTTAACATTGAAGGAGTGATTAGAATAAAAAGAAACAATTAAAAATTGACATTATGTTTTCAATTATGAAAATCAGCTATGTTAAGAAAAATGTATATTAAAGCATCACTATGGGATGATTGTGAAGCTGAAGCATTCAGAGACAGTCCAAGTCAAGTCTTCCTTCTCTCACAGAGACCAGTCAGAGGGGGACTTGCTCAGGGTTCCCCAGGGAGTCACTGAGAGTGTGCCTCAACTGTCTCAGCATTAGGGATGAAAATGGAATTGGGCACAAGTGTCCCATATTCAGGCAGGAGCCGCCTGCCATTGCAGGAGACCTAAGACAGGCAGGTTCTATTCCTGAGTCAGGAATATCCCCCCGAGGAGGGCATGGCAACCCACTCAAGTATTCTTGCCTGGAGAATCCCATGGACAGAGGAGACTGGTGGGCTACAGCTCATGGAGTCAAAAAGAGTTGGACATAACTGAAACAACTTAGCACGCATGCAGGTGTCCCATATTCCCTCTGCTGCTGCTGCTGCTAAGTCGCTTCGGTCATGTCCGACTCTGTGCGACCCCATAGACGGCAGCCCACCAGGCTCCCCCGTCCCTGGGATTCTCCAGGCAAGAATACTGGAGTGGGTTGCCATTTCCTCCTCCAATGCATGAAAGTGAAAAGTGAAAGTGAAGTCGCTCAGTCGTGTCTGACTGTTCGAGACCCCATGGACTGCAGCCCACCAGGCTCCTCTGCCCATGGGATTTTCCAAGCAAGAGTACTGGAGTGGGTTGCCATTGCCTTCTCTGATATTCCCTCTAGTAAATGCTTAACCTTCTGATGTTTTTATATGGGGAACTAATGTATAAATGAGGCTTTCCTGGTGAAGGGAGGCCCTCCTTTCTCAACAGTGAAGAATCTACCTGCCAATGAACGAGATTATGTGTTTGATCCCTGGGTATAAAAGATCCCCTAGAAAAGGAAATGGCAACCCACTTCAGCATTCTTGCCTGCGACTTGCCATGGACTGAAGAGACTGGCCATCTACAGTTCATGGGGTCACAAAGAGTCAGACACAACTTAGTGATTAAACAACAAAAATATATAAATATTAATATAAAATGTATAGTGTTAACTATGGTTTATATGTATTTGAGAAAGTTAGATCTAATTATTGTGGGCTACAGTTCCTAAGCCCCAGCAGGTGGTTCAGTGGTAAAGAATCCACCAGCCAGTACAGGAGACACGGGTTTGATCACTGGGTTGGAAAGATCTTCTGGGGGAGGAAATGGTAACCCACTCTAGTATTCTTGCCTGGAGAATCCCATGGACAGAGGGATTGAGCACACATAGTTTCTAAAGTGATTCTCGCTGATGCTGTACACATCTTTTGAAATATTAAAATCTAATAAAAGCAATAATTTGCATGATATTGTTGATGAAGAAGGCAACATGTAAGTAATGTATGCATGTCTAGATCAGAGTTTTCAAATTATATTCATTGAGATAGCAATGATGATCCATGAAAAAAGCATTCCTTGGCTTAAAGTTTAATAAGTTTCTTTCACATAGGGCTACAAAGAGCCCATATTAATCTAATGAGCCCTGTGAATACCCCTGTGGAGGTATACAATGTAATATTGAAACCATGGGTCATCATTTGTTAAAACTAGTTCATCTGCCCTCACAGGTGGTTTTAATTGTTGCTAAGAAAGACTTAAGTATTAAGATACTGAGCGACGGACCGCACGGCACAAGCGCGCCGGCTGCGACGGGCCTCGCAGAAGCGTGGCCGAGGAGTTACCCCAGGCCTGAGGCCAGGGCAGCGGCCGAGAGGAGCAACCCCGCGTCCAAGGAGCGGTGGCTGCACGGGCGCAGGAGAGCCTAGAGCAACTACTCCACATTCAAGGTCAGGAGGGGCTGCGGTGAGGAGATACCCCTCGTCCAAGGTATGGAGCAGCGGCTGTGCTTTGCTGGAGCAGCCGTGAAGAGATACCCCATGTCCAAGGTAAGAGAAACCCAAGTAAGACGGTATGTGTTGAGAGAGGCATCAGAGGGCAGACACACTGAAACCATAATCACAGAAAACTAGTCAGTCTAATCACACGGACCACAGTCTTGTCTAACTCAATGAAACTAAGCCATGCTGTGTGAGGCCACCCAAGATGGGCGGGTCATGGTGGAGAGATCTGACAGAATGTGGTGCACTGGAGAAGGGAATGGCAAACCACTTCAGTATTCCTGCCTTGAGAACCGCATGAACAGTATAAAAAGGCAAATAGATAGGATACTGAAAGAGGAACTCCCCAGGTCAGTAGGTGCCCAATATGCTACTGGAGATCAGTGGAGAAATAACTCCAGAAAGAATGAAGGGATGGTGTCAAAGCAAAAACAATACCCAATTGTGGATGTGACTGGTGATAGAAGCAAGGCCCAATGCTGTAAAGAGCAATATTGCATAGGAACCTGGAATGTTAGGTCCATGAATCAAGGCAAATTGGAAGTGGTCAAACAGGAGATGGCAAGAGTGAACATAGACATTCTAGGAATCAGCGAACTAAAATGGACTGGAATGGGTGAATTTAACGCAGATGACCATTATATCTACTACCGTCGGCAGGAATCCCTTAGAAGAAATGGAGTAGCCATCATGGTCAACAAAAGAGTCTGAAATGCAGTACTTGGATGCAATCTCAAAAACTACAGAGTGATCTCTGTTCGTGTCCAAGGCAAACCGTTCAATATCACAGTAATCCAAGTCTATGCCCCAACCAGTAATGCTGAAGAAGCTGAAGTTGAACAGTTCTATGAAGACCTACAAGACCTTTTAGAACTAACACCCAAAAAAGACGTCCTTTTCATTATAGGGGACTGGAATGCAAAAGTAGGAAGTCAAGAAACACCTGGAGTAATAGGCAAATTTGGCCTTGGAATATGGAATGAAGCAGGACAAAGGCTATTAGAGTTTTGCCAAGAGAACGCACTGGTCATAGCAAACACCCTCTTCAAACAACACAAGAGAAGACTCTACACATGGACATCACTAGATGGTCAACACCGAAATCAGATTGATTATATTCTTTGCAGCCAAAGATGGAGAAGCTCTATATAGTCAACAAAAACAACACCGGGAGCTGACTGTGGCTCATATCATGAATTCCTTATTGACAAATTCAGACTTAAATCGAAGAAAATAGGGAAAACCACTAGACCATTCAGGTATGACCTAAATTAAATCCCTTATGATTATACGGTGGAAGTGAGAAATAGATTTAAGGGATTAGATCTGATAGAAAGAGTGCCTGATGAACTATGGACTGAGGTGCGTGACATTGTACAGGAGAACAGGGATCAAGACCATCCCCATGGAAAAGAAATGCAAAAAAGCAAAATGGCTGTTTAGAGAGGCCTTACAAATAGCTGTGAAAAGAAGAGAAGTGAAAAGCAAAGGAGAAAAGGAAAGATATAAGCATCTGAATGCAGAGTTCCAAAGAATAGCAAAAAGAGATAAGAAAGCCTTCCTCAGTGATCAATGCAAAGAAATAGAGGAAAACAACAGAATGGGAAAGACTAGAGATCTCTTCAAGAAAATCAGAGATACCAAGGGAACATTTCATGCAAAGATGGGCTCGATAAAGGACAGAAATGGTACAGATCTAACAGAAGCAGAAGATATTAAGAAGACGTGGCAAAAATACACAGAAGAACTGTACAAAAAAGATCTTCACGACCAAGATAATCATAATGGTGTGATCACTGACCTGGAGCCAGACATCATGGAATGTGAAGTCAAGTGGGCCTTAGAAAGCATCACTACGAATAAAGTTAGTGGAGGTGATGGAATTCCAGTTGAGCTATTTCAAATCCTGAAAGATGATGCTGTGAAAGTGCTGCACTCAATATGCCAGCAAATTTGGAAAACTCAGCAGTGGCCACAGGACTGGAAAAGGTCAGTTTTCATTCCAATCCCAAAGAAAGGCAATGCCAAAGAATGCTCAAAGTACCACGCAATTGCACTCATCTCACACGCTAGTAAAGGAATGCTCAAAATTCTCCAAGCCAGGCTTCAGCAATACGTGAACCGTGAACTTCCAGATGTTCAAGCTGGTTTTAGAAAAGGCAGAGGAACCAGAGATCAAATTGCCAACATCCGCTGGATCATGGAAAAAGCAAGAGAGGTCCAGAAAAACATCTATTTCTGCTTTATTGACTATGCCAAAGCCTTTGACTGTGTGGATCACAATCAACTGTGGAAAATTCTGAAAGAGATGGGAATACCAGACCATCTGACTGGCCTCTTGAGAAACCTATACGCAGGTCAGGAAGCAACGGTTAGAACTGGACATGGAACAACAGACTGGTTCCAAATAGGAAAAGGAGTACATCAAGGCTGTATATAGTCACCCTGCTTATTTAACTTCTATGCAGAGTACATCATGAGAAACACTGGGCTGGAAGAAGCACAAGCTGGAATCAAGATTGCTGGGAGAAATATCAATAACCTCAGATATGCAGATGACACAACCCTTATGGCAGAAAGTGAAGAGGAGCTAAAAAATCTCTTGATGAAAGTGGAAGTGGAGAGTGAAAAAGTTGGCTTAAAGCTCAACATTCAGAAAACTAAGATCATGGCTTCTGGTCCCATCACTTCATGGGAAATAGATGGGGAAACAGTGGAAACAGTGTCAGACTTTATTTTTCTGGGCTCCAATATCACTGCAGATGGTGACTGCAGCCATGAAATTAAAATACGCTTACTCCTTGGAAGGAGGGTTATGACCAACCTAGATAGCATATTGAAAAGCAGAGACATTACTTTGCCAACAAAGGTCCATCTAGTCAAGGCTATGGCTTTTCCTGTGGTCATGTATGGATGTGAGAGTTGGACTGTGAAGAAAGCTGAGCGCCGAAGAATTGATGCTTTTGAACTGCAGTGTTGGAGAAGACTCTTGAGAGTCCCTTGGACTGCAAGGAGATCCAACCAGTCCATTCTGAAGGAGATCAGCCCTGGGATTTCTTTGGAAGGAATGATGTTAAAGCTGAAACTCCAGTACTTTTGCCACCTCATGCGAAGAGTTGACTCATTGGAAAAGATTCTGATGATGGGAGGGATTGGGGGCAGGAGGAGAAAGGGATGACAGAGGATGAGATGCTGGATGGCATCCCCGACTCGATGGACACGAGTCTGGGTGAACTCCAGGAGTTGGTGATGGACAGGGAGGTCTGGCATGCTGCGATTCATGGGGTCGCAAAGAGTCGGACACGACTGAGCGACTGAACTGAACAGAGACCCTACTGGTAAAGAATCTGCCTGCCAATGTATGAGATGCCAGAGAGGTGGGTCCAATCCCTGGGTCAGGAAGATCCGTTGTCATAGGAAACTGGCAACCCACTCCAGTAATCTTGCCTGTAAAATTCCATGGACAGAGGAGCCTGGTGGGCTGTAGTCCATGGGGTCACAAAGAGTTGGACACAACTGGGCATGCACGCACACATCTGAGATCAAAGACTAGGCTGTATTATTTACTAATTCAGCAATTTTATTTTTTGACACTGCAAGACTGAAAGTTTTTCTAGAACTTCTACAGGGATTCTGGTGGCATGTGGTAAAATCTGCCTAAGAATACAGGAGACACAGGAGACTCCGGTTCCATCTCTGGGTCAGGAAGATACCCTGGGGAAGGAAATGGCAAACCACTCCAGTATTCTTACCATGGAAGATTTCATGGACAGAGGAGCCTGGCAGGCTACAGTCCATGGGTTTGCAGAGTCGGACATGACAGGGCAGGCACGCGTGCACACATATATGCATAGAACGGCTGCTGTGTATTGAGGCAGAGAAGGACGCAGTGGTCGTAGGAGAGTAGAAATCCTGCGCAAGAAGAAAGGCAGGCTGTTTACAGAGGGGCGGTCTAGGGTCAGTTTCCTGAGGGAAAGATACCTATTTTTCGTGCATGCGCCATCTGGGAAGTCAGATATCTATTTTGAGACCCTAAAAATGAACAGGAACTGGTGCAAAGGGGCATGTACAGGAATATGGGTTGAAAGATGAAATGCATTCCTGGGGGAAACAGAATCTTTATCACCTTACTTGTATGAAGCTGCTCTTCCTTTCATTGAGAGCAGTTTCTTTTTAATTGTTAAAATTATTGATTCCATTTTTGAAGTTTTATGAAAGTTTTGGAGAAAGCCTTGAGGATTACTTCCACAGATATCTTATTGCCCTCACGTTCTTATTGCTGTTGTTACTGAGATTCACTTCACATTTCTATCAGTACTGTATTTTTGGTACATTTCTTTGCAAAATAACAGTATTCACAACTAAGATTCTAAGCATAAAAATGGTATAAAGCAGTGAACTATATCCAGCATATGTCTGTATCAAAGTATATTTTATAAATACCTCTTTTAAACTGATTTTAATCATCACCATGATGCTCAACAAGTTTTTAAAGGCTTTTGCATATATTATCTCATTTGAAGTGATAAATTTACATTTTCAAATTGCTTATTAACTTCCCAAACAAGACTGGCACTGTCCTTTTCTCGGTAGCCCCAACTCCTAGATGCAGAAGCAACTGAATCAGAAAGATGATAAATAGTTGGCACAGAGTCATATTATATGGAGCACTTAGCAATTTTTAGATTATCAAACATTTACTCATTTTGTTATGTAAATTTGGCAGATTTCTTTATTTCCTGGTTAAGCATGTCATTGCAGAGGCTTGTGAATTGCTCTTGGTCATCTAACATGAGAAATTACTAAGAGAAATAATAATTTATGCTTTACCAACTGTGTTCTGCTTAGAGCTGTCTTGATTCCTAGTTTTGATGGCTGGCACGTCTATATCCGTTTACAGAGACAGTTCAGAATGTTTAACCTGTGTGACTAGAACCATTCTCCTACCCTATGCAGTTGCAGGTTGCTTGAACACACAGTGCTCTGTTACTGGTTGTGTGTTTTATGTTTATTTAACCTAGGTCCCAAAGTGTCCTTGAGTGACTGCATGACAAGCAGGTTAAGACTGATCTCAATCAGCAGTAGTTTTTTCCTTAATACAGAAATAAGAATCTGTTGCTAACCAATGATTATCTATAAATGTAGCAGGAAAGAGAGATGACCATGGGATGGTTAACTCTTTGGGGATTAAAAATGACCAGATAAGTGGTCAGAAGATAGTGTATTGAGTCTTAACTGTCTTTGAATACATGAATATCTCTTTTATCTAGAGATCATTCATCTCCTGAAGCTAGTAGAGGGTGCAGCTAAATAGTAAATATAAGAATTAAAAATAGCTATATGGAAGACTTTCTTTTCAGAGCAGATAAACTCAATAGCCAATAAGAGCCTTGCTGCACAATAATTGATATTTATTAAGATGACTCCAAGTCATCAATAAAATGATGATTATATCAGTATGATCAGTTTAAGAAGGCAAGGAAGTATAAAGTACAATTCAGGAGTTAAGTTGAGGTCGAAACAGTTTTGATACTAAGCTTTGTGGAAAAACTCATCCTCTGTCAATGCTAAAAATGAGGGATCATTGTACTTTGTGAAGTATTAATAGATGGGGTCTTTATATAGGGGTTGAAATTTTCCCTCCACATTTAAATTTTAAAAAATAATACTGAAGGAACTCAACTTTGGAGGCTTTATTTTCTGATTTACCTTAAGAAAGGAGAAATTGTAATAACTATCCCCTTTCATTTGTTGGATTTAACTTGTCCTTCCAATTATTTAATTTTTCATGAAAATTTTGATGTCTTGTCTCTGTGCCCTCTTCAGAGAGACATTTATTGTCTGTCCTGTCATGTTACACGTTATAACAACACCACACAGTTGTATACAACACCATACAATGTATGTATGTGACAGCTGGTCACAACTATGTCGATGATGGTCAGATTTCATTATACATTTTTAAAAGTCTACACAAAATATACATCATTGGCTACTTCCATGCTCATCTCTGTGGTGCTAATTTTTAAAGTCATTTTTTTCTTTCAAATTAACCATTATACGGGAAAAAGATAATGCAAAGCAAAAGTTATGTTTTATGGTGTTAAAGATATATTCTTTTTTTTTTTTTAAGATATATTCTTTAAAACCTCAAAATTTTCCTATTAAACATTGGTCAACACATAAATTCTAGGCCATCTGAAAAAATTATTTGTGAGCATAAAGTAATGCCTACCAACATGTTTTAGAAAATGTGCAATACAAAATTTACAAAACAAGTACAAATCTCATCCTATCATCTTATGAGCAAGTAATATCAGAATAAGACTATTAAAATTGGAAATATTATTGAACATAATGAAAACTATCAAGAAGGGAATAGGAAAAAAAAAAGTGGGGTATGGAAGAAACAGAAAAGTTGGAGAATTTTTGAAAGCTTTCAATTTTAATGACCTGGTTACAGGAGAAAGTGCGGTCCCCTATGATAATGACTTGCTGGTGTCCTGTGATTAACTGCATTCAGCTTCTGAATTGTTGCATTTGGATCTGTGAAAAGACCTTAGCAGGAATTTTATGGGACTAAATTCATTGCCATGAACGTCAGTGTGGGCATTTCCAGGTGAAGCCCCTCTGTTTCTCTCAAGATTCTTGTCATGTCTTAGCGACTTTTTTTTCATTTTTTTCATGTGTTTCATTAAAAGAGCCTCACAATAAAGATTTTTTCCAATTGCAGCAAAAAACCTTGAAACAGAGTTGAAGTATCTCAGTCATTTTCTTTTGATGTCTCTCAGAAATTAACTAAATTAAAGCCACTTCATGACATTACACTCCCAGAACTAAAATGGAGGAGACAAAATGTTTAATATTCTAAGCATGACCCAAATACACAATACAGAGAGATCTGAGAGAAAAGACTTTTGCTGAACTCTTTATAGAGAGTTATAATTGAGAAGAAAAACCCACCAAAAGTAACCAATATGTAAGTAAAAAAAAAAACCCAAAAACCTCAAACCAAACCAACCATACAAAATCACACTGGTTACCTAACTTCGTGTCATTTTTTTTTATGTGAAGGGAATGACTAGCTAATTAGGATTTTTGAATAAAACTGTGTGACTCTTTTTTCTTATTTTACTTTGCATCCTCTTAGTCAGGTATCTGCAAATACTCGTCTTGCCAATTGTCTGAGAGAAAAATATAGACTAATTAAAATGCTAATCTTTAGTAAACACATAAGTACTTGCATGAAAATTAAACACTTGGGCTGCTAATTTATGAATACGTGCTCACACATCAGGAACACTGCAACTAGTGTGGACTTCACAGTCTTGGGCTTAGCAGCCTCGTCTACATGTCAAATCCACTTCAGGGCTGAGAGTATCTGCCATTGAAATCACCCAGTGTGCTTTCTCTCAAGAGTGTCTAAGAAGAAAAGAAAAGTGATGTGCACTTTGAGAAGATTATTTAAGGCCTGCAGATTCATTAGAAGAGAACTTAATTGTGATCGAATCTATAATCCTTTCAGTTCATCCCATAAATAATAACAGTCTGAACTCTATTGAATCCCATGGCCTCTTTTGCACAAACCTATAGAGGAGAGTCCTTAAAATTGAATAGATGGAATTGAATGGACCTGGGAAGTGGGAACTGGAATTTGATGGACAGCCTTTCACCTCTAGGTTATTGGGTTGTATCTGACCCAGGTGATGAAAAGTCGTTGTTCTACAATGGCTGTTTAGTCGTTTTCTGTGTAATGAGCTGTTGGCTCCAGTCCCTTCCTCAGTGGACAGGTGTCTGCTCACATTCCCAACTCACCATTCCACTTGTCAGTCACATTTGAGGTCAAGGGCTAAATAGGAACTGGGGCTGAAATACTTTCTCATTCTGGTGAGTACAGGCCTGTTTTTGTTGGTTGACTTGGTTGAAAAAACAAGAACTGCCTTCGTCTCTGTTCATGCTCTGCCTATTTTCTGTGTATGAAGATTTTCTTGTTTGGGGCTTCTATCATAATGAAAAATTATTAGGTTCTCAAATGTGCATGCTTTTATTACATACTATCAAAAAAGAGATACCTAAATATACTCCCTGATCTAAGAGACATTACAATTTAAATGTTTGTCTAACTGCAACAGGGATATATCCTGCGGATAAAGCATTTGCATCTGACTTTTCTTCACTGACACAGGAGAACTGGGATACAGGTAGGCCTCAAATCCTGACAAAACCAGCGGGTGGAAGATATCTGATAGCTGAACATTATATGATATTTTGGCTGGAAGAGCAGACTTCTTTGAGGTGGGAGAAGACATGTAGTAAAATATTTCATGCTTCTTGGGATTTACAAAATGAAAATAAGCTGCTGTCGTTTAAACCTGGTTAAAATACTTTTGTTTCTGTATTTTCTACAATTCTACAAATATGGATTTCTATCTATTAGCATTCCTGGAAAAGCTTAAGATCAGAAGCCAGAGGACTCAGATATTTTAGCTGAAGTCTTGGGAGGGTTTTCTGCCACCGATATGTGACACCATTTTCTGCATAAATTAACTGTATATTTTAGAGTAAGACGTGCTTTGAGTCAAACAGCTCTTGTTCGCTTATTTCTGTAGATTTTGTCTCCATTTTCTTAAAAAGATCATATCAACTTATTTTCTCTCCTGATGGAGTTTATTGCTAAATATTATTTCTAACATAGTAAAAGTAACTGGATTGAACGACAAACTTTATGCCTTAACCATCGTGGGCTTCCTAGCTCGTTTTTAAGCCTAAGTCTCTCTTTGTGATTACAAATTGTCAGCTATTCATCACACTGTTTATAGATATGATAGCAAAAGTTATATAGCCATAGTTCTTAGAAGCTGGGAAAAAAAAAAACAACTAGGAATCCAGAGGTCTAATAGGAAATTAAGGATTTTACCATTTCTTGAGAGATATTTTCATGCTACTGCTAAGTCACTTCAGTCGTGTCTGACTCTGTGCGACCCCAGGGACGACAGCCCACCAGGCTCCCCCGTCCCTGGGATTCTCCAGGCAAGAATACTGGAGTGGGTTGCCATTTCCTTCTCCAAGATATTTTCATACTTTTAGCCAATTTTCTTGTTTTGCTTTTATACTTGTTTTTCTTAGGCCTATTGAGAGAATGATGCATTTTTCTAAATCTTTATTGATAAAAATGAGTGGCAGAATTCTCATGGGACCACCTGTAGATAAACTTCAATTGGTATTTTCTCTGTATCATCATGATATCCTGTGATTAGCAAATTTAAAGATTTTTGACTAGAATCTTGACAATATATAATTTCTTTTTTATAAAACAAGCTTTATATTATCTTTAATAACTAGCTTTTGAAACATCAACAATAACATAAATATTTATGGAATGCCAGTTAGGTAAGAACTAGTGAAAGCCAAGGGTCTTAGAAAAAATAATAAAATGTATTGCAAATTAGAGCCAGTGCAAGTAATTGAGATGATTCATATTATATCTCTCCTTCTCTGAAATTTTAAGAATATCATGAATACCCCTTTGTATGGAGAGAGGTTTCTTGAAGCAAGGGGTAGACTATTTTATCTTTAGTGATTCCTGCTGGACTTGAAGGAACCCTGCCGCACTAAAAATCTTCTTATACCATGTCGTCCATGGTAACTCTTTATTCTTACTGCTGCTTTTTGTTTCAGTCTGGTTAGCCCACACCTGCCTGATTTGGAAGAGTATAATTTTTAGTGCTTTTCTGATACTTGTTAAATAATGCTTGCTGTGGTTGACATCACTTTAAGTCCACAATGCAGGATACTGGCGATACAGTGTGATAAGGGGAATGTTACTTAAATTTCTAGTGACCATGCCCTGTACTAGATTCTCTCCTTGAAGATTTTTCAGAAAGATATGCAAGTGGAATCCATATTCCTCCAGTTTTACTTGAAAAATCCTGGCAGATCCCAGACCTACTAACTGTGGGGTAAATGTTTTGGGTGGGTGTTGACAGCAGTGTGTGGCGGTGCCTCTTTAGCATTAGCGATGCTTATTAAGGATGGGGGGTGTTGAGATGGCAGAGGACCTGTATTGGAGCATATACCATCGTCAAAGGTGTGGCACGTGTGTGGGTGGGTGGCATTTTAAACCCAACTGTATTCAGTTAATCACATTTGTGGGAAACAAGGCTTGTGGTGGCATTAGTAGGAGGTTTGTGGGCAAGTTATTCAGCCTGGCAATTATTGCAAATTAGAACTTTATTCAGGAAAGGATATCAATTTAAGAGTAGACGAAACACATTTACTGTAGTTTATTCAGACCCTCGTTGAATGGGGTGCATTTTCTTAGAAGCAGCCATAGAGATAAATGCGTCGCGTGACCCTCGGAACCAAACTGCTGAATGAAGATATTGGAGGGCTGAAGCTATTCATTTCCATTTACAGAATCCAAATTGCTGAAAAGTCATGGGAAGGCAGGAAAGAGACTTGTTGTTGTTGTTTTTTTTAAATGCTCCCTGGCATTTGTCCGCCATCCAATGCAGTATCTCATTCTGCTGCCACCCGGAGTCCCATTCACTGGTTTGTTTAACCTCAAAGTGGGAAAGTAACTAACACAAATACATTCATTGTCCATGCTCTAATAGAATTAAGATTCCCAATACCCTGCCTGCATTTGAATGAGGTTCGTTACACACTAGCTTTTATGGTCACACCCTTTTCCCTTGATGGTTCTTAAGAACGGCAGAAGCGGGAGACCAGAAATTTTGTAAGCTCATAAATATGAAGCACACTGTGTTTAAATAATGCCAGGGTGGTGATACAAATGGACTGATGCCAGGAAGCTCAAAGTTAAAGCTAACAATTCATCCTTACACCACTATGAATAAGAAGGAAGGAGAAAGGGGCACTGTGCTCGTTGAGTTGTGCTGCCAGCTCTGGGACAGCTCTGTCTAATGGGCCAGCAAGGCACAGAGCTTTGAATTGCACACTGTTTACTCAGAAGACAGGAAATGGAGCCATTCTCCAGGAGGGCCAGCCCGATATTGGGTGATTACATAATGTTGTTGATTTCACACTGCACATCACCGACTTGAGTGATTGGAATAAACCCGTATCTAGGATCCTGCCATTCCCTGGCAGAGACCAGTACAGGGCATGGGAAATGGAAGCGGGCTCTTTGTGACCAGGTGGGCAGGACCAGTACAGGTTTTTATCAGCCTTTCTTCCTACCCTACTGCTTAGCTGCTGTTGCCTTCTATTTCTGCTGCCTACAGTAATAGCAAGAACCTAAGCAAAGTCTTGTAAACACTGCGGTGAAGAATATCAGAGCACCAGGTTCACTGCTGTTTAGAGATGGGCTTGCTGCTCTGAAACAAAGTGCTGCATTTTTATGGGAAAAAGTTTGTTTTCATTCCTTGGAATTTGCCACTTGGTTATGTGGTGACAATCTTAGGGATCTGAATTTTGCTTTGTCTTTTGCCGAAGTGAAACCAGCACTCCGTGTACTTTCAATGATTAGTCTGTATTGCATAGTGACTATGGAGAAGCAAATGTTTGTTGTCTTTGTGGCTAAGGTGAGAGGAAGATAAACTTCTCTGAATTAGCAATTTTTGAAGAACAAATATTCTAAAATACAAACACTTTCAAAATAAGTTACATGCCATGTTCTGCTTGATATGTGACTGTGTTAGATTAGCCTTGTTATTAATAAATGCATTTTGCTTTCACAATCTTTAACTCCATGTTTCATCTAAACTACATTTCTTGTAGTCCCTAATTGCTTACGCTCTGCATCATCTTCTTTTTGTTTCTTCCACCATGGATTTTAGTGCTGGCCCAGATATCTCAATGTCTGCGGTAACCCGTGACTGTGGGCAATGCCCCTTTGGCAACCGCGTGAGTTCTTTCAGGGCTCTGGATTCTATTCTGGGCCAACTAAATCTGAGGCTTACTGGAATCTTTGGGTATCTTCTACCCTAGGCTCACAGCTCCAAAAGCAACACCCGTAAATGTACCATGTTAGAAATATATTCTTTTTCTTAACAAGTTTAAAAATATAATGCCACTGTTGCTATTACTTTTACTAGTATTGGTGTTATAAAGTGAGGCGAGACAAACTGAAATATTGGATGGGGTTTGGAGCAGAGAAATGTTGATTGCAGGGCCTTGCAAGGAGAATGGATGGCTCATCACCGCCCCCACCCTCCACCAAAACCCTGATCATTTAGCAAAGCATTTTTAAAAGCAAGATGAGGGAGGGGTATCTCAGGGTATGTGATCAACTTATGCACAATTGTCTGGTTGATGTTGAGGTAACAGTTAAAACTGTTGAGGGCAGTTGATATTGAGGGCAGTTAAAACTGTCAGTCCTTATGCACCAGCAGGACTGGAGGTTGTGGGGCTCAAGATCATCAAGTAGTTAATTTCTTCCATTTGGTGGTGGTCCTTAGCATCTGAAAACCTCAGGAAATATGCATCAGATTATCTAGGTACTTCAGAGAGGAGCTAAAGTGGAGGATATGGGGAAGAGATCTGTCCCAGGAAGGTCCCAAAGTGTCTTGCTAGATTTAATTACTAGCTTATAATAATTCACTCTGTTACCCCTCTGTGCCAGCATTGTGTTGGGTGCTTTTTGTGACTCAATGAATCTTTACAAACAACTCTATTGGAGCAGGTGCCATTATTAATCCTACTTCTTCAGTTAGACATGCTTATAGTGGCAAGTAACTAAGAGCTCAACTCACAAGTTAAATATGGGTGTTTATTTTTCTTTTAAAGAGGTTTGCTGCTGCTGCTGCTAAGTCGCTTCAGTCGTGTCCGACTCTGTGCGACCCCATAGACAGCAGCCCACCAGGCTCCCCCGTTCCTGGGATTCTCCAGGCAAGAATACTGGAGTGGGTTGCCATTTCCTTCTCCAATGCATGAAAGTGAAAAGTGAAAGTGAAGTCGCTCAGTCGTGTCTGACTTCTAGCGACCCCACGGACTGCAGCCTACCAGGCTCCTCCGTCCATGGGGTTTTCCAGGCAAGAGTACTGGAGTGGGGTGCTATTGCCTTAGTGGTTGGCAATTATGGATGATCATTCTGTGGCTCACTGATATGAAGGCTAGGGTCTCTAGGATTCTCTAGGCCTCTTTGTATTTCCATGTTAAAAGTTCCAGAGCTTAAAAACCGTGCACTGCTTACCCAAAGAAGAACGATTTACCTGAAATCGGAGCAAACTGTTAAGTATTTGGAGATTATAGGAGTTATGCTGGTGTTCTCACTCACTCGCTTTCCGCCCCAAGACTGACTTTGTTAGACACACTTGCCCTGCTGTGTGGCGGTGGTTCCCGCAGTGCCTAGAGTCAGGGGTTATGCACACATGGGCTTCCCACAAATAAGAGGCTAAATGCATTGTTTTGGTGCTTCTGAGGTGGCCAGGAACAACATCTTGCCTCTAATATCATCAACTCTAACCCTTTGATCTGGCAGGGCATCTGGTGATTTCTGTATTCCTCCCAGATTCCATGAGAAGAGGAAGAAAAGAGGCAAAGGGCCTATATGCGTTTAATAGAGAAAAAAGTCATATGTAAGCCATTGTCTTCTCTTCTGTCTTATTCTCTAAGCTCTTTTTGTTAGAGCTTGACCAGATACTCAGGACTGATTGTGGGGCACCCATGTTGTCTTTCGAGGTTATAAAGTCGACCAACACGAGCTGCCTTATGGCCTTTTCTCTCATAACTGTTTTTCTGTTGCCTCCCAAGGTCCCTTTTAGGTGTTAGTTTTGGTGGCTCAGACGATTAAGCATCTGCCTGCAATGCGGGAGTCGCAGGCTCCATACCTGGGTCAGAGAGATCCCCTGGAGACGGAAATGGCAACCCACTCCAGTACTCTTGCCTGGAAAATCCCATGGATGAAGGAGCCTGGCAGGCTACAGTCTATGGGGTCACGAAGAATCTGACACGACTAAGCGACTTCACTTTCACTTTCTTTCCTCTCTAGTTCAGGGGTCCCCAGCCCCTGGGATCTAATGCCTGGTGATCTAAGGTGGAGCTGATGTATCAGTAATAATAATAGAACCAAAGTGCACAATAAATGGAACGTGGTTGAATCATCCTGAAACCACCCCTGCCCCCAGTCCGTGGAAAAATTGTCATGCTGGAAACTGGTTCTTGGAGCCAAAGACGCTGGGGACTGCTGCTCTTGTTCCAAGATGCCTGCCACAGTTTAAGACATCTCTGTTCAAAGCAAAACAGAGGGAAGGGCAGAGCTCGTTTTCACCATTTCTTTCGCAGAAAGTATATGCTTCTCCAGTCACTCCCGGCAGACTGGTTATCTCTCCCTAGCTATATATGACCACCCTAGCTGTTCAGCAGTCTGGCAACCAGGTCATTAGCTCTTTGACCTACTACAGATGAAGGAGAAGGAGATCAGGGATGGAACTGGGTTACACAAAGTGCTACTCCCGTTTCGACATCAGGGGCTTAGGGCTTTTAAAGGAGCTCATAAAAAGCAGAGCCAGGGTATGAACTCAGTCTGTCCCAGAGCCCATATTCTTAATTATGATGCTATATTGTTTCCATTTTCTTTTTAATTCAATTTTACCCACCCCCCCCCCCCCGCCCCAAGCAGTTTGGTTGACCAGAAGAGATGCTTAAATAAAATAGTCTTCATCAAATTGGAATCTAAGACAGCAGGACAGTTCCAATATTTTAATTTATACAGTCCTCATTTGCCACCATATTACTAAAGATGGAACTCTCTGAAGCAATTATCCAACTGTATTTAAGCAGGCTATCATCTTGTCACTTTCATGTGTTGTTGAAGAATCTTACCACTGACGGACAAATACTGTTATTTTAAGAGTTTCTTTTATTCCTTTTATTTTTTTTCCTGCAAACTGAGCATGCCCAAGTATGCACTGTAACCTCTAATTAGGATAGAGGCCGTCTTCCTGCCAAGCAAGTTTCTCTTTGTACCACAAACCCAGTAATAGTTTTCTATTATGACTAATCATCAGAGATATTAATATATTTTCTACTAATAAAAAATAGCATCAGAGCTTCCTCTCACTTTTAAGGTCCTTTGGTTATAAATTTGTTAGCTTTGTTACTGACCAGAAGTTAGTTGTAATCGTAGACATTTGGAGGATATATCTGCATATCTTGCCAGAATATAAGGAAGATAGAAGATACACAGAGGTTCATTAATTAAAAATTAAAGCATCAAGGAATGTTTTTGTTCAGTTCTCACTGCCACTCTCCCCCTTTGCAGTTGCTTGTGAATAGTGCAAGCATAATACCTAGCAGTACCACATATATTATACACTGGTTTTATTTGGTTCATAATGAAGGTGATGCATTCCAATTCCAAAATGGATAAGACTTACATAAAGTCTAAAAAAAAAAATCCAACAACTTTACACTATGAAGGTCCTAGAATATGTAAACATAAAATATGTAATCTATCTTTGATTTGCGCCATAATGTTCCTTTGCTTTGAAATCATGGCTGTATTACCAAACTGACAGTTTTAATGGAAAAAGTGGCTTTCAAAAGCTGCTGTTGAAAACACACTGCATAATTCTCTAAGTCGTGAATATTTTACTACCAACATATGCAGGGACGCCGTGAAAACACACTGGCCTTTTATTCCCTGCAAACTGGGATGGAGGAAATTCACTGGTGGTAAAGCTGCATGCTTGTAGTGTGATGCAAATTCACAAATACCTCTGAATGCACACTGGTGTTATTGTAGAGTCATTCGAAAGATGATAAACAGGTATATTTCCCTTTGTAATTTGCTCATTCAGCAAACATCTATATTTTGGGCACTGTGCTAGGCTCAATACAAAGATGAACAGGGAAAAAACCTTCCCAACTGCTTTAAATGTCCCACAGGGGTGTTCCATGCAGAAGGCTCTGGGTGAATACTGCATACCCACTTGGTCAGGCTACAACTCCCGGGCACCAGGTCGTCGAGTGCATATTTCCTGAGTCTCTTCTATTGTGTGGAGGGGGGTCTTTGGACCAGGGCACAGTTGACATCACCCTGTTTTGTTGTGTGCCAGGAGATGAACCCTGTGGTTCTGAGGCTATCACTTTTCGTGAGGTGAATGAGAGAGGGGCCCATGGGGTGATGGTTGGGGAATTGGGAGGGAAGTATTTTCAGCTCCAGGGCTGAGGAGTCTGAGCATTGCTGCTTGCTGTTTGGGGGGGGATGAGAAAAGCCAGATTCCTGCATCTGGCAATTTAGGGCACCTGGTTCTTTAGGAAGTGAAGCTTGGGTGTGACCCTTCTTTCTGAAGGAAGGGATTGCACCTGCTTCCTGCTAGGTCATTGACAGGTCACCTAGAATGAACCTTGGTTGGATCTTGGTTAAAAGAAAAAAAAGTGAGAATTTGAGGATAATTTATTAATAAGATATTTGAATATGGGCTGTATAATAGATGACACTGATTTAAATCTCTTAGGTGTGGTACATTTTATCGAAGAGTGTTAAAATACTTAGGGATAAGATGTCATGATATAGGCAACAGATTTTCACATTTTGAAGTATGTCGGTGTGTACATGGACTTATGTGGAGAGAGAGACAGAATCGGAGAGACAGACCCAGCAAAAGTGACAAACTAGCAATCAGTGAACTTAAGTGAGAGGAGTAGGAATATTTACTGTACTTTTCTTAATACTTTATAGCCTTGAATATTCTCAAATTGAAAAGAAGTTGGGAATAAAAGGAGTGTAGAAATCGCATCAGGTTGTGGCCTTTATCCCATTTCCCTTGTCTGGCTAAACATTACTTAGAAATCCTTCCTGACCTCTCAAATACTGGGGGAGGCACCCTGCATGCCCCCAGGAGTCCTTATCACCCCGTGTGCTCATTTCTTGCTAATGTGCACATCTATCCAGATTCTAAGCTTCCTGAGAGCAGGGACTGTTAGAGGCTGTGAAGGGCTCATTTACATGTTGTATCTACAGTTTCTGGTACATAATCATCATTCAATAAATATTTGTTAAAGGAATCTGTGAAATCCATAAATGATGATGGTTCATATGCCCTACTTAGGGAAGTTTGCAAAGAAATTGGCTAAGCTTGGTTCTCTCTTGCAAAGGACAGAATTGTGAAATTCAAATGAGTTTAATTTCATAAACACATGTGCCATTATAATTATATTACAATCACTTAGCCACATGAAAATTTAGTTACTTTGAACAAAATACATGATGAAGGTGTTGAATACATTTTCTAAATATTCTCTCAAGCTTGGCATATTGATCTGATTTCTGATACATGGTGTTTAGAAATAGATGTAGAAATAGGTGTTGCTGCTGTTGTTTAGTCGCTCAGTAGTGACCGACCCTTTGCAACACCAGGAACTGTAGCCTGTCAGGCTCTTCTATCCGTTAGATTTCCCAGGCAAAAATACCGGAGTGGGTTGCCATTTCTTTCCCCAGGGATGGAACCCGCATCTCCTGCATTGCAGGTGGATTCTTTATCGCTGAAGCACCAGGGAAGCCCTGGAAATAGGTATACTTAATAGAAAAAGAAAGTACGATTGAGTTTGGGAAAAATCTGCCTTCCACTATCTTCCCAACCCCTATCACAACTTTTTAGGAATGCCTTTTATTTTGTTATATAAACTACATCAGTACAGCTAGATACTGATTAATCAGTAAGATGATCATGGGATTCTCCAGACAAGAATATTAGAGTTGATTGCTGTGCCCTCCTCCAGAGGATCTTCCTGACCCAGGGATCGAACCCATGGCTCTTACGTCTCCTGCATTGGCAGGTGGGTTCTTTACCACTAGCACCATGGTAATTAGGTTTAAATGAGGTCACAATGGTGGGGCCGTAATCCAACATGACTGATATCCTGATAAGAAGAGAAAGAACACTGAGGATGTACGTGCATGAGCAAAGATTAGGTGATAAACAGCAGGAAGGCAACCACCTGAAAGCTAAGAAGAGGGGTCGCAAGAGAAACCAACCTGTTGACATTTTGATCTTGGACGTCCAGCCCCTAGAAATATAAGAAAATAAATTTCCATTGTTTAAGTCATCTAGTCTAATTTGTTTTGATGCAAATACTAATACAAGAGGGAAAGACTGAAATGAGTAAGCATATTTGTTAATATGTAAATTTTCATAAAATTTAGACTGGTGAATGGATGTAAATTCAATGGTTTATTCAGTGGTTTGTAGTTCTGTCTTATCTATAGGTTAATGTCTCCTCGTTTGCTAGAATCTTGAAAGCGACCTAGCCCAAATCTGTAAAGATGCTTAGATTCCGTTTTGACATTTCTGGCAAGCGACCATTTAGCTTTCACTGAGAATAGCTCTAGTGTTGGGTCACATTTAACTTCCCAAGAAACTCTTATCGTTCTAGAGCTATTCATCAGAAAACATTTTCTTATATTGATTTGACATCTATGTGGCAGAGACCACTGGTTGTCTCACAATACTTGTTCTTCTTTTCCTTCTTTTTAATTTTTTTTCTTTTCTTTTCCTTCTTAAGTGGAAGAATTCTGATTATTAACCAGATGCCTAGGCTAAAGATGTATTTCCTAGCTTCTCTTGCTACTGAGTGTAGACATTACTCTAGTTAGTGGAATGTAAATGGGATTTGTACATACATTCCAGGAAATATTCTTAAATAGAGAGGAAGTGTAACCCTTTCTCACCACCTTTTTTCCTTTCCTGCCGGCTGAACATCATGCAGACATCATGGCTAGAACATGAAGGATCATCTTAGCCTATGAGGTGGAAGCCACATGTTGAGGATTTCAAGAGCCTGGGTTTCTAATTGTGTAGTCTTCCAAGGATTTGAAGAACATATTTCCTGATTTTTGTTTACCTGAGAGAAATAAAATTATATCTTCTCTAAGACAGGTTATATTTTTCGTCTGTACCTAAACCTACTTCTAATTGTTTAGCTAACTGCTCCTAGGTAACTTTCACATGTCCTTGACCCACTCTTCTGAAGTACACAGTATGTAACAAATCTAATTCTATTTCCATATGATGAATGTAATACTTGAAGAATGTTATCCCTTCCTCCCTAGGTCTGTAGATTCAACATAACTGATTCCTCAACTGTTTCTGATAAGATTTCAAGTTCTCTGATCATTTTGATTACTTTCCTGCTTCTATTCTTGCTTCTCTATTTCCATGAATCAAGAGCTAGCTGCTTTGGACACATTTCATAGAACTAGGAATGATACAAATCAGAAAATAGTACCAGTGCTAAGTGCAATAAAAGGAAATATTTGGTAGCAAATGACCTGAAACTGCCTTATAAATCATTTCCATACTAGAATAGATGTTTCAATTTATCCTTATTCTTTATATCACAGATCTCATTTGTGATCTAATAAATGAATCAGTTTGTATAGTTTCTTACCCAATAATGTTTATCAATATCTGACAACTGGAATCACAGAGAGGGGAGGGGATCTTCCATTCTTGCTGGGCAGAAGTAGATGCATTAATAGGTTGCTTGTTTTTGACAGTTCTGCAACTGGTCTTCTGGTTAACACAGTGTAAGTTAAGCTGCATGGCCAACTTGAACAATTTTCTACAAGCTATAATATGGAGAACATTTTTCAAAAACTATCTCTTACCTTTGTGTGAGTTCGTTCTCATAGACTTGAACAAAAATGCCTTTGGAATGTGCACCTCCTGGATCTGGATCAGCTACCCAAGAGCATTTATTGAGGATTGAAGTTGTATACATAACATACTCCATTGTGTTTAAAGGAAGGAAGGTGGAATTCTTTTCCTTGATAATTCATGTGCAATTATATCCTTTTTGATAACTGTCTTAGAAGATTTAGCAGAAACTGAAAGACTTGAATAAACTCTGGTAAAATATAAAGGACAGGGACCCAGGTCTTTTTTTTTTTAATTGACGAATATTTGATTTCTATTATTGCGTTAATTTCAGGTAACAGCAAAGTGAATCCGTTTTACATATACATATATCCACTCTTTTTTTTTTTTTTTAAGATTCTTTTTTCCACATAGGCCATTACAGAGTTTTGAGTAGAGTTCCCTGTGCTATATAGCAGGTTCTTATTAATTATCTATTTTATATATAATAATGTGTATATATCAATCCCAGTCTCCCAATTTATCCTTCCCTCCCTTATCCCCTGGTAACCAGTAGCTTGTTTTGGACTACATCTATTTTGCCTGTTACTTTATTCTGTTACCAAGCATAGTATCTGTGATACTTTATATGCTCAGGGTTTATGTCATTATTTTATTTTACTGTATCTTATTTTCTTTTAGTTTATTTTTTTGTGTTTGAACGGGATAAGGATTTTAAATGATATTCCCTTGATTTAACTCCAAGTACACTAAATATCACCCTGCTTATTTAACTTATATGCAGAGTACATCATGTGAAACACTGGGCTGGAAGAAGCACAAGCTGGAATCAAGATTGCTGGGAGAAATAGCAATAACCTCAGATATGCAGATGACACCACCCTTATGGCAGAAAGTGAAGAGGAACTAAAGAGCCTCTTGATGAAAGTGAAAGAGGAGAGTGAAAAACTTGGCTTAAAGCTCAACATTCAAAAAACTAAGATCATGGCATCTGGTCCCATCACTTCATGGCAAATAGATGGGGAAACAGTGGAAACAGTGTCAGACTTTATTTTTTAGGGCTCCAAAATCACTGCAGATGGTGACTGCAGCCATGAAATTAAAAGATGCTTACTCTTTGGAAGGAAAGTTATGACCAACCTAGACAGCATATTGAAAAGCAGAGACAATACTTTGCCAACAAAGGTCTGTCTAGTCAAGGCTATGGTTTTTCCTGTGGTCATGTATGGATGTGAGAGATGGACTGTGAAGAAAGCTGAGTGCCGAAGAATTGATGCTTTTGAACTGTGGTGTTGGAGAAGACTCTTGAGAGTCCCTTGGACTGCAAGGAGATCCAACCAGTCCATTCTAAAGGAGATGGGTCCTGGGTGTTCTTTGGAAGGACTCATGCTAAAGCTGAAACTCCAATACTCTGGCCACCTCATGCGAAGAGTTGACTCATTGGAAAAGACCCTGATGCTGGGTGGGATTGGGGGTAGAAGGAGAAGGGAGAAACAGAGGATGAGATGACTGGATTGCATCACCGACTCGATGGACATGTGTTTGAGTGAACTCTGGGAGTTGGTGATGGACAGGGAGGCCTGGCTTGCTGCGATTCATGGGGTTGCAAAGAATCGGACACGAATGAGTGACTGAACTGAAGTGAACACTAAATGTTGGTAAAACTAAATATTTTAATCAGCATCTATACAATGTAATTATTAAATGGAGATTTTGCATTATTTAGGTGACCCAACTAACCTGTCAAGCTGGTCCAAATTCTATTGATGTATTTGGTAGTCTGAAAAGATATAAATAAACATATGTTAAAAATCCACCTGCTTGAACTTGGTGTGTATAAAACCATAGACATGCTCTAAACTTTATTAGTAGTATCTGCTACTAAACAATTAATTAGGAGATGTGTCTTCAACCTCTTATTTTGAGATAATCTTGGACTTCTGGAAAAGTTACAAAATAGTATAAAAAGTTTTCCTATATCCATCGTCCACCTTTCCTCTGAAGTACAAATACCAGAGCAGAGTTGGAAAAATGAAGAAATTTTGTATTAATACAATACTGTTCACTAAAGAAGAGACTTGATTTGGATTGTATTGGTTTTCTTACTAATGGTTTTTTCTTCTGCAATTGAATCCAGAATTCCACATTGACTTAAGTTGTTTTAATACCTTAGTCTCCACTAATCTGTGATAGTTCCTCAGTTTTTCCTTGATTCTTATGAACTTGACTTTCACTGGGACAACCCAGAGGGATGGTACTGGGAGGGAGGAGTGAGGAGGATTCAGGATGGGGAACACATGTATACCTGTGGCAGATTCATGTTGATGTATGGCAAAACCAATATAATATTGTAAAGTAATTAACCAACAATTAAAATAAATAAATTTATATTAAAAAAAGTACTGGTCAAGTGTTTTGGAGAATGTTCCTTAATTTTGATTTGTGTGATTTTTGCATGATTATGCATGCAAATGAGGTCATGCATTATTACCATGAGGTGATATGTCCTTTTTCAGAGCATAATATGAGGGTACATTATGTTGATATATCTTGGTACCGGTAATATTAATCTTGGTCACTTGGTTAAGGAGATGTCTACCATGTTTTTCCACTGTAGTTATAATTTTTCTCTTTGTAATTAACAATTTTGGGGGAGGTTGAAATTATGCAAATATTCTGTTTTTCCATAACCTTTGCCCACTAATTTTAGCATTCATCAGTTGATCTTGCCTGCAGCAATGATTACTATTGTGTTTGGTTATGCTTGTCCATTTCCTTTATTTCTGTACATTTATTAATTGTAAGTAAGTAAAGAGGAGTTGTCCCTTCAGCACAATTTATTTGTAAGTAAATATTTTTAGGTAAATAAATATCTTAAGTCAAGGATACTTATTTTATTCTTTGGATTGTAAGTCAATATTATTTTATTTATTTTGTTTAACTTGTAGATTTGGCCGTTGGAGATGTTTCTATTTTGGTGTTTGTATCCTTTCTGTATGCTCCCATCCTTTCATTTATTTTTCAGTACCACAAAATGCCTCAGACTTGTTTTATATTTGATGTGCCCTGGCCTTGGAATCAACTGCTTTTCCAAGGATCCTTGGTTCTTTGTAACTAGAAATGGTATTTAGAAACCAAGGTCTGGATACCAAGGATGCTAGTTCCTACCAGATGTCTCTGTTTCTAGGCCCTCTCAACACACAGAGCTCGGGGATATATGTATGTATAGTTACTTGTGCATACACATACTTTTATTTTTGTATCTCTTTATCTGTGTATACCTTTTTAAAAAAGAAAGATGATAAACTATTACTGATATATTTATATTGCATACTGAGGAAAGCAGTTCACTTTAATCTTTCCCCTTCATTTATACCTTATTTCTCTGACAGGAGAAACATAGCTCTTAACACTACAAATATATTTACTTAGTTGCTCAGTCTGATTATTCATATAAAGTAGTTTTAGGATTACTAATTCAATATCCCTATGAGAAAAAACTTATCATCTAGAATATAGAAGTACAATATTTGTCACTTTGTTTTTTAAATTTTTACCATATCAATCAACACACGGTTTTCCAGAATCACTCAGGTCAGCCCCTTTATTCTCTCTACCTTCTTCGGTGTGATTATGGGATAGATTTGTTATACTCTTAGACTGGGTTCTCTCATGTCTTAGTTGATATATATATACAGAAAACTTCACTGTGGTATACAGTGTTGTTGTTGTTGTTTAGTTACTAAGTCATGTCTGACTCTTTTGTGACTCCAAGGGCTGTAGCCCGCCAGGCTCGTCTGTCCATGGGATTTCCCAGGCAAGAATACTGGAGTGCGTTGCCACCGCTACACATACAGTGTTGAGTTTTGACAAATGGAGTTATGTGTATAACATCACAGTTCTTAGTTGTATTACTTCTAAAATTCCTCTGTGCTTCTCCTTTGCAGTCAGCCCCCAAATGTCTGTTTTTACTTACCAGAAAACTAACTTTCTGAGAGTATTCCTTTCTGTTCTCATTTTTGCATTCTAAGTAATTATAGTGCTAGTTGATACTCAGTGAATGCTTATTGAATAGTGTGTGCCCTAACAGCTAATATAGAACTGGCACTGAAAAAAATTCCAAGTGAATGACTCAGTGGGTATTTATATGACAAAAGTGACATGAAATGATACTTTTGTTTGGAGACAGAATCACTTAACTATTGTTCTTAACGCACCGCATCAAAAGGCAGTGGCTTAAAACAGTAAACATTGATTTGGCTTACTACTCTGTGTGACTTGATTGGACAGTTCTTCTGGACTGAGCCAAGCTTGACTGATCTTGGTTGGACTCATTCATGTAGTGTAGTGAGCTAGCTGGTCAGCTGGACTCTGGCCAGTCTGGGTTGGCCACACTCACCAATCAGGCTACGCTTGGCTGGGCTTGTTTCATATGTAGTAACAGAGTTCAAAAAGAGTGTGTGAATGGCAGTGTGCAAGGCTTCTTGAGCCATAGGCTCAGAACTCACAGCCTCACTGCTCCTGGACTCTAGTAGCTAAGGCGAGACGTACAGCAAACTCAGGTTCAAGAGGTAGAACATAACCTCTGCTTCTAGATGGGAGGAGCCTCACTGTCAGATTATCAAAGGCAAGAATACAGGGAGGAGTGATGAACTGCAGCCACTTTTGCAATCTGTCGCAGAATCTATGCAAATACATTTGTACATCTCTTAAATATTTCTTCATGTAAATATTAAAGCCATCCTGCCCCCTACTGGTCACAATCTTGTATGTTAATTTTTTTTTTTTTTTTAATTCTCCCTACCCCAGCATGCCTTAAAAAAAAAAAAATCTGATTCAGAAAAGCTGATGTGAGACCAGAAATTGGCTTTTTTGAGGGGTTCTCAAGATTAGGAAAAGAATTTCCATTTGTTAGTCACATTTTCTCCTCTTTGCATACTCCATTATTTCTACCCCCTTTGTTAGGCGACAGTTCTTTAAATTTATAAACTCATTGCAGAGAACCAATGAAATGATCATTGCACATCTACATGGGATAAAAGGAAACCTTCAGAAAATTGGGATCCTAGAACTGAATTGTGTGCTGAGAATTGAAAGATTTGATCATTATATCCTCCTTGACTGGATGCTTTCTTCTTTACTAATAGGCTTAACTCCTTATACCCAAGCACTTATGTAGATGATTCTATGTCATACGTGATATTTATTTTTGGTATTCCTCGTAGTCTGTTTTCCTCTTAGTCGCTCCTTTCCCGTCAAAGTTTCCCACAATATTTCCTGCCTTGTTTTCTCTTCACGGTCTTCACACCACTCCTGATGACAGCGTTCATTAGAGAGCAGTCAGTTTTGCTTTCATAGTTATTCTAAGCACTGAGCAGTTATGGTGGATGTATCAGGGCTGACATGTTCCATCAATCCAGGGTACTTGAAAAGGAATGGTTAAATTGATGCCCTAAAGTTTGATTTTTGCTTCAATACTTTTTGTTGGTTTTAGCAAACTGCTCGGTACAGATGTCTCAAAGTCTCCAGACAGCCTCTGGGAAATTCGGCACATCTTGAATAAAAATGTGTTGGAGAAAAGAAAATGATACCCAGAATCCAAACAGGTGCATCAGGCGATGCATTTAATGAAGTTGCTAAGTTGTGATTGTGCAAAATGGGGCTTCAGTAGAAGAGAAGAGAAAAAAAAAAATCCCAAACCAGGAAAGATGGTAACTACATATGTGATTTGCAGCAATTGCAATATATGTATATTTCTGTCTTTAGGGAACAATGAATTATTCTAATAAATCCTACATCCATTGTGGAGAAAGAAATTCTCTTTAACTATATTTAATAGTGTTAGTTGAGAGGCAAATGATACAAAAATGGCTGAACATTTGGGAATAAAAACAAAAATACCCTGTACTTGCAATCTTTTAGTCATTTGCTAAAGAGATAATTCTTTCTGGTGATAAAAACCACCCAGGAACTGTACCTTTAGGAAATTAACAGGAAGAAGCAATTGAAGCAGCAAGTTAGTCAGCCTGACCAGAGCAGGGAGTTTTCACACTGGACTCTAGGATACCCAGGGTGTCAAGTGGCAGGGGCTGGCATGTGGGGCTCACACTGGTAAGGACCCACTCTGCATTACTCTCCTCATTCATTTCCACTATCACCATCCTCAACCTAGGAAGGTAATTATAATTTGTTTTGCGTATTAGATTTGTTTCAAAAAGTTCTTTTAAAAAGAGAGAAAGAAAACTGCTATTTTGGAATATCCAAAAACAGGAGCTGAGGGCTTCCCTGGTTGTTCAAGTTAAAGAATCCACCTTGTAATGCAAGGGCCACCAATTCAATCCCTGGTCCAGGAAGATCCCACATGCCTCAGGGAAACAAAGCCTGTGGACCACAACTTTCCAGTCTGTGCTCTAGAGCCTGGGAGCAACAACTTCTGAAGCCCACGCATCCTAGAGCCCGTGATCTGCAACAAGAGAAGCCACTGCAGTGATAAGCCCCCTCACCACAGCTAGGGAGTAGCCCACGTTCTCTGCAACTAGAGAAAGCACTTGCATAGCAATGAAGACCAAGCACAGCCAAAACAAGTCCATCCATCAATCAATTAATTAAGTTACAGTAGGCTCTTTATCTACTGTGTCTAATTATTCCATATTATAAAGGGGGATAAGGCCAGAAACATGGGGCAGTGTCAGGTAAATGTGAATCAGAACATGACAGGAATGTGCATGTGATCTTAACTCCTTTCATTCACATGTTTGAGTTGCCCCACCATTCAAAGTAGAGGTGCATATATCAATGTGCCCCATATATCAATGGGCATACCTCCAATTTCTACATGATTCATTTGGTTCTTTAGAAAATATACTGGATCTTATTTCAGTGTTCTCTTATTCTGTCATATTTTGATTCCACACTCTGTTTCTTTAATATTTTATATTCTGTGTAAGCTCTATATCTAGTCATAATAATTGTTGGGAATTCACTGTCTGTCCAGTGGGTAGAACTCTGTGCTTTCACTGCTGAGGGTAAGGGTTTGATCCCTGGTCAGGGAAGTAAGGTTCCACATGCCACTCATTGCGGCCAAAAAAAAAAAAAAAAAAAATTGTCTAATGTTCCTAGGAGTCTATTTGTACTGTTTGGTGTTTTTGCTGATGCTTTCTCATGGTAAGTTATTTCCTCACATGCAGCTTTGGCTTGTGAGATTATATATATTATATATAAGAACATTATATATTATTATTATATGGTCTTTCTCTCTGGAAATCCAGTAAGACCTGGTCAACATTGCACTTGCTTTGTTACTTGTCCCAGTGCACCAAGTCTACTGTAGATTAATTTTTGATTTGGAGTTTCTGGACCACACAGTAAGTATAAATTTGAACCTCAAATTTGTGTGAAGGAAAGGTATGTCGCTACAAATTCTCATGAGTGATTTTTTTTCCCCCATTCACAGCCTCGGCTGAAATAGATAATTTCTTTCATTTTCTTTGTGGAAAGGCTTTTTTTTTTCTCTTCTGTTGGTCCACACTTTCACTAAGCATGTAACCCTGCCAGATGTCCAAATTTTACTCTGAAGTTCCCAATTCTCTCAAATTCATTGGTCTAAGGTCATGCCTTCTGTCCCTGGTGTATCTCTTATAGTACAAGAACAGCAAATACTCTCAGAACTCTTGTAAATTCTGGTTTCCAGCTTCTATGTCTTGAGCCCTTTGGGGACTTCTTATTTTTGTGTTTGTGAATTCAGCTAAGCATTTAGAAAAATATGCGTTATCATACGTGTTTGGTATTGGAAACCTTTTAGGATATCTTGTACCTAATATTTCCTTCACATGGAAGTCAATCAAAATCTAATAGCACTATTTTAAAGATATTTTAGAGAAAGCAGATGTAGAACATTTTAAACTATATAATTTTAGAATCACAAAAATGTTGGACAACCATAAAGAATCTTCAATAAGTACTTCTTCCACATAGGAGCAATTTGAGTTGTCTATCTTTATGCAGTCAATAAAGACTGTGTTGAAATTAAGAGATGGTAAATTTTTGAAAAATTATGAGGAACAACATAACAAAAGATTGCTATACAATTTTGAGGACATTTAACAACAAAAAACAACTGTATGTCCTGACATCATCGTTTTACAAAAGGAAGACTATTTAATTTTATTTTAATCTCATTTTTTAAAAATTTTGGCTGCACTGGGTCTTCATTGCTATGCACCAGCTTTCTCTAGTTGCAGCGAGCAGCGGCTACTCTTCATTGCATAACAGGGACTTCTCATTGTGGTGGCTTTCCCTGCTGCAGAGTGCAGGTTCTAGGCACATGGGCTTCAGGAATTGCAACACGTGGGCTCAGAAGTTGTGACTTGTGGTCTCTAGAGCAGGGGCTCAGTAGTTGTGGCACATAGGCTTAATTACTCCACAGTATACCAGCGGTAGAAGCTGAGTCCCCTGCACTGGCAAGCGGATTCTTAACCTCTGGATAACTAGGGAAGTCCAGGAAGAATATGTTAACAGCAAAACTCAAGGAAGGATGAAAGTTCAAATCTCACACATATAGTAGCATGCCATCTGTTTCTCTGTCTGTCTGTCTCACTTTCTGTTTCTCAAAGAGACTAGTCCAAACTATTTTCTTTAGTTTCCAATGGTGCAGTGGTAATGGGGATCCAAGTTGCTCATAGTCTTTTCTGCTGATGATGTAGTAGAACCTTTTCTAAAACATTCTTACAAGGTAATTCACTCAGGCGCAAAATGTATCACGGCTGCCTCTAGGATGTCCTGGAAATGCAGATCATGCTAATCGGTTTCATTCTGCATCAGAGAAGGTGATAGCTAGAAATGAGCCCTAGAATTTATTGTCAGCTCCCAAGATTTATCTAGGTTTCTGTGACTTGACCCAGATATTTATGATTAGGTGATTTCATTAAAAACACAAAGTGACCTTGTCACAAATCAGATAGCAGATCTTTTACCATTCTATTAGAGGCTCTGTGAAGTAGGAAAATTTAAGTTAACATTTATTGAGTACTTCATATATTTCAAACAGGATAGTAAGATTTTTACTTACATAGGTTGTTTAATCCTCAAATAGCCCTTTTGGTAGGTGTTATCTCCTCTTATAGGAAATGAAGACTTAAATAATAATTTAAATAACTTGCACAAGTATACACACACACACAAATACATGCACACAGAGAAGTTTGCCTGAAGCCTGGGACTGTGTGGCAGGACAATGGATAAGTGGGAGGAAGCCTTCCTAAACTCTGTTCTTACTTCACCTCCTGCCCCCATGAGGCCTTCCTGCCATCTTTCCATGGCAGGAATCAGTGGCAATGCATGTTGTCAGCAAAGGAGGTCTATATCCAGGGATGCATGAGCTCAAATGAAAGTAACTATTGGCCAAAAATGTTGTTCATTTTTTTTTTTCCTGTAAGATGGCTCTAGTAGTGCTTAGTTGTCTTTAACTTCATTTGAAACAACTGTATTAGATTGTATTGTGACAGCTGTCAGATCAACATACATTAAAAAAACTTATCAATACTGGTGAATTTTTGTGTAGCCATTTTAATGTTGAAGATGGAAGGAAAAAAGCAACATTTTTGGCATATTATGCTTTATTATTCAAGAAAGGTAAAAATGTAACTGCAACACCGAGAAAAATAGATGTGTGCAATGTATAGAGAAAAGGCTATGTCAAAAGTGGTTTGTGAAGTTTCATGGTGCAGATTTTTTGCTGGACGACATTCCACAGTCAGGCAGACCAGTTGAAGTTGATAGCCACTGAGACATTAATTGAGAACAGTGTTATACCACTTGGGAGATAGCTGACATATTCAAAATATCCATATCAAGCATTGAAAATCATTTACATAATCTTGGTTATGTTAATCGCTTTGAGGTTTGGGTTCCACATAAGTGAAAAAAACTTGACTGTATTTCTGCATGCAATTCTCTACTTAAATATAATGAAAATGTTCCCTTTTAAAAATAAACTTAGAGGGGCAATGAAAAGCGGATACTGTACAATACTGTGGAATGGAAGAGATTTTGGGGCAAGAGAAATGAATCACCATCAACGACACCAAAGGCCAGTCTTCATCCAAAGAAGGTGATAATGTGTATATGATGTGATTGGAAGGGAGTCCTCTATTACGAGTTCCTTCCAGAAAACCAAACGATTCATTCCAACAAGGACTGATCCTAATCAGACCAACTGAAAGGAGCACTTGACGATGGAAAGTGTCTGGAACTAGTCAACAGAAAACACATAGTTTTCCATCAGGATAAAGCAAGACTGCATGTTTATTAGGGCTTCCCAGGTGGCACCAGTGGTAAAGAATCTACCTGCTAATGCAGGTTAGACGTAAGACAAGCTGGTTCAATCCCTGGGTCGGGAAGATCCCCTGGAGAGAAGGCAATCCACTCCAATTTTCTTGCCTGGAGAATCCCATGGACAGAGGAGCCTGGCGGGCTCCAGTTCAATGGGTTGCACAGAATTGGACATGACTGAAGCGACCTAGCACATCATGGTGTGTTTATTTGATGACCAGGCAAAAACTGTTGCAGCTTGGCTGGGAAGTTCTGATTCATTCACAGTATTGACTGAACGTTGCACCTTCAGGTTTCCATTTATTTTGGTCTTTACAAAATTCTCTTAATGGAAAAAATTTCAATTCCCTGGAGGACTGTAAAAGACACCCGGAATAGTTCTTTACTCAAAAAGATAAAGTTTTGGGAAGACAGAATTATGAAGTTGCTTGAAGAATGGCAGAAGGTAGTGGAACAAAATGGTGAATACATTATTCAATGAAGTTCTTTTTGAAAAGGAAAAATGCCTTTTATTTTTACTGAAAAGCTGAAGGAACTTTTTAGCCAACCCAACAGATGCCTTAGTACAGCTCACAAGAAAGAAATACAGTGGGGGCACCCACTGTTAGCTTTCTGCAGAGTTAATTCTCCCTTCTTGCTAAACTTAGACAGCATTTCCAAAGCCTCCCTTTTAGTTAGGTGTTGCCAGGTGATTAAGTCTTCATCACTGGGACATAAAGAGGAAAGATTCCATGTAATTTCCGTTTTTGATCTAACGGTGCTAGGCATGCCTCACGCACGTTTTCTTGCCCCTTCTTTGTGGCAACTCATCTCAGCCATGCAGATGGTTCCAGGAATCTGGGGATAGCTGGGCAGCCCAGTGGGGAGAATCTGGTGTTCTGAATGATCATGTAGGGCAAAGCCATCCACTGCTCACTGCCTCCCCAGACCTGTTAAGTGATGAAAATGTGTCTATATTCCTTAAGCTGTTGCATGTTTGAGTCTTTCTGTAATGGTAGTTTAGACTTATCCTGCTGCAGCTGCTGCTAAGTCACTTCAGTCGTGTCTGACTCTGTGTGACCCCATAGACGGCAGCCCACCAGGCTCCGCCGTCACTGGGACTCTCCAGGCAAGAACACTGGAGTGGGTTGCCATTTCCTTCTCCAGTGCACGAAAGTGAAAGGTGAAAGTGAAGTCACTCAGTCGTGTCTGACTCTTAGCAACCCCATGGACTGCAGCCCACCAGGCGCCTCCGTCCATGGGATTTTCCAGGCAAGAGTACTAGAGTAGGGTGCCATTGCCTTCTCCGAGACTTATCCTAAACTGATGTAAAAACAAGCTATTCAATAGGTATCTTATATGATGATCTAAAGCAGATTGTTGAAGCAGAATTATCATGAATTTAAAAGAAGCATGATAAAACATACCTGAGGAGGTTAGTGAAGAGAGTAATAAAATAAGAAGAAATAGCAGCAAAGGGAAGATGTAGGGATCAAAGTGACTTGCTTATTCACCTTTCTGCTTTCTCTCAAAGTCACGTGCACCTGTTGAGTCCCAAGTGTCTTTCATCCATCCTGTTTCCTCCTTTCCCAACTTTTTGACATCTCTTGTCTGCTGTCATTTTCCTCTCCTGTTTGTCCTTGTGAGTTCTTGTCTCTTATATTCCTCTGCTGTCATTTTAGGAGGAAATACAGATAAGGCAAACGTGCTTACATTCCATGTTTAATGGGAAGGCTCAGGTTCTTCTTACAGATCTTGTTTTTGGAATCATAAATGCTTTTAATATGTTTGCATTTTCTATAGCATAAATTACTTTTGTAAAATCAAAAAGTTATAATCTGTTGGAAATTAGGAAAAGGCTAAGTATCCATATGTTGATATATTACATGGTCATTAGAAATGAGGCTTATTAAGGGTTTTTAATGACAAGAAAATATTCATGCTATTATGTTAATTTTTAAAACTTGTACAAAATCGTATACTTGTTATGTATCTTTAGTCTGTATAGCATAAAATATACACAGGATAAAGACCAATAGAAAATCTGGCAAATTATTTTGTTCAGTCTAGGAGCTGGAGTTACCCTTCTTTAATATTTTGTATTTTTTTTCTCAAATGTTTATTGCCCTGCCAAACAAACAATTATGAATCAATTATTCATGAAATTTACTCACAGCTTTTTAAAGGCCTTTTTAGATAATTTGACTTTATTAAAAGTTTGTGCATAAATCATACGTTTTTCTTTTACCTGTCCACTGTCTGTAGCTCTGTGTTATACAGCAGAGGTTGGTAAATTATAGTCTGTAGCCCAAATATGGCTTTTCCTGTTTTTATAAATAAAGTTTCATTGGAACCCAGCCAGACCCATTTATTTATGTTTTGTCCATGGCTGCTTTCATGTTGTAAAGGCAGAGTTGAATAGTTGTGACAGAGATTATAATGGCCTGCAAGACCTAAAATATTTAAAACTCTCTGACTTTTTATCAAAAAGCAGAGAAGGCAATGGTAACCCACTCCAGTACTCTTGCCTGGAGAATCCCATGGACGGAGGAGCCTGGTGGGCTACAGTCCATGGGGTCGCGAAGAGTTGGACACGACTGAGCGACTTCACTTTCACTTTTCACTTTCATGCATTGGGGAAGGAAATGGCAACCCACTCCAGTGTTCTTGCCTGGAGAATCCCAGGGGCGGGGGAGCCAGGTGGGCTGCCATCTATGGGGTTGCACAGAGTCGGACACACTGACGCGACTTAGCAGCAGCAACAGTGTAGCAGATGAATTGCTTTGTCATGTCTTACACATAATGCATACACCTTTTCTAAAGGAACTTGCTAGAGGTCTTCTAAGAAAAGCTGATCTTTCTTTCAGTGCTATAATGGATTATTCTTAATAATTTGAAAACATTTCAATTTAAATCAGTTCAGCAAGTAATGAACTGAGACATTATATTAACCATAATAGTGGGTGGGGTAATAGTGAAATAAGACAAAAATGAAAATTTCCTGGCTATGAAATTTTCAATCTCTAGCTAGCTCTGGGAGAATTGAAGTTCTGACTTTATCATTTAGATTCCCAAAGAACTCACTCCTGGGTGATTTGTATTCTGTTAATAATGGAAAGAGTGGATTTAAATGCCGGACACAGACTTTCGTGTTGATGTTAATTTCGCCTGTGCATATAGGTAGTTGTGTGCATGTTGCCATTGGCTAAACAATTGCTGAACATTCTGTCTCATTCTTTCCAAATAGTCCTCCTGCTGACCTTCTAGGGGTATCGCCTTTCTGGCTGAAAGTTCCCACCAGTAGAAATGTAATGAGATATAACTGGTACAGTGCTCCAGGAGGGGAGAGACCCACCTGTCTTGCTCACAGTTTTATTCTTTGTATCTAGTAATGTGACTTTTAAGAATAGTTGATGATTCAATAATACTTCATTAACAAATAAATGGGGCTTCCCAGGTGGCGCTAGTGGTAAAGAACCCACCTGGCAGTGCAGGAGACATAAGAGACACAGATTTGATCCCTGGATTGGGAAGATCCCCTGGAGGAGGGCATGACAACCCACTCCAGTATTCTTGCCTGGAGAATCCCAGGGACTGAGGAGCCTGGTGGGCTACAGTCCATAGAGTCACAAAGAGTCGGACACAACTGATGTGACTTAGCATGCACAAGTAAATACATAAATGAATGAAAGGATCTGGCTAGTATTTTTCTTTTAGCATGTTACCACAATTCAGATATAATTAAGAGGCTAATACTGGGCTGGCACAGAGGCCCTGCTTAAAAAAAAAAAAAAGGTCAAATAAGAGACAAATTTTCATATTTTTTTCCAAAGTGAATCTCTATATAAAAACCACTATGGTCAACTTACTGTAATAAAAATGATCATTAATTCAACTAATACTAATATTTATGTGATGCTTAATGTTTCCCAACATGACAACTTCATTTGATTTTATAATTTTAATAAGACAAATAAATTGAACTCAGTTTATTCCATTTAGCAGACATCTTAAAATATCAGTCACATGAAATTCACCCTGGTTTGCCATGCTCAGAAATGTAAATTTGGAAAAGATCTCAGAGACTTCTAAAATCTTGGTTTATTTCTGCTAGGAAGAAGTCTAAGCTGTCAGTTTCCAGAATAAGCAGAAGATTGTGGCTTTTGGAGGCAATCCCAACTCATCTTTCAGCAGGACTGCAAACACAGTCACCACGTTAGCAGATAGTTTTACCCTGATTTCCTAGGATATTGGCTTGCTTTGTATTCCCAACTCACAGTCTGGTCTAGAACTACTACTGTTGAGACTTGGCTGAGGTTCCTTTAACTAACCTCAGACTATGTTGTAACCACTTTTTTCACACTGCAGCTTGCCTTGTATAGCTGGTTGACTAGATATGACACTTGACTATTTCTGCAAGAGCCTCCTGTCAACACATATTTTAAAAAATAAACAGTTTCTTCTGCTAGATAATAAAGACTTTTAGAATTGGAAGAGATCTCAGAAATTAGCTCACTCAAGTTATTCCTAGTAATAGTGCCCTGATAGGGAATCATCCAGGTGGGATAAAATTTAAGTTTACAAATACTTGAGAACCTACTGTGTGCCAGATACTTTGATGCACCATTATTCCATTTGTAAATCTAATGATAGAAAACCAAACTCCTAATGTGATTAGAGAGACTGTTTTGTACTCTGGCAGTGCTAATTGTTAGAAACTTATACTGTAAGTTGTATACAATATATGCCTTCTTCCAAATCTCAATAATGGATCCTAGCTCTAATAAGCTGAATTCTTCTGCTAAATGGCAGACATTCATATAGCTGAAGACAGCCGTTATGTCACTTATGAATCTCAAATAATCCCAAAATCTGGGGCTCCCTAGAACAATTTAAACACCAGTATGAAATGGATATATTGAATTGTACATTTTCATTTTTTTCTTTGACACATTCAATGAATATCTTTTTAGAAAAAGCCTTGATGATTTAAATGAAAAAAATTGATATTCTGAAAACAGTAATGAATTAAATGTTCAGCTATTTTAAGCATCAGTAAGCAGGTTTCCGGAGAAGGCAATGGCACCCCACTCCAGTACTCTTGCCTGGAAAATCCCATGGATGGAGGAGCCTGGAAGGCTGCAGTCCATGGGGTCGATGAGGGTCAGACACGACTGAGCGACTTCACTTTCATTTTTCACTTTCATGCATTGGAGAAGGAAATGGCAACCCACTCCAGTGTTCTTGCCTGGAGAATCCCAGGGACGAGGGAGCCTGGTGGGCTGCCGTCTATGGGGTCGCACAGAGTTGGACATGACTGAAGTGACTTAGCAGTAGCAGTAGCAAGCAGGTTTCAGTTCAGTTCAGTCACTCAGTCGTGTCCGACTCTTTGCAACCCCATGAATCGCAGCACACCAGGCCTCCCGTCCATCACCAACTCCTGGAGTTCACTCAGACTCACGTCTATCGAGTCAGTGATGCCATCCAGCCATCTCATCCTCTGTCATCCCCTTTTCCTCCTGCCCCCAATCCCTCCCAGCATCAGAGTCTTTTCCAATGAGTCAACTCTTCGCATGAGGTGGCCAAAGTACTGGAGTTTCAGCTTTAGCATCATTCCTTCCAAAGAACAGCCAGGACTGATCTCCTTTAGAATGGATCTTCTTGCAGTCCAAGGGACTCTCAAGAGTCTTCTCCAACACCACAGTTCAAAAGCATGAATTCTTCGGTGCTCAGCTTTCTTGACAGTCCAACTATCACATCCATACATGACTACTGGAAAAACCATAGCCTTGACTAGACAGACCTTTGTTGGCAAAGTAATGTCTCTGCTTTTCAATATGCTATCTAGGTTGGTCATAACTTTCCTTCCAAGGAGTAAGTGTCTTTTAATTTCATGGCTGCAATCACCATCTGCAGTGATTTTGGAGCCCAGAAAAATAAAGTCTGACACTGTTTCCACTGTTTCCCCATCTATTTGCCATGAAATGATGGGACCAGATGCCATGATCTTAGTTTTCCAAATATTGAGATTTAAGCCAACTTTTTTACTCTCCACTTTCACTTTTATCAAGAGGCTTTTTAGTTCCTCTTCATTTTCTGCCATAAGGGTGGTATCATCTGCATATCTGAGGTTATTGATATTTCTCCCAGCAGTCTTGATTCCAGCTTGTGCTTCTTCCAGCCCAGCATTTCTCATGATGTACTCTGCATATAAGTTAAATAAGCAGGGTGACAATATACAGCCTTGACGTACTCCTTTTCCTATTTGGAACCAGTCTGTTGTTCCATGTCCAGTTCTAACTGTTGCTTCCTGACCTGCATATAGGTTTCTCAACAGGCAGGTCAGGTGGTCTGGTATTCCCATCTCTTTCCACAGTTTATTGTGATCCACAGAGTCAAAGGCTTTGGCATAGTCAGTAAAGCAGAAATAGATGTTTTTCTGGAACTCTCTTGCTCTTTCGATGATCCAGGGGATGTTGGCAATTTGATCTCTAGTTCCTCGACCTTTTCTAAATCCAGCTTGAACATCTGAAAGTTCACGGTTCAGGTACTGCTGAAGCCTGGCTTGGAGAATTTTGAGCATTACTTTACTAGCATTTAGTAGCATGTAAGCCAGAGATTATATCATTTATGTAGAATTCTACTTTTTGACCCTCTTTTGTGATTATTTCTCTGTGAAATCTAAGATAGGCCTTGAATTGTCATTGACCGAAATGCTGTTCTCCTTTCAATTAAAAAAAAAAAGTATGTATATATATATATATATATATGTTGGGACTTCCCTGGTGGTGCAGTGGATAAGAATCCACCTGCCAATGCAAGGGACATGGGTTGTATCCCTGATTCAGGAAGATCCCACTTGCCTGAAGCCCAGGCATCCGAGAGCTTGCTGCAAACAAGGGAAACCAGCACTTGGCGTGTCACAATGGAGACAAGCCCCTGCTCGCAGCAGCTAGAGGCAGCCCTTGCAAAGCAATGAAGACTGAGCGCAACCAAAACTTCAGTAAGTAAAAAATATGTTGGAAACCACAGAAACTGAGTTTTTCCGTCATATGGGTACAAAGAACCGTAAAATCTGATCACCCTTAACTCTGGGGAAAGGAGGGAGGGTACTCAAATCGTGCGGTGATCCCTCTTGCTCTTCCACAGTTAACGTGTGTTAGGTGTGAGTTAGCTGCTCTCCCCCGAGGCCACAGAGATTCCCCAAACTCGCACACTGGGAGCCTCTCACTGACCTGATTGTAATTCTGGTATTTAAATAGATGTATTTTCCCAATGACATGACTCCAAAATGTAAACCAGCTCCACCATCTGATTCTTAACTGAAGGGACAACCACTAGAATCAGTGTAAGTAATAGAAGCACCAGTGTTAAATTTCAGTGTCGCCGGACTCCACTTTGTCATTAATTTGTGGAATTTTCCCCCTAATTCTGACTGTATTCCCCTTTGTTTTGACTTTAAAACTTGTCCACCATTAGAGAAGCTTTAGACTAAAAGCTAATGATTTTTCTTCTTAAACAAATAGGGAAGCATTTCCTAAAACACTTTATTGGGGAAAAAACACTTTTAATAGAGATCCTAGGAAAGGGCTTGGTAAGCACTCTATGAGCTGCTAGACTAAGAAGTAGGAATCCAAGTATTAAAAGCCCATTCAAATCAGAGGAAGAGTTTTGACTTTAAGCTTAACAAATATGTAAGGATAACTGGACATTGGGTTTTTTCTACAAAGATGCAGAAATAGATGGATCAGTGGAAATCTCAGTGTGTTCTCAGGAAGTTACTCTCCACTGGACTGGTACTAGCAGATAGAGACTTCAAGCAGCAATATGCCAAAGTGCTTGCTCCAGGGAAGTTAGAAGGAAGATAACAAAAAGCAAACCCCTTTAATCCTTTAATGTCATTGCCTTTGGGATTTGTGTGTTTCCTAGAAACTCTGAGTGCTTCTCCGAGTGGGAAATGGAGAGATGCAGTAGTCACTTTCCTTGTCATTTACAATTTTTTGCTTATAGGAATTTGAGACATGTGAGTGACAAGGTGAATATATGGGATAGAGAAGAGAAGTGTTGTTGAGTGATGAGAACCAAATTGAGTGAATGTTACTGTTCAGCTTCAGGTGTGTTAGCCTGGTGAATTTAAGTAAAAGTACATTTAGTTCTTGTTAATCCTCTAGCTACACAATAAGCAGCAGATTTTAAAGCAAAATGGAATTTTTTGTCTTCAATATACAAATTAATGCAGTAGAAAATTAGTGACATTTCATTCTTTGTTTTCACTTTTATATAACAAATGCTTAAACAGTTTTAACCAAGTGTCAGACTTCTAATCACTTGAAAGATATTTCATTTAATTCTTACAGCAACTTTATGAGGTATGTACTGTTATTCCCATTTTACAGATGGGGAAACTGATCTATGAAGAAGTGAAGTAACTTGCGAAAGGTCATTTAACTGCTAAGTGACAAAGGCAGCCTTAGTCTCTTCCATTTAACCCTAGAGTGCCAAATAAATGATATTTTTAAATGTGTACCCTGGGACTTTCCTGGTGGTCCAATGGTTAAGAATCTGTCTTCCAATGCAGAGATTGCAGATTTGAGCCCTGGTTGGGGAAGACCCCACATGCCACTGGGTAACAAAGCTCCTGTGTCACAACTACTGAGCCCATGCACTCTGGTGTCTGCTCTGGCAACTAGAGAGAAGCTCATATACTGCAACAAAGAGCCCACTGCAGCCAAAAATAAGTAAATAAGTATTAAAAATATTTTAAAAAATGTGTGTTCCTTGATGAATAAATAGTTGAAGTACTGTGCTAGAGAAAAAAGCAAAACGCAAAAATGCTAGCACTGCAGACAACTGAAAAATAACTAACATGTTTGAACGCATGTCTGATCTCCCAGAATCACTAGGTTCTAGAAATGAGCCTTAGTGGTGAGCCCAGTAGCTGATACTGCACCTATGGTGATGGAGTGGAAGATAAAATGGGTGGTGGTAAAGAACCCACCTGCCAATGCAGGAGACACTGGAGATGCAGGTTCGATCCCTGTGTCGAGAAGATCCCCTGGAGGAAGAAATGGCAACCCACTCCAGTACTCTTGCCAGGGAAATCCCGTGGACAGAGGAGCCTGGTGGAATACAGTCCATGAGGTTGCAGAGTTGGGCATGACTGAAGTGACTGAGCACACAGCACAGAGAGTCTTAGTCATGGTAATCTAAGGGCTTCATTTCTGTTGCTCAAATGAAAACAGCAGGTTAGGATATGGGCCTATCCAAAAAGGGTGAGTTAAATCTCCATGTAATGTTAGGATTCTCAAAAGGTGACAACTTCAGTGAAAATGGAAAGAAAAAAAAAATCTGCCACTTTCTTTTGTTTTGGATTCTGAATGGAATAAAAGAGTTCTTCTTAGAATGTGAAACCTGTGCTTCATGAAAATGTGAAAGTTAAACCCCCTAACTGAGAAATTAACAGGTCTAAATTATTCAAAACACAACCAGAGAATTACAGATTGAAGGTCATATCAATTACAGAAAAAATAGAGGATAAAATGAGAAGATTTCCCAGATGCCAAATAGGACTTCCTGTCGGTACTACGCTACTGGAGAAGAGTGGAGAAATAATTCCAGAAAGAATGAAGAGGTGGAACCAAAGTGAAAACAATGCCCAGTGTGGATGTGACTGGTGATGAAAGTAAAGGCTGATGCTATGAAGAGTAATATTGCACAGAAGCCTGGAATGTTAGGTCCATGAATCAAGGTAAATTGGAAGTGGTCAAACAGGAGATCGCACGAATGAGCATCAACATTTTAGGAATCAGTGAACTAAAATGGACTGGAATTGGCAAATTTAATTCAGATGACCATTATATCTACTACCATGGGAAAGAATCCCTTAGAAGAAATGGAGTAGTCCTCAGAGTCAACAAAAGAGTCTGAAATGCAGTACTTTGGTGCAATCTCAAAAATGAGAGAATGATCTGTTTGTTTCCAAGACAAACTATTCATTATTACTGTAATCCAACTCTATGCCCCAACCAGTAATGCTGAAGGAGTTGAAATTGAACAGTTCTATGAAGACTTAAAAGACCTTCTAGAACTAACACCCCAAAAAGATGTCCTTTTCATTATAGGGGACTGGAATGCAAAAGTAGGAAGTCAAGAGATACCTGGAATAATAGGCAAATTTGGCTTTGGAGTACAGAATGAAGCAGGGCAAAGGCTAATAGAGTTTTGCCAAGAGAACACACTGGTCATAGCAAACACCCTCTTCCAACAACACAAGAGAAGACTCTACACATGGACATCACCAGGTGGTCAATACCGAAATCAGATTGATTATATTCTTTGCAGCCAAAGATGGAGAAGTCTATACAGTCAGCAAAAACAAGACCAGGAGCTGACTATGGCTTGGATCATGAAGTTCTTATTGCCAAATTCAGACTGAAATTGAAGAAAGTAGGGAAAACCACTAGACCATTCAGGTATGACCTAAATCAAATCCCTTACAATTAATTATACAGTGCAAGTGACAAGAGATTCAAGGGATTAGATCTAATAGACAGAGTGCCTGAAGAACTGTGGACGGAGGTTCGTAACATTATACTGGAGGCAGTGATCAAGACTGTCCCCAAGAAAAACAAATGCAAAAAGGCAAAATGGTTGTCTGAGGATGCCTTACAAATAGCTGAGAAAAGAAGAGAAGCTAAAGGAAAAGGAAAAAAGGAAAGATATACCCATTTGAATGCAGAGTTCCAAAGAATAGCAAGGAGAGATAAGAAAGCCTTCCTCAATGAACAATGTAAAGAACTAGAGGAAAACAACAGAATGGGAAAGACTAGAGGTCTCTTCAAGAAAATTAGAGATACCAAGGGAACATTTCAGGCAAAGATGGGCACAATAAAGGACAGAAGTGGCGTGGGCCTAACAGAAGCAGAAGATATTAAGAAGAGGTGGCAAGAATACACAGAACTATACAAAAAAGATCTTCATGACCCAGATAACCACAATGGTGTAATCACTCATCTAGAACCAGACATCCTGGAATGTGAAGTCAGATGGGCTTTAAGAAGCATTACTATGGGGAAGGCGCTAAGATGGCGGAGGAGTAGGACGGGGAAAACACTTTCTCCCCCACAAATTCATCAAAAGAGCATTTAAACGTCAAGTAAATTCCACAAAACAACTTCTGAATGCCGGCAGAGGACATCAGGCACCCAGAAAAGCAACCCAACTCCTTGAAAGGAGGTAGGAAAAAATATTAAAGACAATAAAAGAGACAAAAGAGGGAGGGACGGAGTTCCGTCCCGGGAAGGGAGTCTTAAAAAGAGAGAAGTTTCCAAACACCAGGAAACCTTCTCACTGCTGAATCCGTGCCGAGCTTTGGAAGCACAGAGGGCAACATAACAGGGAGAAAAAATAAATAAACAATTAAAACTCACAGATTGCGAACCCTACGGTAACTCCCCCAGCGGAGAAGCAGCGCAGACGCCTGCATCCGCCATTAGCAAGCGGGGGCTGGGCAGGGAGGCGCGGCGCGGGCTGCATCGCTGAGAGTAAGAATCTGGCCTGAATACCCTGAGCACTATTTGAGCGAAATAATTTGGGCTAGCAAACCAGACTGTGGGATATCTACCATGCGAAAAGCCAGCCCTAACCTAAGACACCGCCAGCCCGTGCACGGAACAAAGGACTAAACAGAGATAGCCGGCTGCAGACCTTCCCCCTCCGGTGACAGGCAGCCAGAGCCTGAAGGGGGCAATCGCAGCCCCAGAGAGACATTATCTATAAAACTGGCTTCTTTGCTAACTAAAACTTATTGGGGGTCTGGACGGTCAACATCTGCCTGAGAAGGTGCGCCGGTTTTACACCCAGATAACCGAGTGGCGGGGAGGCGATAAGTCGCAGCATTGGCGCTCGCCAAACACCTCATCACCTGAGCTGCTCGGACCTGGGAAGAGCACAAAACGCAGGCCCAACTGAGTCTCCACCTCTGAGGACTACCTGAGTGCCTGAACCTGAGCGGCTTGGACCTGGTAGGTGCATGCAACCCAGGGCCAGCCTCGGGTTGTTCCCAGCGGAACAACCTAGAGCCTGAGCAGTGTGGGCAGGGAGGCTACACGCGCCGTGAGCGGGGGCAGACCCAGTGTGGCTGAGGCGCTGCGAGCGCACGCCAGTGTCATTTGTTTGCAGCATCCCTCCCTCCTTCCCCACAGCGCGACTGAACAAAGAGAAGAAATACAGCTCCACCCACCAGAACACCGACACAAGCTTCCCTAACCAGGAAACCTTGACAAGCCACCTCTACATACCCACACACAGCGAGGAAACGCCACAATAAAGAGAACTCCACAAACTGCCAGAATACAGAAAGGACTCCCAAACTCAGCAATTTAAACAAGATGAAGAGACAGAGGAATACCCAGCAGATAAAGGAACAGGATAAATGCCCACCAAACCAAACAAAAGAGAAAGAGATAGGGAATCTACCTGATAAAGAATTCCAAATAATGATAGTGAAATTGATCCAAAATCTTGAAATTAAAATGGAATCACAGATAAATAGCCTGGAGACAAGGATTGAGAAGATGCAAGAAAGGTTTAACAAGGACCTAGAAGAAATAAAAAAGAGTCAATATATAATGAATAATGCAATAAATGAAATTAAAAACACTCTGGAGGCAACAAATAGAATAACAGAGGCAGAAGATAGGATTAGTGAATTAGAAGATAGAATGGTAGAAATAAATGAATCAGAGAGGATAAAAGAAAAACGAATTAAAAGAAATGAGGACAATCTCAGAGACCTCCAGGACAATATTAAACGCTACAACATTCGAATCATAGGGGTTCCAGAAGAAGAAGACAAAAAGAAAGACCATGAGAAAATACTTGAGGAGATAATAGTTGAAAACTTCCCTAAAATGGGGAAGGAAATAATCACCCAAGTCCAAGAAACCCAGAAAGTCCCAAACAGGATAAACCCAAGGAGAAACACCCCAAGACACATATTAATCAAATTAACAAAGATCAAACACAAAGAACAAATATTAAAAGCAGCAAGGGAAAAACAACAAATCACACACAAGGGAATTCCCATAAGGATAACAGCTGATCTTTCAATAGAAACTCTTCAAGCCAGGAGGGAATGGCAAGACATACTTAAAATGATGAAAGAAAATAACCTACAGCCCAGATTATTGTACCCAGCAAGGATCTCATTCAAGTATGAAGGAGAAATCAAAAGCTTTTCAGACAAGCAAAAGCTGAGAGAATTCTGCACCACCAAACCAGCTCTCCAACAAATACTAAAGGATATTCTCTAGACAGGAAACACAAAAATGGTGTATAAACTCGAACCCAAAACAATAAAGTAAATGGCAACGGGATCATACTTATCAGTAATTACCTTAAACGTAAATGGGTTGAATGCCCCAACCAAAAGACAAAGACTGGCTGAATGGATACAAAAACAAGACCCCTACATATGTTGTCTACAAGAGACCCACCTCAAAACAGGGGACACATGCAGACTGAAAGTGAAGGGCTGGAAAAAGATTTTCCATGCAAATAGGGACCAAAAGAAAGCAGGAGTCACAATACTCGTATCAGATAAATTAGACTTTAAAACAAAGGCTGTGAAAAGAGACAAAGAAGGTCACTACATAATGATCAAAGGATCAATCCAAGAAGAAGATATAACAATTATAAATATATATCCACCCAACATGGGAGCACCGCAGTATGTAAGACAAATGCTAACAAGTATGAAAGGAGAAATTAACAATAACACAATAATAGTGGGAGACTTTAATACCCCACTCACACCTATGGATAGATCAACTAAACAGAAAATTAACAAGGAAAAAAAAAAAAAAACCATGTATCTATAAAGTTCACTAAAGCAAAGCACAGTAAAATTAAAAAAAAGAAAGAAAGAAACTTAAAAAATAAATAAATAAAATAAAATTACTAATGAAACTAGAAAAAAAAAAAAGAAGCATCACTATGAACAAAGCTAGTAGAGTTGATGGAATTCCAGTTGAGCTATTTCGATTCCTAAAAGATGATGTTGTGAAAGTGCTGCACTCAATATGCCAGCAAATTTGGAAAACTCGGCAGTGGCCACAGGACTGGAAAAGATGAGTTTTCATTCCAATATTAAAGAAGGGTAATACCCCAAAATGTTCAAACTACTACACGATTGTACTCATATCACATGCCAGCAAAGTAATGCTGAAAATTCTCCAAGCCAGGCTTCAACAGTATGTGAACTGTGAAGTTCCAGATGTTCAAGCTGGTTTTAGAAAAGGCAGAGGAACCAGAGATCAAATTGCCAACATCCATTGGATCATCGAAAAAGCAAGAGAGTTCCAGAAAAACATCTACTTCTGCTTTATTGACTATGCCGAAGCCTTTGACTCTGTGGATCACAACAAACTGTGGAAAATTCTGAAAGAGAGGGAATACCAGACCACCTTACCTGCCTCCTGAGAAATCTGTATTCAGGTCAAGAAGCAATAGTTAGAACTGGACATGGAACAACAGACTGGTTCCAAATAGGAAAAGGAGTACGTCAAGGCTGTATATTGTCACCCTGCTTATTTAACTTCTATGCAGAGTACATCATGTGAAATGCTGGGCTGGATGAAGCACAAGCTGGAATCAAGATTGCTGGGAGAAATATCAATAACCTCAGATATGCAGATGACACCACCCTTATGGCAGAAAGTGAAGAGGAACTAAAGAGCCTCTTGATAAAGTGAATGAGGAGAGTAAAAAAGCTGGCTTAAAACTCAACATTCAAAAAACTAAGATCATGGAATTCAGTCCCATCATTCCATGGCAAGTAGATGGAGAAACAATAGAAACAGTGACAGACTTTATTTTCTTGGTCTCTAAAATCACTGCAGGTGGTACTGCAGCCATGAAATCAAAAGACTCTTGCTCCTTGGAAGAGAAGCTGTGACCAACCTAGACAGCATATTAAAAGCAGAGACATTACTTTGCTAACCAAGGTGCATCTAGTCAAAGCTATAGTTTTTCCAGTAGTCATGTATGGATGTGAGAGTTGGACTATAAAGAAAGCTGAGCACTGAAGAATTTATGCTTTTGAACTGTGGTGCTGAAGAAGACTCTTGAGAGTCCCTTGGACTACAAGGCTATCAAACAAGTCAGTCCTAAATTTTCATTGGAAGGACTGATGCTGAAGCTGAATCTCCAATACTCTGGCCACCTGATGTGAAGAACTGACTCATTGGAAAAGTCCCTGATGCTGGGAAAGCTTGAAGGCGAGAGGAGAAGGGAACAACAGAGGATGAGATGGCTGGATGGCATCACGGACTCGATGGACATGAGTTTGAGCAAGCTCTGGGAGTTGGTGATGGACAGAAAAGCCTGGGGTGCTGCAGTCCATGTGGTTGCAAAGAGTCAGACATGACTCAGCAACTGAACTGAACTGAAAGGAAGGGAAGAACGCAGTTGATGGGGGAGAACTTTTCAGTACTTCAGTGAGTCTCAAGGGTGATACATACAACTTTCCTCATACTAGATGTATCACAATAAAACTGCAAAACCCCAGAGACCAAGAGAGCAATCTCGAAAGCAACAACAGAGAAAAGAGGGGTTATCTAAAAACGTATTCAAACTAATCTAAACTGTAGGCTTCTCAGTATTAATAAGAAGCTGAAGATGATGAAAAGTCTTCAAAAGGTGGAAGAAATTAACCATCGACCTAGAAATACATATCCAGCCAAACTCCTAACTACTCAGGAGTTAGAAAATGTATTTTCAGACAAACAAAAGATCATCTACTATAGCAAGAAGGAAAATTTAACCTGAGAGAAAGGACGAAGATGTAAGAAAGTTGAACAAATAAATTTGTAAACTTGTCTTTAAATCTAAATGGATACTGACTATAAGTTAATAAATACTGAATAACTTAAGAAAATTAGTTCAGATAAAATAGAAAGAGAATGCTTATACAATTAACATATAAAGAGAAAAAAGAATAGAATTAAAGCATTTTACAGTCTGTATTTGCTTTTCATATATCCTTTTTGGCTAAGTGTCTGCTCAAGTCTTTAGCACATTTTGAAATGTGTTTGAGTTTTCACAGTCAATTATACATTCTTGTTGTGGTTTGGTTCCCTAAGTTGCGACTCCATGGACTACAGCCTACCAGGCTCCTCTGTCCATGGGATTTCTCAGGCAAGAATACTGAAGTGGATTGACATTTCCTTCTCCAGGAACTCTTCCTGACCCAGGGATCTAACCCGTGTCTCTTGCATTGGCAATTAGGCAGATTCTTCACCACTGAGCTACCAGGGAAGCGCACATTCTTCGTACAAGTCCTTTTCAGATATGTGGTTTTACAAATACATTCTCACAGTCAGTAACTTATCTATTATTATAACAGTGTTTTTTGCAGAGTAAACTTTTAACTTTTGATGAAGTCTAATTTATCAATTTTTTCCTTCTGTGAATTCAGCTTTTGGTGTCATATCTAGTAACTTTATTCCTAATGCCAGATTGCTAAGATTTTCTCCAGTGTTTTCCTCTGAAAGTTTTATAATTTTGAATTTGACATTTAAATCTGTGATTAATTTTGAATTAATTTTTATATAAGATGTATCATTTAGGTTGAGAATCATACTTTGGTATATAGAGGTCCAGTTATTCCAACACCACTTGTTTAAAGTCTTTCCTTTCTCCCTTGAATTGCCCTTTAACTTTTTCTCAAAAATCAGTGGGAATATTTTTTGTCAGTCTGTTTCCATATTCTCTGTTCGGTTTCGTTGATCTGTATGTCTATCCTATCACCAGTACTACTATAGTATTATAGTAAATCATAAAACTGAGTACTGTGAGTCCAATTTCATTCTTTTCAAAAATTGTTTTGACTGTTCTAGTCTTTTGCCTTTTCATATACCTTTTACCTGGGCTTCCTGCCAATGTGGGAGACCTAAGAGATGCAGGTTTGATCCCTGGGTCAGGAAGATCCCCTGGAGTAGGCCATGGCAACCTACTCCAGTATTCTTGCTTGGAGAATCCCATGGACAGAGGAGCCTGGCAGGCTACTGTCCATAGGGTCACAAACAGTCGGACAGGATGGAAGTGACTTAACACAGACACACATATCTTTTACTAAGCGCTTGTCTATATGTACCAAAAACTGGACACAACTGACATATTTGGACATATGTTGAGTTGTCCAGTCAATGAATATAGTATGCCTTTATATTTATGTAGATTTCTTTCATCCATGCTTTGTAGTTTTCAAAATTGTTCCATATCCTCCTAATTCATAGGTAAAGTCCTAATCCTCAGTACCTCAGAATATGACCTTAATTGAAAACAAGCAATTTAGAGAGGTGATCAGGTCATTAGGGTGAGCCTTAATCCAGTATGACTGGTATCCTTATACAAAGGAATAATTTGAAGATAGCACACAGAATGCCATGTAAGATGAGTCCGAGATCAGCGGAAGTCCAGGAATGCCAATGATTCCAGGAAACCACGGGCATCTAGAAGAGAGGCATGGAACAGATTTGTCCCTCACAATCCTCACAGGGACTCAGTTCTGCCCACAGCTTGATGTTGGGCTTCTAGCTCCGGAACTGTGAAATAGTACATTTCTGTTAAGGCCCTTGGTTTGTAGCACTTTGTTATGTCAGCCCTAGAAAACTAATGCAAACCCCAAATATTTCTATTTTTAGACTTATGCCTAAATATTTCTTTTTTTGACCTTTCTAATTCTAAAGTACTAATTATTTCCCTGGTAAACTTGGAGGGTTGCATTTGCATCATATTAAGACAGGAATTTCTCAAATATGTTAGCATTTGTGATCTCTCAACTAAATATGAGGAACTATTTAAAAAGAAACTACAAAATTCAAGTCAGTTCTCTGGGCCCTTATCACTACTTAATTTTTTTCACTTCTGTTATCTCTTTGATTTGCCCAATTAATTATCATTGCACACTATTTGGCTGTATCATCATGTATTTGTGAAGAAACATTTTGAATCAAATTGTATCCTGACATTCCATAATTTATACTCAATGCATTTCTTGAAAGTAGAATTAAAGCAAATATTCACTGAATTTTCCCACACTGGCCACCAGTCCTCAGAAAAACAACTTACATATCTTAGAAATTAAGTCCGTTACATTTCACTAAACCCATTTTCTTTCCCCCCAGAAAGAAGGCATTTTAATGCCATACCCATGAGGTCTCAGAATCTTTCTTTACTTTCTCCTTTCTCCCTAGTGCCCTCACAACTACGACAATAGGAAGCTAAAACTGGCCTCGTATTACATTTAAAAGTCAAATGCATTTTCCAAATATTTCTCTAATCCATACACATCTCTTCTTTGTCACCAAGATGTCTTCCTATTTGTTGCCTGCCTCTCCTTGATGGATTAGTTTGCCTCCAGGGTTTACCCCAGTGATAGCCTCGGAGATTCCTATGTAGCCAGGCCCCAGGCTCGAAGTCCCATGCTGCCGGGGACAAAGCCCACCTGCTCCCTGCGTGTCCTCAGCCTTAGCAGAGTGCCTCTTACCAAGCAGTTAGCCCTAGCGTGTAACAGCAGTGTATAACCCTGTGTGCCACATGTGTCTATGCATTTAATGAATGAATGAAGAAAAACACTTGAGTTGAATGATTTTCTTTAAAAATTCAAATTTTATAATCATTTAGCATAGACAATTATCATTTTTTGGCATTTGTTCTCCCTTTTGCTGGAAGGTTAGGAAGTTCAATGTATTCAACTTTATAGACACAACCGAAATCTGTAATACCAGCCAGATCTGCTTTTGAGACTTCATTCCTATCACCTAATACTGACCTCATTATTGACACTCAGTGTTCAAATAAAATATCAGCAGCCTGAACTTTCTTAGTGAATTTAAACTTGAACATGCCAGGAGCTGCAAGGTCAAGGATTCTCCTTCTGTTACTGCAGGCAGCCTGACAGCCTGACTTACTATTAAGTAACCTGAGACATGAGAAAGAGGTCTGGGATTTTTTAGTGGCAATTCTACTAGTTTGTGCCTGGGTGTTTTCACATATTGGTGAGGGCTGACCAAGCAGATAGCATTCACCTAGATAAGTGATCACAGTGGTGGTTCTAACATATACATGCACAGGATTCCTGTAAGTGTGTGCTTGCATGCTAAGTCACTTCAGTCCAACTCTCTGTGACCCTATGGACTGTAGCCCACAAGGCTCCTCTGTCCATGGGATTCTCCAGGCAAGAATACTGGAGTGGGTTGCCATGTCCTTCTCTAGGGAATCTTCCCAACCCAGGGATCAAACCCATGTCTTCCCTGGTGGCTCAGACAGTAAAGCATCTGTCTACAATGCAGGAGACCCGGGTTCCATCCCTGGATCAGGAACATCCCCTGGAGAAGGAAATGGCAATCCACTCCAGTACTATTGCCTGGAAAATCCCATGGACAGAGGAGCCTGGTAGGCTACAGTCCATGGGGTTGCAAAGTCAGACACGACTGAGCGACTTCACTTTCACTTTCTCTAGGGAATCTTCCCAACCCAGGGATTGAACCCATGTCTCCTCTGGCTCCTGTATTGCAGGCAGATTGTTTATGGCTGAGCCACCAGGAAGCCTATTCCTATAAACAGTTCAGCTGGTAAAGATTTCCTGTAAATAGTTTGATACAAAAGACAGTTTCACATAGTAGATGAATTGCTGCCCTAAGGGTCCAGCAAGTAGTTTACTAATTTTAGCTTCTTCACTAGGGCAGATCACTCTAAGGTCTCTCCATGCTTTCATTTTCCCTCTTTATAATGGGTCAGTGAATGAATATGGTAGAAATTAGCTACAAAGAGTTCCAGGATTCCTTAGATAAGAATAATATACTTTCCCAGATAATGATGTTTGTACTGAAACAGAAGCATCCATGTCAACTTTACCTAGGGAGCTTTCCTGGTGGCTTAGATGGTAAAGAATCTGTCTACAATGCAGGAGACCTAGGTTTGATTTCTGGGTCAGGAAGATCCCCTAGAGAAGAGAATGGCAATCCACTCCAGCATTCTTGCCTGGAGAATCCCATGGACAGAGGAGCCTGGCGGGCTACAGTCTATGGGGTCACAAAGAGTTGGACACCACTGAGCAACTAACACTCACTTTTATCTTCTAGGGCATTAACAACTATAAGGTTAGGACTCTAACTTGGTGAAATATTAAGCATAATGGGCTTGTGTCCACCCAGTTGTGGCTCAAAAACTAAGTTTTTCTGTCTTATCTGGATCTTTAGAATTGCTTAAACAAAGTGTGTGAGTACTCAGGAAATGCTGACTTAAAATATTTCATGAGTGACTCATTCATCATCACCGGTTCCTGCGAGGTAGGTAAGAGATTGTCACCCTCACCTGCCTGTTCTTATTTGATAAATGCTAATTGATATTATCTGACTTTCAAATGAATTATAAGAAGGTGGGTTTGTTACATCCCTTCTTATTAATTTCGGTTGAATAGTTCTGACTTTCACCCAACCCTGATGAATAGCTTGTATCTGATTGCCTTGTGTTTGCTTCACACCTCAATACTGTTGGGAATAATATAAAGAAAAGCTGCCTTCCCCAAAACAGGAAGAGCAAAGAAAAACCTAAGGGAGTCTGCATAAAAAAAGATGAAAGAAGAATGAATATAATGGTAATACAAAGGCCCATAGGTCCTTTGATATCCTGATAGCCACTAGAAATACAAGTCTTCACTAAAGAGAAGGCTGAGTTATGTATTTTCCATTAAAATATAGATTAATGAACAATTTGGAGTTAGTATATAATTTTGACTATCTTCATTTAAAGATGAATGAGCACAAACATATATGGTAAAGCAATCTGTCTTTGTACATGTGTGGATTGTTTCAATGGTTAATAGACAATTTTTAGGAAAAAAATCTTCTTGCCTTCCAAATTTTTCCAGTGTGTCAATCATTTAACTCAAAACGTTATTGGATTTAACAATTAAAAAATGTGATTTGTAGAGTGATTAGCTTCATTCTCATAATGGTTGGATGGCTTTAGTCTTTCAGGATTTTTCCTGTTTTACCAGTGAATCCATTGAAAATATAGTAAGAGTTGACAGTATAGAACAAATTCACCAGAATGTGTGATGAAGAAATTAATTGCAAGCTAGGTTACACTCTCTTTGCTTGTGACCTATGTTCAGAGACACTGATCCCAGAGGGAAATGGAATTAACTTTTGCCTCATATTTCATGGTTGTGTTGTGGTCTTGGCCTTATTTAATGGTTCTGCTCCCTAAACTGTTTTAAAAGGAAAGATATAGTCATGTGGCCAAAGGCGAAGGTTTCAAAGCACCTAGAACGCTCTATATAGAATTCAGACATCTGGAAAAAAAATTTTTTTTAAATAAACTTATTTAGGTATTTATTTATTTTTGGCTGCACTGGGTCTTCATTGCAGTGGGAGGGCTTTCTCTAGTTGCTGCGAGCAGGGGCTTCTCTCTGGTTGTGGTGCAGGGGCTCCTCATTGTGGTGGCCTCTCGTCGTGGACCACAGGCTCTAGGGTGTACCTGATCAGCTGTTGTTGCACAGGTGCACAGGCTGAGTTGCCCTGTAGCATGTGGGATCTTCCTGAACCAGGGATCGAAGCTGTGTCCACTGCATTGGCAGGCGGATTCTTAGCCACTGGACCTCCAGGCAAGTCCCTGGCAGTCTTGACATGAGATTTAGTTTGGAAGGCACTCTGAAAAAGCCCTCTGTGAATTATTCTTTGCCACTGAGCCCACATAGGATCAGTGGAGGTACATCTTAAATTTCTACCAAAAGATAAGTCCGTGACTTAAACGTTCACACCAACAACATCACTAACGTCAAATTGCCCTTTAGAGGAAGGTAAAAAAGTGAAAGCTGTAAGGAATGGAATCAAAGAGAACAGCTGATCACACCACCATTTTCAACAACATCCTAAATTGTGAGGAAGCCTTGATCATAGCTGTGTCTCAGTTTCTAGCCGCTAAGTCAGGTTCGTACCTTCTGGTGTGATTTGACATAACTCCAGAACAGCTGATGATGCCTCATGTTAAACTGTGAAAGACATTCTATTTAGCAGACATTATGTCTCTCTAAGTCAAGAAGGTTATTTTTTTTTTCAGTTCATTTTGTCCTCTTCATTTCTGACATTAACTCAGAACATCTTTGTTCCTCAGAGGATCTGCTTTATTCATTCCAGCTTGCACCTTTAGCCTGGGATATAACAAGCTCTATTCTCACAGAGGAGACTGGGCCAGTATATTACAGATGATTCAGCCCGTTGCCTTTTCAGGTGGAAGGGGTATTGCAGAAACACTGCCACTGGAATTTTGTTTCTAAGATTATTATTTTATGCCTGCCCATAAGTTCTATTTCCAGTCCTGTTCCTGGATTTTCAATGAACAAGTGAAGGGAAGTAAAGAGCAGAGAGGGCAGATTATTGGTACAAGTTTCTATCAGGACTTCTTCCTAAGTTCTGTCTACTCAAGGGTAATGCAATTTCAGGAGACACTAAAAGACACAGAACACCGTCTTCTTCTAAGGGCCCGTCTTGATGAAAACGTGCTGACTGGCTAGAGTCCAGAGAGGTGCCTTCCGTGGCTCCTGTCCAACTCGAGGCAAGTCAAAGGTACAGGTTGCTACTAGAGAACTCCAACCAAAAACTTTAGGGAAGTGTCAGAGAAATTGGTTTAGCAATCTCTAGTGGCTTTGTCTCCAGGCTAAGCAGCCTGGCTTTAGGAAAACACAATAGCATTAGAAAGGGCAGTGTTTTAAAAGACAGTGGTGATATGTCTGGGAGTCCAATGGGGACTCTGATGCCTTCTAAAGGGACCTACAAAAAGTTCCTAAGTCAACTAAGACCTGAAGAATAACACCCTAAGAAATGAAGTTTCTCCAGGGCACCACTGAGATTGAGAGATGACACAGGCTTTTAGGGGGAAACCAAGAGTCCTGTTCACTTCAGTCTTGTTCCAAGTCCATGGTGACTTTTTATGATGCCCCCTGTACTGTATATGGGGAGAAGGCAATGGCAACCCACTCCAGTACTCTTGCCTGGAAAATCCCATGGACAGAGGGGCCTGGTAGGCGGCAGTCCGTGGGGTCGCTAAGAGTCAGACACAACTGAGCAACTTCAGTTTCACTTTTCACTTTCATGCATTGGAGAAGGAAATGGCAACCCACTCCAGTGTTCTTGCCTGGAGAATCCCAGGGACAGGGGAGCCTGGTGGGCTGCCATCTATGGGGTTGCACAGAGTCAGACACGACTGAAGCGACTTAGCAGCAGCAGCAGCAGCATACTGTATATGAATTTTGGTCAAGGAAAAAGAAATGTACAAACTCTTTTTATACCTGCTCATAGAGGGGTACATTGAAGCTGTATCATTTTTTTTTCTTTTTAGCTAAGTCTACTTACATCTGTGTGTGACTAGGGGAGGTAGTTGGGCACCATCTGGGATAGTGTAGGTCACTTTAAGAGAAAATAGGTGAGAGGATGAAGAGAATAGAGTGGCTAGAAAGTAAGAAATGTTGGTATTTTTATCCCCAATCTATCATTTCATAAAGCAATCTAAGCCATTTCCCAGGTCAATTTTTTCATCTCTCATAGGGATATACCACTTCCTGTTCCTGATTCTTTATGTGAATGGTGTGATATATCATTCATTGCTTATGAAGAAAGACAGTGAAAAATATGATGTAAAACAACAATTTATTTATACATCTTTGAAGCACAAGCTGGAATCAAGATTGCCGGGAGAAATATCAATAACCTCAGATATGCAGATGACACCACCCTTATGGCAGAAAGTGAAGAGGAACTAAAGAGCCTCTTGATGAAAGTGAAAGTGGAGAGTGAAAAAGTTGGCTTAAAGCTCAACATTCAGAAAACGAAGATCATGGCATCTGGTCCCATCACTTCATGCAAATAGATGGGAAAACAGTGGAAACTGCCAGACTTTATTTTTTTGGGCTCCCAAATCACTGCAGATGGTGACTGCAGCCATGAAATTAAAAGACGCTTTCTCCTTGGAAGAAAAGTTATGACCAACCTAGACAGCATATTAAAAAGCAGAGAGATTACTTTGCCAACAAAGCTCTGTCTGGTCAAGGCTATGTTTTTTCCAGTAGTCACGTATGGATGTGAGAGTTGGACTATAAAGAAAGCTGAGCTCCGAAGAATTGATGTTTTTGAACTGTGGTGTTGGAGAAGACTCTTGAGAGTCCCTTGGACTGCAGGGAGATCAAACCAGTCCATCCTAAATGAAATCAGTCTGAATATTCACTGGAAAGACTGATGCTGAAGCTGAAATTCCAATACTTTGGCCACCTGATGTGAAGAACTGACTCATTGGGAAAGACTCTGATGCTGGGAAAGATTGAAGGCAGGAGGAGAAGGGACGAGAAGGAGAAGGAGAGGATGAGATGGTTGGATGACATCACCAATCCCATGGACATGAGTTTGAGTAAACTCCAAGAGTTGCATGCTGCAGTCCATGGGGTCACAAAAAGTCGGACATGACTAAGGGACTGAACTGAATTGAACTGAACTGAGTGGAGAGTAGTTGTTATTTGAAAGGTGATTTTATGGAGTCCAGACTAGCTTCCAGAGCAGGCTAAGACCAAGTAATTTATCTCAGAATGTCCCCTTGCTTTGTTCTGGCACATTAATGGAAAAAAATTCTAACATTCATTTTAATGAATAATTAGTTTAGGGGGAATCTCCTGTACAGATTGTAGTCTTGTATTGCAGAGCTGAAATTTAATGATTTCAATACATTTCTCTTCAATGCCAACATAAATCAGAGATGAATTACATCTAATCAGTAAAATGGATTTAATATGTGGCCTATAGGTTGTGGGAACCAATTAATATTTGTAAGCATATTATCTAAGTTCTTAAGTGAGGGCCATTACAGAAGTTGTATTATAGTAGATTGGGTTCAAGTTAAAAAACAATTCTAACTTGTATAGTGCTTGGAGGAAGAGGAAAGTAGACAAAAGCCGTTTTCAGTTAAGCTAATAACTTTTATCTTGAAATGTAACTTGGATATTACAAAGAAGAATAAACACTTAGAAAACAAATAACACAACTAGTAATGAAAAGATATACAAAGAGCTTTTTCCCCCATTCCCTCTTCCAAAGGCTAACCTCCAAATTAAATCCTAGGCTAAAGTTTTAAACTGTCCGCTGCAGACAATTGCCACTTTCCAAGCACGGACTGCCAAAAGCACAAAGAGCAAAGTTTAGTCAAAGTTCATTTTCAGGTCATCCACCCTGGAACCATCAATCTGGACAACCTCTGGGTAACCTCTCCCAAGCTTGTGGACTGGAGCGGGATCCTTTGCAGCCTCGTTAGAGCATGCAATAATTAATTTGTCTTAAATAGGAAATTAAACAGTCATGTACAGTGTAGAGAGGAGGTCAGAAAGTAGATCTTGAGGTGCATTCACGACCTCTGTTTGGGAGTCCTCCCAGGCCTGCAGAGAGGCGGGGCAGATGCAGAAGAGAAATAATTGTGTAGGACAAACGCTACAAAAACTCCATGACACAAAGCGTCCATAAATAGGAGAGAAATTTGACCTGAGAACAAATCGCCAGTGTTGTTAATGTTGCTCAGGCATGCCTGTCTTTCAGAAGACTTAGGGTGAGAACCCGGGCAAAGATGACTTCACAAATCCAGTGTGTATTAACCCAGAAAACTCACCGTTGTCCTTGAACTTACTATGGATTGTATCCTAGACTTGTATTCATGAACTAGAGATTCTGTCCTGAGAAAGTGCGAGAAAAGGTCTAATGTGGAGTTCTACTGAGTCAATGTTATTTGTTAATTCATGGTGAATCAAACCATTGTCTTCCAAGATAGCATTTTGACATAATTGGAGAAGTTGAATGGATAACATTAGCAACACACACAGGCAATTTTGCAAAATAGATAATATGGTATTTATTTCTTAGCAATAGAAGAATGCAATGCTTTTTCAATATGCTGTTTCATCTAAAACCTGTGATATATATCTCCCTACCTATCTAGAATTTTACTATAATAAATTTCATTAGCTGAAAATTAATTTTTACATAATAAAATAGAAGTTAAAAAGCCATGACATTATGTAAGTGAGGCTATGATAAGATTTATAAAGTCTTTTGGTCTCTTTATAATTTTGATGAACTTAGTACAAGGTAAGTCTATAATGGCAAAGTATAGATTAAGTAAAACAATTAAGTTTGTTATGTATGTGGTAAAGAACAAAATTTAAATTTTGAAATAAAGGTAAATGCAGGTAGTTGGAAGAGAAATTATTCTAAGTCACAAGAGCTGGAAAGTAAAAGTTTCTGAAAACTTAAAGTGTACTAGTCAAGAAATAGCATCATGAGAAAAAAAATCAAATCATCTCCAAGTTCATTGAATATATTGCCACAGATATAAAAAACACATCTTTGAATATCAAAAACTCTGGCCATTAAATTACTATTTGATTTTAACTCTCTAGTGCTTTCACATCATGCTTATTTTTAATGCTAGCACCTTAATCCCTATTTAAGAGATCACTTAAATTTTTTCCTGAAGATAAGCAGTGATCTTGTGATTTGGGTTTTGTTTTTTTTTTTTTTGAAGTATAATTGACGCACATCACTAGGTTATTTCATAGTGATTCATAGTGAATCAATAACATAGTGATTCAATATTTCTATACCTACAAAATGATCGTCATAATAAGCCTACTTACCATCTGTCACCATACAAAGTTATTACAGTATTATTGACTGTGTTCCCTCATGGTGTACATTTCATCCCCATGAGTATTTTTTTTTTTATAACTCTGTTTTGTGTTTGTTCATTTGTTTTGGTTTTTAGGTTCCACATATAAATGAAATCATTTGGTATTTGTTTTTTTCTATGTGACTTGTTTCACTTAGTATAATACTCTCTACGTCCATCCATGTTGTTGCAAATGGCAAGATTACATTCTTTATTCCTTTGTCTATTGATGGACACTTAAGTTGCAATGATATCTTTACTATTGTGAATAATGCTACAATAAAACATAGGAGTGCAGGTATCTTTTCAGGTTAGTGTTTTATTTTCTTTGGAAAAATAAATCTGGGATTTCCTAGCATCAAGTTCACTGAGGAATAACTTACAAAGAGTTAGGTTCACTCTTTTAGGTATACAGCTCCAAGAATTTTGATAAATATATATAAATATATAACTGCCACCACAATCAAGATATTGAACATTTCCATCATCTCATAAAATTCCCTTATACCTCTTTGAAGGAATCCCTTTTGCCTATCTCATGGCTACCTTTAATATAATTACAGTTCCTTTAGTTTTGCCTTTCCAGAATATCATAGAAGTGAAATCACTCATATGACTGTTTCTTGTCTTCTTTCACTTAGCATAATAAAAGCTTTCATTTGAGGGATAAATCCCTGTAAGTGGGATTCCTGAGTCATGTGGTAGATGTATATTTAACCTTATGAGACTTTATATTAAACTGCTAATCTATTTTCCAAAGTGGCTGTAGCATTTAACATCCCCACTAGCAGTGTCTGAGAGTTCCAATTGGTCTGTGTCCACACTTGGTATTATCAGCTTTTGAATTTTAGCAATTCTAATATACACATGGTAGTAGCTCATCATGGTTTTAATTTGAATTTACCTAGTGGCTATGATCGGAGAAGGCAATGGCACCCTACTCCGGTACTCTTGCCTGGAAAATCCCATGGACGGAGGAGCCTGGAAGGCTGCAGTCCATGGGGTTGCTGAGGGTCGGACATGACTGAGCGACTTCACTTTCACTTTTCACTTTCATGCATTGGAGAAGGAAATGGCAACCCACTCCAGTGTTCTTGCCTGGAGAATCCCAGGGACGGGGGAGCCTGGTGGGCTGCCGTCTATGGGGTCGCACAGAGTCGGACACGACTGAAGTGACTTAGCAGTAGCAGTAGCAGTGGCTATGGTGTTGAAAACTTTTCATTACCTTATTTGCCATTTGTATTTCTTCTTTGGTGGAGCCAAAATCTTACCATTTGCTGAAAAAGTGCCAGTGGCTATTTACCTCCAAACTTCTTGTTTGATGAGGAAAATAAAACTTTATTTGTGGTGAGCCACTGTTCTTTGTTGCATGAAGCTCAATAATCATAACCAAAGTTACAATCTTCTTTTTATATTAAGATTTTGTGTTCATATTCCTACATTCTCTCTTCTCATTCATGGCATTGCCATTACCACATCATCTAAGCCAAAAAATTAATCCAGTTTTTTACTTTTACTGCTTTCTTATCACCCAAGGCAACAACAATTCATATCTCTCGAAGAAACTGTTGCAATAGCCCTTTTACTAGTCTCCACATTTTCCCCCATATTGATGTTAGCTTTAGCACTTTAAAATACAGTTAAAATACTGAATTTCTGCCTAAAACCTTTGGTTTATTATCACTGTAGGAGGAGATCTGAAGGTCTTAGCATAGCATGCCCAAGCTTTCACAACTCTTCTCCCATCTACCTTCTCAGCTTGATCATCTACCTCTACCCCTCCCTTCCCTTTTCTTACTCACTCAACTTACTCATTCACTCACTCACATGCTTGCTCCTATGGAACAGAACTGTTCATCCCTCTCTTTCACAACTCAGGGTCCTTGATAGGTTTGTTCTGTTCGGAAAAGCCTCCCTCCCTTTTCTCATCTGAACAACTCCTATTCATCTTTCAAGGTCAGGGTCCTATGTCACTTCTATAACACATTCCCCAATTCTTCTAAGAAGTGTTACACTCTTTCCTCCATCTGTTTCCATGAAACTCAATTCCTTTCTTTACTCTTGTACTCTCTCATATTATGTCTTTATGTGATGGTTTCTACTACAGAATGTTTGAAGTAGATAATGAATATGAATGCTACTCCTGAGATTTCTGAAGCAAGTTCAATATGATATTTAAAAAAAAATCTGTGATTTTAAAAAATGTTTACAGAGTGATAGTGATTGCACTATTACCATGGTTTATTGTATGCTTTCAAAATTGAAGGGAATGCTGAATCTGAGTTAGGTGTTAGTGGAAATATTCAAATTTATACCTGCTTTTTTTAAAGAATCCATTATAAGATGTGAAGTAGGGAAGAAGACAAGGATAGAATCCTTAGGCATTCTAATGTTTAAGGGCTGAGCCTAGGTGATGTAAAGGAGGCTGAGAAGAAACAGAGAGGTAGAAAGGAAATTAGGAGGGTGATTAATTAAGTCAAGGAGTGGGAGCACCCAAGTTAAGGGAAGAGGCCAAATGATATTGGTATTAAAAACAGTCTGTAGGACTTGATCAACAAAAACCTTTGCTTGAATGATTTCTGACTTCATGGCAGCCATTAGCTTTATATAGGTTTGGGAGGGTAAGTTATTTTTTCCTCTGGCTCATCAGATCATCAAGTTTGGATTTGTAGAGCTTAAAGACCAAATTCTATAACACAAAAGATAACCTTGAGGCCTTTTCTAGCCATAAAAATACCAGTCTCATAAAGTGATTAAAAGTGATAATGTTCAGTCTATAAATTAATCACGGGAAATGTGGACATAAATTTCAGCAACTTTGTGTCGTTATGAGTTTGTGTAAAGGAATTTGTTAAAAGAAATAAAGACTTAGGACCACGTGATGCGTGAACTATGTTTCCAGATAAGGAGATGGCTGGGCAAATGACTCCTTGTTTAATCACCTGTTCTATTTTTTATGATTTAATATATGACTCTCTTTTACATGATTGCATTTTAGATTTGATTGATTTCGGGTTTTAATTGTTAAATATGGAATTGATTAGACTTAGTTTTATGAGAATATAATTGGATGTAAATTAGGCTTTGGTAAAATTTAAATCGAAAATATATTAGACAAATTCCTTAATCTTTTTTTTTTTGCCTCAGTTTCTTCATTTGTAAAATTAAAGCCTTGAACTAGATGACCTTGAAGGTTCTTATGAGGTATAACAGTTGAAAACTACAGTTTTATGTGGAGGAAATAGCTATGTAGTTAATCAAATCCTTCATTTTTCAAGTGATTATTTTGGCTTCTGAGAGCTTATGAGAAATCCCTTCATTTATGACTATTTGTATTCATTATCTAGACATTGTCCTCATATAGATGGAGGCTAGTGATCACATCAGTTCCAACTTGGAAAATGTCTTTCTTTTCAGTAGCCACGTTTTAAACATGAAGGATGGTAGCAGGGTTTAAGCAGCCAGGACTGTCTGACTTACCTATATTGAGTTACTGCAAAAATCATGTTAATTTTTAGAACTGCTTCAGATCTTGAGAAAATGTAATGCCATGAGACCTACTGGGTCATGCCGCCTGTGAAGCCGAGCTGCTTGCCTGCGGCCGGCGGTGCTGCAGGGTTGTTCTCTGTCCTCAGCCACAGTCAGAACTGGCTGCCTTTCATGCCATTGAGTCAACTGCTCAGAATTTGGAATATGTTACCTCCAGCACCTGAAGAGGCATACCCACCACCATTCTTCTTTCTTTGTGGTGGGAATACCATGATGGAATAATTCGTGTTTTATTTTTGAGGGAATGTTCCAGACCACTGGACCCCTTCAAGCCTTACTGCTGCGTAAAGTCCCTGAATCTTTGTGAGATTTATCCTCCACTCTTTGGGCTACAGTCCATGAGGTCGCAAAGAGTTGGACATGACTGAGCGACTGACTAACTGTGGAACACATGTGTCTTACCAAGGCCTCCACTTGCCAATTCTTGCTCCTCTGATTTGATTAACATGTCATCAATGTAGTGGGCCAATGTGATGTTTTGTGAAATGTCCAGATGATCCAGAATATTCATTTGTACTGTATTATGACTGAGGGTGCAGAGTTAACATAGCTTGAAAGTGAAAGTATTAGTCATTCAATTGTGTCTGACTCTTTGTGACCCCCTGGACTGTAGCCCACCAGGCTCCTCTGTCTATGGAATTCTCCAGGCAAGAATACTGGAGTGAGTAGTCTTTCACTTCTTCACAGGATCTTCCCAACCCAGGGAAGATCAAAGCTGGGTCTCTCACATAGCAGGAAGATTCTTTACCATTTGAGCCACCAGGGAAGCCCCTAACATAGCCTTGGAGGAGATTAAATGTGTGTGATTGTCCATCTGATATGAATATGAACTACTTCTAATCCTCTTTCCTTTTTAAAAAAATATTTATATTTATCCATTCATTTATTTATTTTTGGCTACATGGGATCTTGGTTGTGGCATGTGGGATCTTTTTTTCTTTTGTTGTGGGTCACTGTCTTCCCTTTAGTTTCTCCCCAAGGGCTTAATTGCCCTAGGGCGTGTGGGATCTTAGTTCCCTGACTAGGGATCAAACCTGAGTCTCCTGCTTTGAAATGCAGATTTTCAATCACTAGACCACCTGATCCTTTTTCCTGCTAGGAATAGAAAAGATCACATTTGCTAGATCAATGTCTGCATAGTTTGTACCTGAGGCAATATTAGTCTGCTATAGTAAACATACCACATCTGGCATAGTAACTGTGATTGGTTAGGTTTTTGGTAGTCAAACGTTATGTACAGCATCTGTCTGACTTTGTGGAATTCATTATAGATACTGTGAATTTAAATGGAAAGTGATGGTGACCACTGCCTCTGCATTCTTTAGGTCTATAACGATGGTACTCACCTCTCCATTACCACCAGAATGACATTTTTTAGCTGCGGAAGGGAAGTTACACAGATTTTCATTGGGCTTTTTCTCCTATGATAGGTTTTATCCTGTATGCCAAGTACCAGATATGGAAATATTTCGAATCCAGTTATACCTCTGGAGACCCAGGGAATGACCCCTATGGACCTAGTGGACCTGCTGTAAGCCAAACTAGGATCAGGACTTTGCTTACTATCTGGCTCCCATACATTTTTGCCCTAACAGAGGCCATGATGACTCTGGGCCTTTGGTTAGCAATATTAATTTGGTCCCGTGCCTAGCAGTCCTCAAGAAATATGAGTATTTCTCTTTTGCAAGTTTCTGGTAATCTGAGTAAATGGTTCTCGGTCCTTTTAATCAGGGACTACCATAGAAACTTGCTATGCTGTTGCAAAGTTCTCCCAGGGACCCAGCATCTCTTTTAGTCTTTGGATTTTAGGTCTAGGACTAACTCAGGTCTACAAACTGGGCTTTTACTAGGGCAGCTGTCCTAAGCCTCTTAATTATCCATCCTTGATTTCTGTTAGTTGTATATATTAAGAAATATACTTGTTACTTCCCATGACTTTCCTTTAGGAATGCCATGTTCTTTGAACATCTCCACAGCTCCTTTCGAGCAATTTCCCACTCATTGTGATTATAACCCCCGCTTGCTTCTGACGCTTCAGCATCATCACCACTTGGCCGATATTATAATCCCTATCATTCCTACTGGGATCTATCATCTCTATCGCTTTCAGAGAGAGAAGTGCTATAATTGCATCTCTTACCTTAGTCCTGGCCTACAGACAACAGTCACCACTGATGTTTTCAGTGATTCTAGTGTCCCTCAAGAATATTTTTATTGATTTTTCTAGAATCTTTTCAATGATTCCAGATGTTCAAGCTGGATTTAGAAAAGGCAGAAGAACCAGAGATCAAATTGCCAGCATCTGCTGGATCATCAAAAAAGCAGGAGAGTTCCAGAAAAACATCTGCTTCTGCTTTACTGACTATGCCAAAGCCTTTGACTGTGTGGGTCACAACAAACGATGGAAAAATTCTTAAAGAGATGGGAATACCAGACCACCTGACCTGCCTCTTGAGAAACCTATATGCAGGTCAGAAAGCAACAGTTAGAACTGGACATGGAACAACAGACTGGTTCCAAATAGGAAAAGGAGTATGTCAAGGCTGTATATTGTCACCTTGCGTATTTAACTTATATGCAAAGTACATTATGCGAAATGCCAGACTGGATGAAGCACAAGCTGAAATCAAGATTGCTGGGAGAAATATCAATAACCTCAGATATGCAGATGACACCACCCTTATGGCAGAAAGTGAAGAGGAACTAAAAAGCCTCTTGATAAAAGTGAAAGAGGAGAATGAAAAAGTTGGCTTAAAGCTCAACATTCAGAAAACGAAGACCATGGCATCTGGTCCCATCACTTCATGGCAAATAGATGGAGAAACAGTGGAAACAGTGACGGACTTTATCTTTCTGGGCTCCAAAATCATTGCAGATGTGACTGCAGCCATGAAATCAAAAGATGCTTACTCCTTGGAAGAAAAGCTATGACCAACCTAGACAGCATATTAAAAAGCAGAGACATTAGTTTATCAACAAAGGTCTGTCTAGTCAATGCTATGTTTTTTTTTTCCCAATAGTCATGTGTGGATGTGAGAGTCGGACTCTAAAGAAAGCTGAGCACCGAAGAATTGATGCTTTTGAACTGTGGTGTTGGAGAAGATTCTTGAGAGACCCTTGGACTGCAAGGAGATCAAACCAGTCAATCCTAAAAGAAATCAGTCGTGAATATTCACTGGAGGGACTGATGCTGGTTGGTGATGGACGGGGAAGTCTAGTATGCTGCAGTCCATGGGGTCGCAAAGAGTGAGACACGACTGAGAGACTGAACTGAACTGAGCTGAGTGTCCCTCTAACCAGTGCATTTCTTACCTTCCCACTTTTCCTTAAATTAATGGTTAATTATCCGTAGCTTTTCATTATAACCTTCATTACTAAAGCCTCCAGACTTCTAAAATATCTAAGATATTGCCCACACCAATGCATTCCCTTCTACTTGTTTGTCATTGGTGAAAGTAATGGCACTGGAAGTGCTACAGCATGCTGGGAGATATCAGGAATCTACCTAGCCCAGGGACAGGGTCCTTATACTAGTTGGCTAAAGGAGGATCCAACTAATTCTCTTAGATCCAATTCCCTGGAAAAAAGACTCTACAGAGATATGTATTTAGGAAGTTGACTGGTCAGTGTTCTTGGGTATAAGATATGTGGAGAAGTGCAAGGGGAACAGGTTTGGGCCAAAGGAGACATTGATTTGTGATATATTTGCAAGAACGATCTCAGCTGACTATGTGGGGAGCTCCAGAGCTGGGATGGTTTTTCAGAGCTGTCCTAATTTGAGGCATCCAGGCCAAGATTTTAACCAGATGCTAAATCAAGAGTGTCTTTAAAGTGCAGTTTTGGGCAGGTGGCTTTCTTCTATCAAAGGCAACTTCCAGAAGAAAACCCAATTGCAAACATTTCATAGCCAACATCCTGGCTGATAGCAGATAGAGGTCACGGTCTTGGAGGGAGACTCTGGCAGCACACCACAGTATTCACTACAGATGTCATCAGAAGTGGTGCTTTAGCATTCTTTAAATTTTTCTCTGATTTGTATTGTTTTGTTTTAGTATTGTTTTTAAAATTAAATATCCTCATTAAAAAAAAAAATGACTTGAAACTTCACAAAAAAGAAAAGCCAAAGCACACACAGTTTCCAATTTCTAAATTTCTAATCACTTTTGTTTCTGTAATTTTTAAATTCCCTTAATATTTGAGGTAAATAGAGAAATTTATCTGATTTTTGGAGTACTGTAAAATAAGTCAGTCAGCAGAAAAGTCAATGTCAGAAAACACTGGTTGCTTAGAACCTACTACTTGTTGAAAAGAAAAAGTGCTCTGGTAGGATGCCCAGATTCCTCCCAAGGGAGATTCCTCCTGCCCCACTATCAGGAGAAAGGCATAGGTCATCCTAGCTACTGACAGTCTTGGTTGCCATCACTCAGAGATGAATTCCCTCTACAGGAATTGCCCTTGTCCAAAGATAGCCACTTTGTCTATGGTTGTGCTTTATCCCCTGTTCCATTGCCCGCCTCTTCTCATGACTGGGTCAGTGGGGACAGGGCCTTAGTCCCCTGGCCTCAATTCAGGACCACTCTGAAAGACTATTATAGCTAGAGTTCACCACAGGAAAAGTTAAGGTTTCTACTGCAATTGCCTTTTCCTTTAACACTTCTCTCTGTCCAATTCTTTCCTTTTTCCCTTTTTGTATTGTGCTTCAAAGCATTCCCCAATACATTTTCTGCAGGCAAATATCCATCTCAAATCTGTTTCCTGAAAACCCAATCTAAGAAAATATCCTTTATATAACTTGATTATGAGAGAAAGATCCCCTGGAGGAAGAAAATGGCAACCCACTCCAATATTTTTGCCTGAAATATCCCATGTATAAGAGAAGCCGGGTTGCCTGCAGTCAGTCCATGGGGTCACAAAGAGTCAGACACGACTGAGCAACTGAGCACATATGAGAGAAAGGGAAAAAAAATCCTCCAAATAATGATAATAAAACAGAGAAAATACATAATATGTTGTGTTCAAAAATTTAACTTTCTGAGATAGAGTTATATTTCCTGTTAAGCATATGAACACAAAAATATATTTTAGTTGATTATCTGACTAAATTTTTAGTGCCTGTTATCCAGTTGTAATTAGCAGTTTATTATTGATAAACAGAAAATTCTCTTCTTTCTTCTTTTTCTCTTTATATATGGCTGAGACAATAATTCAGGGAATGGTCTTTCACTAAAATGAGTTTTGTCAGAAGGTTGGGAAAAGGCGTTGCAAAGATTCTGAGGGGAACATACTATTCATTGCCATTGCTACGAAACCAGACAGAAATAAAAAATAAAAGTAGTGTTCTCAGAAACAAAATTAGAGCCGTGTTGGCAAAGAAATTTAATATCTCTGAGCATCACTTGTCCTTTTTATAAGACAGTGACTATGGTGACACCTTTAGCATAAACTTTGTTTCAGTGTTCATTCAGCCTAGGCTCCACTTCAAGCACTTTGAAGCCACACTACTGATGTCTGTTGCCAGCAGCTTGGCTGAGTAGTTTTGTTGTTGCTGTTCAGTTGCTAAGTCATGCCTGACTCTTTGTGACCCCATGGACTGTAGCCTGCCAGGCTCCTCTGTCCATGGGATTTCTCAAGAACACTGGAGTGGGTTGCCATTTCCTACTCCAGGGGATCGATCTTCCCAACTCAGGGATCGAACCCACATGTCCTACATTAGCAGGAGGATTCTTTACCACTGAGTCACCCGGGGAAGGTAAATGTAGGACACTTCTTAGGGAAGAACATTTAAAATACTGGATAAAACATGAAAAACATACTTTCAAATACATGGCTAATTTAAGAAGGAAAATCTTCAGAGACCAAAGTGATAAAGCATGTATGAAGAGATGTAAGCAGGCAGAGTATTGGGCATGTATTTTGTGGGGATGGTAGGTTATCTGCATTGCCCAGTGGCCTATTTGGGTTTGTTCAGGCTATACATGTGTGGAAAAGGCAATAAACCTGGAGGCCTGCATAGGCAGCAAGAACAATTAGAGACCCTGCACAGAGTCTGCTCTACTGGCAGGAGTCACTGGGACAAGCTTTCCTCAGCTTGCTCAGGCATGACTCTGTCCTAGTCTACTCTGTCCACTGTCCTCAGAGGACCTGTATTAGGATCTCTGAATGTCACTAAGTTAGGGGCAGCTGCCTCCCACCCTCCCTCCTAAGATATCCCCTCACCACATGCAAAAATCAATTCCAGATAGCCAGAGGATTTTAATATGAAATGCAGGACTTCAATACTTTTAGAAACCAGTATGCAATCTCTGCATAGGAATAGATTCTTAATCAATACATCAAAATAATAAGTCATGATAAATATGATCATATTAATTTATCACGAGGTTTCCCCCCAAACCGGAAATATTACATCACCAACTGGGAGATCATCTTTGTGAACATATACACCCAATAAAGGATAGTGTCCAGAACCTGGAAACATTAAACCAATACGAAAACACAAACAATCTACTAGAGAAAAAGGTAAAAGACATTAGCAGACATTTCACAGGTGAGGGAAAGAGCCAATAAACTTATGAAAAGAAGTTCAAGTTTATTAGTAAAAAGGGATATGCCAAGTTTAATCACAATGAAATATATTTTACAAACATTATAAATACGTTTACATAGTAAAATGTAAAGGCACTGAAATACCAAGACTTGATGAAGATGTGAAAAACTGCACACTTTAGAAAACACCTTGGCCTGATCTAATGAAGTTGATCTACATCATATACTTCTACAAACTTACCAATTTCGAATATATAGCTTATAATGTTTCATGAGTCCTGGTGTGCTTGGATCAGTCTGATTTATATCACTTTTCCTATGATTTTTTAAGTATTTATTTATTTTTGGCTACACTGGGGTCTTCATTGCTGAGCAAGGGCTTTCTCTAGTTGTGTTGAGCTGGGCCTGCTCTTTGTTGTGGTCACAGGCTTCTCACTGTGATGACTTCTCTTGGTGCAGAGAATGGGGTCTAGGTGTGAGAGCTTCAGTAGTTGTGGCACATGAGCTTAATGGCTTTGCGGCATGGAGGATCTTCCTGGACCAGGGATTCAACCCTTGTCCCCTGCACTGGCAGGTGGATTATTAACCACTGAACCACCAGGGAAGTCCATGATCACTTTTAATAGCGTCTCTTTGCTCTCCCCCAATTTTTTTAGTTTGATGATAAAATGTATGGCTATTCTATCATCATCATTAAAAAGATACATAATGATATACAAAAATATATGATTAATGAATGCCTATTATCAAAGATTAGGTTTCAGCAATTTCTTTTATTCTTTATACCATCTTTTTTTTTCCTTTTAAAATATGCAGGCACTACAAAGCAATTAGAATCCACTCTAAGACTGGGGACACCATTGATAAGGTACACATGGTCTTCTGGTGGGGTCTGCTTAAGTTAGGATAATAGTTAGGATCCCCTGACAACAGTAGTACCTGATCACTAACATAGGGGAGCAGCTGACCCAACCATTCTATTTCTTATTCATCTCTTGGTGATCATATAAATCTTTTTCTGTTTTTCTCAACATCCTAAAACAATTTTTTTCCCTTGAGAAACGTAAATTTTTTCCAGATTTCCTTAGAAATATTTTCAAAGAGAATTACCCCTTGAGATCACTGTCTCAACCTCTAAATCATTTAAAAACACACTTCAGAATCTCCTGAAATTTTTCTACCTACTTCCTTACAAAAATAATCCTGTTTTTCATGAAACAAAGCATTCTTGAAACAAGCAAACAAAAACCATAGTTGTCTTGTTACTTTCTATTATGTCTTTATATATTTTTAAATTAGTATTGCAGTGCTATTCCTGTTTTTCACTATGGATGCATTTTTTTTTTCAACCACCATCTGTATAGATTCGGTTCAAATATATCCTAGAGATATGAAGAAATGCATTCTGAGTTTAGTAAATTGGGGATTGGCAATAATTCTAAACAGTGCCAATTTATAATATTTTAGGGTGATGGCAAACCAACCAGTCTTAATAATTCATAATAAGTCCAGCTCATCCAAGTAAACCTCATTTTAGCATGATGATATTCTACCTTTAGTAAACACCTTCTATGGCTTCTTCCATCTTTCCATCTTCAAATATTTATTAAGCCTGCAATTTGCTAATAATAGAAAGATACAACATGTGCTAATGATATAAATGTAGTGTTTCTCAGTACTTGATATGCCCTACTATACATTATCTGTCTTTTAGAGATCACCTAATTTTCTCATTCCTAAGACATTTTAGAAAAAAGAAATGGTGGCTTTGGCTATATGACAGCAGTAGAATTGTACAGCATACAAACTATGTTAGTATATATTATCCTAGCAGTTTTTAAAGCTCTAAGAGTGTTAGAACTATTGCATCTCTATAGCCTTTAATGTTATGGTATGAAGATCAGCTGAACTAAATCCATCTGACTAAATGGCATAGTTACACACAATTCTACCTTGAAATAAAGAAACTCCATATATGTAAAAATATATTTAAATAAAATGTATGTATTTTACATAAAACACTGCTGCTTAAAAAGATAAGTAACCCAGTGGCAGACCCATGCCCAGGGAGGGTCAGAATTGTTCAGTTCAGAAGGTCTTAGAGGTTTTTTCCCCTTGTTTTATGGTTTTTTTTTTTTTTTTTAATACTTCAATTCCCACTTATTTTTGGCTCTTAGGGCAATGTCATCTTTTCAATATGAAAAAAAAAAAGCAGCAAGTTCAACACAAAGTAGAAACTGAAATGTAGAATAGGACAAAACCAAGAGTAGGGGTGAAAAGTCAATGGCAAAGGTAAGAGATGAGATGTTGCCAAAAGATGGGGGGTGTCCTGTCCCCTCTCTGGGAAATGACATTTCAGTTCGGTTCGGTTGCTAAGTCATGTATGACTCTTTGTGACCCCATGGGCTGCAGCATGCCCAGCTTCCCTGTCCGTCATCAACTCCTGGAGCTTGCTCAAACTCATGTCCATCAGGTTGGTGATGCCATCCAACCATCTCATCCTCTGTCATCCCCTTCTCCTCCTGCCCTCAATCTTTTCCAGCATCAGGGTCTTTTCAAACGAGTCAGTTTTTTGCATCAGGTGGCCAAACTATTGAAACTTCAGCTTCAGCATCAGGCCTTCTAGTGAATATTCAGGATTGATTTCCTTTGGATTGACTGTTTTGATCGCCTTGCAATCCAAGGGACTCTCAAGAGTCTTCTCCAACACCACAGTTCAAAAGCATCAATTCTTTGGTGTTCAGCTGTGTTTATGGTTCAACTCTCACATCCATACATGACTACTGGAAAAACCATAGCTTTGACTAGATGGACCTTTGTTGGCAAAGTATTGTCTCTGCTTTTTAATATGCTGTCTAGGTTGGTCATAGCTTTTATTCCAAGGAGCAAGCATCTTTTAATTTTAGTCACATCTGCAGTGATTTTGGAGCCCAAGAAAATAAAGTATGTCACTGTTTCCATCGTTTCTCCATCTATTTGCCTTGCAGTGATGGGACCAGATGCCATGATCTTAGTTTTTTGAGACCATTGAGACATTTAGGTGGTACCATATACGTTTCCATATCCATTCTTTTCTGTAAGTAAAGATAGGGTTGGGGAGGGGCTTTCTGGAGACTTAGGAACTAAGGCTAGTTTCTCTCTTGTTCCTCTTGACCCCCTTTTCTGACTAGGAGAAAGAAAGGAGTCCAACATTGGGAAGGAGGTTCAGTGGAAGAGGGAAGGATCTTACTTGATAGAATGGGGCCAGACACTTGCAAAGGAAATATCCCAGGAGAGAGCTTTCAGGGAGACTGAAAATGGAGATAATACTGTCCACACCTCCCCAGAAACTGAGAGAGGAGCAGGGAGCTAGATATCTGAAAGCTAGTGCTTTAACTGCCTGGATGCCCTTTTCCAAAACACTACCCCTTCCATGAATTGCAGCACGCCAGGCCTCCCTGTCCATCACTAACTCCCGGAGTTCACTCAAACTTACGTCCATTGAGTCGGTGATGCCATCTAGCCATCTCATCCTCTGTCGTCCCCTTTTCCTCCTGCCCCCAATCCCTCCCAGCGTCAGAGTCTTTTCCAATGAGTCAACTCTTTGCAGGAGGTGGCCAAAATACTGGAGTTTCAGCTTTAGCATCATTCCTTCCAAAGAACACCTAGGACTGATCTCCATTAGAATGGAGTGGTTGGATCTCCTCGCAGTCCAAGGGACTCTCAAGAGTCTTCTCCAACACCACAGTTCAAAAGCATCAATTCTTTAGTGCTCAGCTTTCTTCACAGTCCAACTCTCACATTCATACATGGCCACTGGAAAAACCATAGCCTTGACTAGACAGACCTTTGTTGGCAAAGTAATGTCTCTGCTTTTGAATATGCTATTGGTCATAACTTTATGGTTGGTCATAACTTTCCTTCCAAGGAGTCAGCGTCTTTTAATTTCATGGCTGCAATCACCATCTGCAGTGATTTTGGAGCCCTAAAAAATAAAGTCTGACACTGTTTCCACTGTTTCCCCATCTATTTGCCATGAAGTGATGGGACCAGATGCCATGATCTTAGTTTTCTGAATGTTGAGCTTTAAGCTAACTTTTTCACTCTCCTCTTTCACTTTCATCAAGAGGCTTTTTAGTTCCTCTTCACTTTCTGCCATAAGGGTGGTGTCATCTGCATATCTGAGGTTATTGATATTTCTCCCAGCAATCTTGATTCCAGCTTGTGTTTCTTCCAGTCCAGCCTTTCTCACGATGTACTCTGCATAGAAGTTAAATAAGCAGGGTGACAATGTACAGCCTTAACATACTCCTTTTCCTATTTGGAACCAGTCTGTTGTTCCATGTCCAGTTCTAACTGTTGCTTCCTGATCTGCATATAGGTTTCTCAAGAGGCAGGTCAGGTGGTCTTGTATTCCCATCTCTTTCAGAATTTTCCACAGTTTATTGTGATCCATACAGTCAAAGGCTTTGGCATAGTCAATAAAGCAGATATAGATGTTTTTCTGGAACTCTCTTGCTTTTTCCATGATCCAGCAGATGTTGGCAATTTGATCTCTGGTTCCTCTGCCTTTTCTAAAACCAGCTTGAACATCTTGAAGTTCATGGTTAATATATTGCTGAAACCTGGCTTGGAGAATTTTGCACATTCCTTTACCAGCATGTGAGATGAGTGTAATTGTGTGGTAGTTTGAGCATTCTTTGGCATTGCCTTTCTTTGGGATTGGAATGAAAACTGACCTTTTCCAGTTCTGTGGCCGCTGCTGAGTTTTCCAAATTTGCTGACATATTGAGTGCAGCACTTTCACAGCATCATCTTTCAGGATTTGAAATAGCTCAACTGGAATTCTATCATATCCACTAACTTTATTCATAGTGATGCTTTCTAAGGCCCACTTGACTTCATATTCCAGGATGTCTGGCTCTAGGTGAGTGATCACACCATCATGATTATCTGGGTTGTGAAGATCTTTTTTGTACAGTTCTTCTGTGTATTCTTGCCACCTCTTCTTAATATCTTCTGCTTCTGTTAGGTCCATACCATTTCTGTCCTTTATCGAGCCCATCTTTGCATGAAATGTTCCCTTGGTATCTCTAATTTTCTTGAAGAGATCTCTAGTCTTTCCCATTTTGTTGTTTTCCTCTATTTCTTTGCATTGATCACTGAGGAAGGCTTTTTTTTTTTATCTCTTTTTGCTATTCTTTGGAACTCTGCATTCAGATGCTTATATCTTTCCTTTTCTCCTTTGCTTTTTGCTTCTCTTCTTTTCAAAGCTATTTGTAATGCCTCCTCAGACAGCCATTTTGCTTTTTTGCATTTCTTTTCCATGGGGATGGTCTTGATCCCTGTCTCCTGTACAATGTCACAAACCTCAGTCCATAGTTCATCAGGCACTCTATCTATCAGATCTAGTCCCTTAAACCTATTTCTCACTTCCACTGTATAATCACAAGGGATTTGATTTAGGTCATACCTGAATGGTCTAGTGGTTTTCCCTACTTTCTTCAATTTAAGTCTGAATTTGGCAATAAGGAGTTCATGGTCTGAGCCACAGTCAGCTCCCGGTGTTGTTTTTGTTGACTGTATAGAGCTTCTCCATCTTTGGCTGCAAAGAATATAATCAATCTGATTTTGGTGTTGACCATCTGGTGATGTTCATTTGTACTCCAGGAGTTGGTAATGGACAGGGAGGCCTGGCGTGCTGCAGTTCATGGGGTTGCAAAGAGTCGGACACAACTGAGTGACTGAGCTGAACTGAACTGAACCCCTTCCTTGGAGGGACTTGCACATGCTCCTTGGTTTCCTTTCTCCTGGTCTGCCACATGGCCTAAGATGGTGGTCATCTGTCCAGGTTTTTAGCACCCTGTTCTAAATGGGATTTGATGAGACCTAGCTTCTTGAGAGTAATCTCAGAGAGGGAATGTTAACTGGACATATGGGAGGAGTGGGCCCCTGAAGGAAATACAGGGTTACCCAGAATAGCATAAATCTAGGTTCCCCAGAGTGGAAAGAGAGAAACATTCAACAAACAATAAGTATTTATTGAGCACCTTATTATGTACCAGGTGCTGTGCTGGGCCACCCCCACCCTGGCTCACCCAAAACAAAAAAACAAGATAGAGTCAGAAAACACAAATGCTGAGGGTGAGGAAAGGGCCAATTGAGGAAGAAAGCTGAGGGGACTGAGAAGCCTGAGATGATGGGGACTTGGCCTTAGGCCTTCTTTTTGGCCTCCTCACTCTAATCCTCCCCCTCTTCTGTGGTGGCATCCTGGTACTGCTGGTGTTTAGAGATGAGGTCGTTCATGTTGCTCTCAGCCTCAGTGAACTCCATCTTATCCATTCCCTCACCTGTGTACCAGTGGAGGAAGGCCTGTCTGTGGAACATGGCATTGAACTTCTCTGAGATGTGCTCAAAAGCTTCTGGATGGTCGTGCTGTTGCCAGTGAAGGTGACTACCATCTTGAGGCCATGGGATGGGATGTTGCAGATGGCCATCTTGACATTGTTGGGGATCCATTCCAAGAAGTAGCTTCTGACTTTGTTCTGTACGTTGAACATCTGCTCATCCACCTCCTTCATGGATATTAGCCCACAGAAGATAGCATACACCATGAGGTACTGAAAGGTTGTTGCTGAACCATGAAAGATGCTGGGATTCTTGGCCTCCAGAGGAGAAGAATTCAACCCAGGGCCAGAGACTAGGCTTGGTAGCTCAGAGCTTTTGTGTAATAAAGTTTTATTAAAGTATAAAAGAGATAGAGAAAGCATCTGACATAGACATCAGAAGGTGGCAGATAGAGTACCCCCCTGCTAGTCTTTAGCCAGATACTATATAGCTACTAGCAGTCTGCTAATTAAACAAAGGAAATGTCTCAAAACTCAGAATGGCACCAGGTGAGTCATCCCGGGCCATAAAACAATTGACATGAGTCTTGAAGAAAGGCAGATTTCCATACAAATATATAGTTTCATTAACTTAGATTAGGAGAATAATGTATGAGCATAACATACTGGTTTGTCAAGTTGGTTCTGAGCCTTTAGGCGAACCCACTTGAAGACAGAGTCTAGGGTACATTAACATAGCTTAAGACAAACATTTCCATAAGGAAAATGCATTGGTCAGCTCAAGGTTTGAGAAGTGTTAAGTGGAACCAGGTGTCATTATGGCAACACAAAGTTTTAAGAGAAACCTCTTTGTATAGAGAAGGGGAAAAAATATAACACTAGTTTGTTTCCTCCTGCCGCTTAAGAGAGAGATAAAAAATGTCTGATACTTGCAGCCTGTGTCCTCCATTTGGGGACCCCTGGCCTTCCTGCCTTTTACCCGCTCAGTACCGGCCATGGTGGGGGTGACAGGCAGCCGTCATGTTCTTGGCATTGAAGACCAGCTGGATGAGCTTGGGCCCACTGAGCGCCTGATACTGCTGGCTTCCATGACTGGTCAGAGGGGCAAATCCAGGCATGAAGAAGTGGAGACATGGGAAGGGCACCATGTTGACTGCCAGGTTGTGGAGGTTGGCACCGAGCTGGCCAAGGGAGCAGAGGCAGGTAGTGACATCACTCATGGAGGCTGGAAGGAGGTTGTTCAGGTCCCTGTGGGTTGGCAAGGTCAGCTTGAGGGTGTGGAAGCAGATATTGTAAAGGGCCTCATTGTTAACGCAGTAGATCTATCTCATCAGTGTTTTCCAGTAGCTGATGGGTGGTGTTGTAGGACTCAACCACAGTGCCAGACACTGGCTTGAGGGCACCTCACTGAGGGTGTTCATGATGTTGGCCCCCTCTGTATCATGGCCCTTTGCCGGGAGCCGGCATATTGCATATTGAGTGCATATTGCATATTGCATATTGAGTGCAGCACTTCCCACAGCATCATCTTTCAGGATCTGGAATAGCTCAACTGGAATTCTATCACTGCCAGGAGCCAGCATGAGGAACTCCGCCCATGACAAAGGTCATGAGGAAGGAGGCTTGGCATACGCAAAGGCGGGATCGAGCCTCAGGAGTCCCGCTGGAAATTCTCGAGCATCTACCCCCAAAACCAGAGTCTGCCTACTTTCTGCTTTGTGCTTTCACCTACACCTCTGACTTAACGGGGGGCTGTCCCCCACTACCTCTCTCTGAAAAAAGAGTTAGCTTACAGCTCCAGTTAATAATTCCTGGGTGTGACAGTGTTTAACCTACAAACTCCTTTGGAAATCCTCTAGCCTGCCTGAATAGGTTTTTCCGGCCACATGTGATTGTTAAGAGCCTCCCAACTGTGAGAGGCAGGAGATGTTCTAAACTGTCTACACACAGATTCCTTTGAGTAGTTAAAAGATTGATTAGAAATTGTATTGGTGAAGGGTTTTTCACTTATTGGGCCAATGTTTGTTGCTAAGTCTCCATACCCCTTACCTACTGTGTCCTTGGCAGTGTATTGATTGATATAATGGGTGTATAGAAATGTAAGTAGTAGCCTCAATGTTTGTAACCTTGGACCCTTGAGTTAATTTTTTTCTTGATTGAGCCCACCTCACCTTTGCCCTATAGGAATGCAGCTTTGTCCAATGCTTTTTTGGAGGCTGGTGCCTGACTTTGGAATAATCACCTTTAGAGAAAGATAAGTTTCTTAAAATGTTAACAGGCCTCCTGGCCAGAAGATGATGTAATTCACCTGAACTTTTGCATATGATAAGTTTGAAAGCCTGGCTTTGATTAGGACCAGGAACTGCTGTCCTTGCATGACTCCAGTCCTTCCCCCATTATCCTCTATGCACAACTTAAGGTATAAAAACTACTTTGGAAAATAAAGTGCGGGCCTTGTTCACCAAAACTTGGTCTCCCTATGTCGTTCTCTCTCCCAAATTCTGGCTGAGTCTCCATCTGGAGTGCGGAACCCGCCATGCTTGCTAATTATGCCTGGGCTTCTAAGATCCGACCGGGGAGGCCTCAGTGTCTCCTCTCCTTCAGGAGAACGGAAGGACACCTGCAGCCTACGTAAGTGGTGCAAACTTCTTGTCTTGAAGTTTTATTGGTCTCCCGTGTAAACCAAGCTACTCAGCCTCTTTTCTCCACTGAATTTTCCTACTGAGCTATCCTCATCCTATTACTGTTTATATCTTTGATAAAATATTTAAATAAATAGGTCGCTGACGCCATCCCCGCTTCGAATACCCTGGATCAGCTGGGGCTGGTCCCTGGCAGCCCTTGCCTCAGTTGTTGCCTGCCCCAGACTGACCAAAAACAAATCACCTGGTCTGATGATCTGACCAAAAGGACTTGAGAGAACAGAGCCCATGCTCCTGGGTTCTAGATCCAAAAAGATAGCATGAGGGACATATTTGCCTTCTGTGTCTTCATTGTATTTGGTACATGGAAATGCGGTCTGGCTCCATGATATGGGTGTGGGTCAGGCTGATGCCATGTTCATCACTGATTACCTCCCAGAACCTGGCACTGGTCTGATTGGCTTGGATGTGCATGAGTTCCCTCATTGTTAAAAAGTTTTCTGATCTTTTTATTGCCTCAAACTGTGTACGGGGCAAGGAAATATGTAATTAATTTTTCTCTGCTATCTGGTCACAGGCTGGAAGGATGGGACAGGCCCGGGGGGTTGGAGCAGCGAGATCCAAATGTGGCAGCAGGAAGGTTCTAAGAGAGCTGGGAGGCTTTTGATAAACACTAAGATTTTATTGATAATTTTGCCCATGTCATAACTCCCAGAGAGTTAATGTAGGGCTTTAAAAAATTTTTTTAAAAAACACAAAGGTATTCTCTATGTCATACTGTAAAGGTAGTTTGGCAACAATATTTATTTACCACTTAATTGACCAACTAGGTTTGTTCCAAGAGGATTTGGAAGCATTTCCCCCCTTTCTTTTTTGTATGATGAAAGGGAAAAAAAAGTCATTCTGAATGTCACTGTAAATGTAAGTTACCCAGTTTAAAAATAATCAAGGAAAGAAGCAAACATGTTGAAGAGCACCTTGACTGTCTTGAATCACATTTCTAAGGGCACACACTGGTGAAAAGATTGCTTACGTTTCATGTTATTAGACTATGATGGGAAATAACCACTGAATTCTGACTGAGAGAAACCATCACAAGATGAACTGTTTTCCATATCAACCTGTCAACTCAAGCGTATATTATTTATCTCCTGGTTCTTCCTTTGGGAGGCCAAATGTGGGTGATTGTGAGTATAACATTGGAGGAGCCTTGGCTTCTTCTTACCTTTCAAGACTGAGCAGTTTCACTTTTTCTGCTGATTACGAGACACTTTCAAATAATTTTTGCATCTCTTTTCCAGATTTATTGGGATACAGTTGACATATATTATTGTGTAAGTTTAGGGTGTATGGCATAGTGATTTGATTATGTATACATTGTGAAATGTTTACCACCATAAGGTTAGTTAGCCCATCTGTCAACTCACATAGTTATAATTTTTGTGTGTGTGTAGTGAGAGCATTCAAGATCTACTCTCAGCAACTTTCAAGTATATAATACAGTATTGTTAACTATAGACACTATGCTGTATATTGCATTCCTAGGGTGTATTTGTCTTATAACTAGAAGTTTGTGCATTTTGACTGTCTTTACCCATTCTCAACCTGGTCCCCCACTCCCAGAAGCCACCAATCTATTCTCTGTTTCTATAAATATATATTTTTAGATTCTGCATACAAGTGATATCATACAATATTTGTCTTTCTCTGCCTGACTTATTTCACTGTGCATAGTATCCCAACTTTTGCTTCTATCGTTCATTTTTTTCTAATGAATACATGGATATTGTGGAAATAACATTTGAGATATTAATGTACTTTCTCTCCGATTCCTTTCCTAGGCAGTCAGCCTGTTATGTTGGATACTGAAAGGTGACTAAAAGGGGACATTAGGAGAAAAAAACCTGACTTGGAGATGCTTACAATAAAGCCAAGGAGAGTAGCTGAGGTCAATCACAATAGCCAAACTTAATTTTTAACACAACCAAGGAAAAGTAATTCTGAAAATTCAGATTTCTCCTTGCTATAGGTATGTCTCTCAGGAAGGATATACTGGGAACTTACAGCATATAGTAGGGCTGTGTTTGGTCTTGAAGTGTGTTGATTAAGTCCTTTTTCTTTCAACTCAGGTGTCCTTCAATAAGAGAGTGGCTTTCAGACCTGATGCTCTTCCTTCCCATTCTGTAATTTTAGATTTAATCAATATTTTGAACATTCACCAAAAAGGAAGCTTCATAAGTATTACCAAATGTAAAAAGAAAAAAATAATGCTAATCTTACAAAATCTTCTAAAGAATAAAAGACTAACTGCATTTCAGTATTTTTTGAAGCCAGTATAACCTTAACACCAAAACCTGTGAAGGTTGGCGTAAGGCAAAGATCAGGCCAATCTCATCCATGAACATAGATAACAAAATCCTAAAACAATGTTAGCAAACTAAATCTGGCAATATATTGAAAAGGATATTACATCATGATCAAATAGATTTTAATCCACAAATGGAAATTTGGGTTAACATTTGCAAGTCAGTTAGTGTGATTACCACATTAACAGAATAAAAGAGAAAAATAGATGCAGAAAAATAATTTGATTAAACTCAATATCTATTCATGATTAAAAAAACTTTAGAAAACTATAGCCTTCTATTCCTTAATCTAGTTATGAACATCTGCAAAAAGCCTACAGCAAGCATCATACTTAAATGAGAACTTTTGAGCATTTTCCTCTGAGTTAGGGATAAGATAGGAAAACTTTACTTTTATTCAACATTGTTCAGCAGGCAAGAAAAATTAAAAGCTAAAAGGATTAAAAAGAAAGAAATGTAAATGTTGTTATTCTTACACAATATAATTGCTTACCTTGAAAATCCAAAACAGTCTACAGATAAGTTGACTTATCTGTAGTTTAACAACTTTTCTGGGTATAAGTTCAACATATAAATTTTTATATATTTCTGTATAATAAAGATTATTTTTGGTAGCATTAAACATAAAATTCTTGAATATTTAATGAAAGATATGTAAGGCATCTACACACAAATCTATAAAGCATTAATGATAGAAATTAAAAGACATAAATCAATGGTCATGTATACCATGTTCATTGGAGGATGCAGTATTGTACAGATGTCAGTTCTCTCTTAATTCATTTATAGATTTAAATTACAACCAAAATCTGAGTTTTTCATTGTTATTATTATCAAAGTTAACAAGCCAATTTTAAAATTTATGTGGAAATGCAAAAAGCTAAGAATATCCAAAATGCTCTTAAAACAGAGGAAAAACATGGAACACTTATGCTAGTGAATTCTGGGTTGAAAGCCAAAATAGTTGGTGATATATCAATGGAACAGAACAGATAATTTAGAACTATACACACACAAACATGAACTCTTGATCTGTGATAAATGTTGCAGTATAGAAAAGAAATGAAAAGATGGTCTTTTCAATAGATGGTGCCAGGTCAATTGGATATTCATATAGAAAAAAAAAAGAAACTGAATTACATTAATATTAAGAAACTGTAATCATCGGAAGACACTATTGAAGAAAGTGAAAAATAAACCGTTTAATATGAGAAGATACTTGCAGTGCATGCAGTTGACAAGCTCTTTCCCAAAACAGAGAATTTCTGGAAATCAATGAGAAAAGAGACATAAACAATGCAATAGAAGAATGTATTCTGAAGAGGCACTTTACAAAGACCATCTCCAAACAGTCAATAAACATATGAAAAGGTGCTCACCTTTAAATCATCAGAAAAATGTTAATTAAATCCCCTCTGAGTTATCACTACATATTCAATAAAATGGCTAAAATTTGCAAAGCCCAATGCAGAGCAATCGGAACACTTTATATCCACTGGTAAGAGTTAAAGTTGATAAAATGCACTTCAAGAAATTGCTTAACATTATCTATGAAAATTGTATGCATCTATAACTAATTACCTAATATCCAATTCTACTTCTAGCAATAAGACCAATAGATAATGACACAAAAATGCATGTTTAAGAATGTTCATGGTACTATTATTCAAAATAGCCGTAAACTGGAAACAACCATTGCGTGACAACAGTGCATGCTCTGTTGCTTTCAACTCTCTGTGACCCCATGGACTGTGACCCTATGGACTGTGACCCTCCAGGCTCCTCCGTCCATGGAGATTTCCAGTGAGAATACTGGAGTGGATTGCCATTTCCTACTCCAGGGGGTCTTCCCAACCCAGGGATCGAACCGGCATCTCTTGCACCTCCTGCAATTGGCTGCAGATTGTTTACCACTGCGCCACCTGGAAAGCCCCTGGCAACAGTAAGAAGGATAAATAAATTATGCATATTTATACACTCAAACACTATCCTGCAGTAAACTTTCATGAACTTCAGTTACATGTAACAGCATGAATCAATTTCAAGAGAAGAGGTCAGACATATCAAAAAATGTATATTGTTGATTCCATTTATGCGCAGAATGAAAATAGGTAAACCGCTAGTGTTAGAAGTCAAGATAGTGGTTACAAGATGCTTACTCCTTGGAAGGAAAGTTATGACCAACCTAGACAGCATATTAAAAAGCAGACATTACTTCACCAACAAAGGTCCGTCTAGTCAAGGCTATGGTTTTTCCAGTAGTCATGTATGGATGTGAGAGTTGGACTATAAAAAAAGCTGAACACCAAAGAATTGATGCTTTTGAACTATGGTGTTGGAGAAGACTCTTGAGAGTCCCCTGGACTGCAGGGAGATCCAACCAGTCCATCCTAAAGGAAATCAGTCCTGGGTGTTTATTGGAAGGTCTGATGTTGAAGCTGAAACTCCAATATTTTGGCCACCTGATGTAAAGAGCTGACTGATTTGAAAAGCCCCTGATGCTGGGAAAGATTGAAGGCAGAAGGAGAAGGGGACGACAGAGGATGAGATGGTTGGATGGCATCACCGAAACAATGGACATGAGTTTGGGTAAACTCTAGGAGTTGGTGATGGACAGGGAGGCCTGGTGTGCTGCAGTTCATGGGGTCGCAAAGAGTCGGACACAATTGAGCGACTGAAGTAAACTGAACTGAACTGAACTAGTGGTTACCCTTAGGAGGAGACAGGAGAGGACTTCTCTTCTTTGACCTTAGTGGTGTTCATTCGGTTGTGTTTGCTTTGTGATAATACATGGATTCATATGTGTGTACACATATTATTCAGATCTGAACCAGTTCTCTCCAATGCCACTGCTAATGCCTGGGTCGAAGCCACCGTCATTATCATAATTTGTCACCCGACTCGCTGCAGTAGTTTCTTGATTTCTTTACCCTCTGTTTTTACTCTTGATCCCTTTTAATGTGTTCTCAACACAGTAATCAGAATGTTTTCTTTAAAATTAAGTCAAGTTATGTCTCTCTGCTGCTCAAAATCCTGCAACGGCTGCATGTTTCACACAGTGAAAAAGCCAAAGTCCTTATACCCACCTAGGAGACCCTGCATTAAATGATCTGGTCTCCAGTTCCCTCTGTGTAGCCACCTCATACTCCTACCCCACAGCTTGCCACCTCCTCTGTCTCCCCACTATTCCATGTTGCCCACTCTGGAAACTTTGCAGTTCCTGGAACACACCAGTGTGCTCCTTCATTAGGATCTTTGCAGTGTTGTTTCTCTAGTCTGGCATGTTCTTGCTTGAGAGGTCTGTGAGCTAACAACTGCTTCCCTCCAAATCTCTTGCAGACGTGACACATTGCCCTTATTGCCCTATTTAAAATGTTTGGTTTGTCCCACCCCCATTCCCATCAGTGCTCCCAGTTCCCCTAACCCTGTCTTCATTCTTATTTTTGAGTAACACTTCTATCTCTCTTGTGTACTACATGATCGTTTTATTTTTCATCCTTATCATTAATTTTCTTTCCTTACTAGAAATAGAACAACACATTTATTTTCTGTCACTTCCTTCAGGGACCCTTGTTTCACTCACTGATACATCTTAAGCAGTTAGAATACTGTAGGTCCTCAACAGGTATTTGTGGAATGAATGAATGAACATATCGAATGTATAACATGTGACAAGAATTCTACTAGGTGCTGGGAGTGTAATGCTAAGCAAAACTAGAAGCAGTTGCTGCTCTCACAGAGTGTTTGCCAGCCTGAGAGACAGTTATCATATAGCATAAATGCGTTGTTACAAAGTATAATTTCAACTAAACAAGCCTTGAGAATGATAACTGAGGAATCTGACTTCGTCTGAAGGTGGGTCAGGGAAGACTTCATAAAGAAAGCTATGTTTTAGCTGAGATACAATGAAGATGGGCAAGTGACTCTGACATAATAAAGCTTGGGGTGGGGCCCAGGTCTGAACATTTCTTAATAAAACTCCCCAGATATTTCTATACTGGGGCTTCTAAACCAATTTTAATGTATGTGCAGATCACTTGGGAATCCTGTTAAAGTTCAAAATCTGCCTCAGGAGGTCAGGTGTGGGCCCTGAGATCGTGTCGTCCTTTTGAGCTTCCCGGGGATGTAGATGCTGGTGCTCTGCGGGCAACACATTGAGAAGCAAGGCTCAGTCACTCACCCCACAGCACCTTCTCAGGAAGACAGTGTTTTCTAAATTATCAGCGGATTCGAGTCCTCTCTTTTTGCTTCCTCTATATGGGCTATTCATCCTGAGAACCCAGGATTTCAGCTCAGCAATGCGTATGTCATAAATTTGTACTATGTAGGTTTCGTCTGCCTGTTGTGTGGGTGTGTTTTTGTGTCTGCTTGTGTCCAGATGGGCTGGACCCTCCATAAAACAGGGATTGTATTCAGGCCATCCTTGTGTCCTCTGCTTGATCCACTGTGGCCATGATAGTTAATTTCTGTTGAGACTCTATCCAGGCAAGTCCTTTTCTTGCCATGCGATATGTATGAAGGATGATTTAAATTATTCTTTGAAATGTACCATTCATTTCCACCTTTCTATAAATGACAGCATTTATATTTACCATATCCCTGGTCAAACACATATTCATGAGAAAAATTAAATGCAATAATAAATGTACAAACACATCATAAATTATGAAACAGAATTTTGGACATTACTATTATTATTGTTGTTATAATAATACAGAATATTTATATTTAAAAAACTGAGCTTCACAGACTTTAAAGTACAATGGGAGAAGTTGAGTTTCTAAAAATAGGATGCTATGGCAAGTTTATTAGCTGAGAATATACAATTTTACCATGGAATGTGTGTTTTTTTTCTTTTTTTGAAATATGTGCTAATTTTACAGGTTTGTTGCAAGGTTGAATCAGCACCTATTTAGCACCTATGATTGGGTCTTGAGTTCACAGGAATATTAAAGAGCTATGGTAATGATTAGGAAAATAGTCAAGGGTATACCAAAACATTGATGTTTACCTTATATGGAAGGGATAATGCTCCCATGAGAGATCTGACCTATTTTGGCCAAAGCCTCATACACTGATTTTCTATTTAAATCAGAAAGCCAATGAGCTAAGAGTATAAAATTAAAACAACAATAGAGGTAAAACTTATTGAGTGTTATTTTAGGCATAGCTCAAGTATTAACTCATTTAAAAGGCAATTACTATTATTAGCTCAATTTTACAAGCTAGACCCTGAGGCTCAGAGAGGCTGAAATTGAAAATTATCTCCCCCTAGGAGGAGAGCATCTTTGAGACACCACTTTAAAATTAGAATATTTCAGAGATCCGTGGAATGGAGGAAAAAAAAAATAAAAAACAGCTCTGGAGTCTGATAGATTCACATAAGAATCCTGGTTCTTCCATGATTCCCTGTAAATTCTTGGGCAAATCACTTAACTTCTCAGGATCATAGTTTTCTTATCTACAAAATGGAATAAAATCATGCCTCCTACTTATTTTCCTTATGCCACATCTACACAACTTGGCTAGAAAGTGGATATCAAGAACAGATTGAGACCTGTCACCATGATAGGTATCCTTCCAATGCCAACACTATCAGATTAGGCAGCAATCTTTCCTCTCTCCTTTCTTCCTTCCTACCTGGGTAACTTGCCATTTGTTACTTGTTTCATGCCAAATGCTTTACATACATAGACTAAGGTTTTCTTTTTAAAGATTTCTGCCCACCCCCCAGTTATTTTTTCCAATAGTTCAGTGAAAGATGTCTTTATACACCTAAATTACAGAGGTGGTAGGCAGAGGTCTGGTCTAGGTTGTCACTGTAAGTCGTGCAGGAGTGCTTGGACCATATGCTCTAAGTGACAGAAAACCAGAACAAGGTTAGTTTCAGCATGGGAGGGACATGTGTATATGTTTTAGATATAGCACTTGGGGTCAGTAAGGAGGAGGGATTTGGAGATGGTGTTAGAAAAGTTAGGATGGCTCATTGGAAGGCAGCAACTACAACCACAACCATGGCTGCTGTTTATAACATGTCAGAAACTATGCTAAGCACTTTCTGTGTAGAGCCTCATAGCCACTCTATGAGAAAAACAGTATTTAACCTCGTTTAAAATATGGTAAAATTGAAGCCCATGGACACTAAATAACAAAACCTTCATACTTTTGAGCAGGCATCCAAATTTTTCTTCATGTGTCTGACAGATTCAAATATGTAGTTTCTTGCATGTTGTAAAATTGTTAGTTTAAAATAAATATTTAAAACCTATTTTGGTGCATTTAGGGCTTCCTTGATGGCTCAGCAGGTAAAGAATCTGGTTGCAGTGCAGGAGACGCAGGAGACATGGGTTTAATCCCCGGGTCAGGAAGATTCTGTGGAGGAGTGAACCCACTCCAGTATTCTTTCTTGAAAAATCCCATGGACAGAGGAGCCTGGCAGGCTATAGCCCAAAGGGTTGCAAAGAGTCAGACGTGACTGAGCGCACACGCACACACGCACACACACACACACAAACACAGTACATTTAAACAATATATGAAAATGGATGAACTTCACAAACATAATGCTGAGTAAAAGGCAACAGGAAAAAAAGCACATACTATAAAATGTCATTTATATAAAGTTCAAAAAGCAAGCACATCTTAGCTGGGATGTTGGAAGCAAGGACAGTGGTTAACTTAGGGGTGTCAGGACAAGAGAGTACTAAGTGTTTTAGGGTGCTGTTAATGTTCTTATTCTTGGTCTGGGTGCTGCTTTACATAATCATTTCGTGAAAATTTACTGAACTACCCTTAAGATTTTTATACTTTTCTGAATATATGCTGAATAGATGCTATACTTAACGTATAGAAACAACTCATGAATAGCTTCTTTACTTCCATTTTCTATTTTTCTTTACCTCTTTGAACCTATATTTCCTTAAATATTTTTTTAATTTTATATTGGAGTGTAGGTGATTAACAATATTGTATTAGTTTCAGGTGTATAGCAAAGTGATTCAATTATACATATACATGTATCTATTCTTTTTCAAATTCTTTCCCATTTAGATTATTTCAGAGTTTTGAACAGAGTTCTCTGTGCTATACAGTAAGTCCTTGTTGGTTACCTGTTTTAAATATAGCAGTGTGTACATTTCAGTCTTAAACTCTGGATCTCTTCTTTCCCGCCAGCCCTTCCTCTCTGGTAACCCCAGGTCCATTCTCTAAGTCTATGAGTCTGTTGTGTAGATAAGTTCATTTGTATCATTTTTTTGATATTCCTCATGTAAGTGATATCATATGATATTTGTCTTTCTCTTTATGACTTACTTTACTTAGTATGATAATCCCATGTCTGTCCATATTGCTACAAATGGCATTATTTCATTCTTTTTAATGGCTGAGTAATATTCCATTACATATATATGTACCACCTGTATTTCTATTCCATTTTTTCTCATAGAATTCTATCCTAGTTGAAATTAAAAATTTGATTATTTTGTAACCATAATGCTCTTAAGTCTTAACACTTTTTTCTTCAACATTGAGTTATCTTTAAGATTTTTTATTACTACACAATTGGTAATAAATATATTTTACATTTTGCTATAATATTATCAAACATTAGAAAATAATGTTATTAGAAATGTATTTTAAAATCACATGGATAGCCTTTTCTTCGGGGTGAGTACTTGTAATAAAAGATGGTTCAATATCAGTTGTATTCCCACTGTGGATGTGAGCATGTGGAATAGATCAGAAGGCCTGAAAAAGAATGAAGGGAATTTATGTTTCATAACAACCTCTCACAATTATTTGAACTCATTCTAAGTTGGATACCAAAAACCACAGTAATATGTCACCAAAAATTATTTTTAAAAATCTGTCATCATGAAGACATCTTCTTCGATTTTGTTGAGAGCAAAGAATAGCAAAAGAATTTATAAAATAACCTATTTATTCAGCTTCTGAATTCCTGGTCAGCATAACAAAAAGGTTTCCCTGAGACTCATCAAGTAACTGTTAACTGTACCTATTTCTCCTTTATCTAAAGGCACTTTTGAAAAAACTTATGTGTTCAGAGATTGTTGGGAACATTGAAACACTGTTAATTTCAATATACCTTTGCTAATACTGTAATTTTTGGGTAAGTTGCATTTATTATATCACATGCTTTAAATATTTTTTCATTAAAACTTGGGAACTATAGATTTAACTCATTCAGATTACAGAACACATCTGTCATGTAACCAAATAGGCAAGGATAGTTTTCATTATCAAGCCAATTGACTAAATTAGGATGACTTTCTCTCAGACAAATCTGACCTCCTTTATCAGTTCAAATGAATGTGTAGTACACACTTCCCTCATTTCTCACTTGTTCAGGCTCACTTTCAGACAGACAAGCCATAGACCTCACTTTTGGGCAGAGTTTGCTGCCCAAATGAAGAAAGTTTTCACTACTTTTAGTATTTCTTAGCCATGCACTCTCCTGCTTTATTCTCTTAGGCTCTTCTTTAACAGCAATGCATTTTTTGGTAAATAGTTGAGTAAAGGAGGAGATGAAGTCCTTAAGCTCATTATCACTCTCTGCTGCATCCCTACAGAAGCCAAAGCCTCCTATTTCTATACCATACTTGACTCTTAACAGGAATGGGTATAGTTAAGTTCAGTTCAGTCTCTCAGTCATGTCCGACTCTTTGTGACCCCATGAACTGCAGCACACCACGCCTCCCTGTCCATCACCAACTCCCAGAGACCACCCAAAGCCAAGTCCATCGAGTCGATGATGCCATCCAACCATCTCATCCTCTGTCGTCCCCTTCTCTTCCTGCCCTCAGTCTTTCCCAGCATCAGGGTCTTTTCCAATGATTCAGCTCTTCACATCAGATGGCCAAAGTATTGGAGTTTCAGCTTCAACATCAATCCTTCCAGTAAACACCCAGGACTGATCTCTTTTAGGATGGACTGGTTGGATCTCCTTGCAGTCCAAGGGACTCTCAAGAGTCTTCTCTAACACCACAGTTCAAAAGCATCAATTCTTCAGAGCTCAGCTTTCTTCGTAGTCCAACTCTCACATCCATACATGACCACTAGAAAAACCATAGCCTTGACTAGATGGACCTTTGTTGGCAAAGTAATGTCTCTGCTTTTTAATATGCTATCTAGGTTGGCCATAACTTTCCTTCCAAGGAGTAAGTGTGTTTTAATTTCATTGCTGCAATCACCACCTGCAGTGATTTTGGAGCCCAGAAAAATAAAGTCAGCCAGTGTTTCCATTGTTTCCCCATCTATCTGCCATGAAGTGATGGGACCAGATGCCATGATCTTAGTTTTCTGAATGTTGATCTTTAAGCCAACTTTTTCCACTCTCTTCTTTCACCAAGAGGCTTTTTCATTCCTCTTCACTTTCTGCCATAAGGGTGGTGTCATCTGCATATCTGAGGTTATTGATATTTCTTCCATCAATTTTGATTCCAGCTTGTGCTTCCTCCAGTCCAGCATTTCTCTTGATGTACTCTGCATATAAATTAAATAAGCAGGGTGATAATATACAGCCTTGACGTACTCCTTTTCCTATTTGGAACCAGTCTGTTGTTCCATGTCCAGTTCTAACTGTTGCTTCCTGACCTGCATATTGGTTTCTCAAAAGGCAGGTCAGGTGGTCTGGTATTCCCATCTCTTTCAGAATTTTCCACAGTTTATTGTGATCCATACAGTCAACGGCTTTGGCATAGTCAATAAAGCAGAAATAGATGTTTTTCTGGAACTCTCTTGCTTTTTTGATGATCCAGCGGATGTTGGCAATTTGATCTCTGGTTCCTCTGCCTTTTCTAAAACCAGCTTGAACATCTGGAAGTTCATGGTTCATGAAATGGGTATAAGATAAAGAAAAATATGAGGCCTAGAAAAGATGTATAAAGTCTTGATTAAAGTAGGCTTTAGAATTCATGTTCTTGAATTTTGGGCCCTGGGTTTTTTCTTTTTTTAATATCTCAAAATATGCAATACAGTAACATTTGGAGTGAGAGAGATTTTATTTACCTATCGACCTATGAATATGTGTATGTATATTAGTATGTGTCTGTTTATGTGGGAAAGGACAAATGAGAAATTGAGAAAAGTGAGATGGGAAAGCAGAATGGTCATGATGACTTCCATCTAAAACCATTCTCAGACAGATCAGGTTTTGTTCTTTTAAGACTTTATTTTTATTTATTTTTGGCTGCACTGGGTCCTTGTTGCTGTCCACAGGCTTTCTCTAGCTGCCTGAGTGGGGGCTCTTCTTTGTTGCGATGGCTTCTCTTGTTGCAGAGCACAGGCTCTCGGGTGCTGGGGCTTCAGTAGTTGCAGCACTCAGGCTTAGTTTCTCCAAGGCATGTGGGATCTTCCCAGACCAGGAATTGAAACTGTGTCCCCTGCGTTGGCAGGCAGATTCTTAACCACTGGACCACCAGGGAAGCCCAGACAGATCAGTTTTATAAAAGAATATATATGGAAGGTGAGGATCTGGAAATCCTACTTAAAACCATTCTTGATTGTATATCCTTTGGAAAATCATTATAGACTCTCAAGGGTTCTTGTTCTATTTGTAAAGAATGCTGCTGTAGGTCAACAGAGTGCAGAGTGGAGTGAGGAAGATGACAGAAGTATCTCACATAGCTGGTGATTATGAACGGGAGTGTATCTGAAAGGGGAGAGGCCAGGTCTGGGTGGGGCTGGGGATGCACAGATAGTATTCAGTAACTTGAAATTGACCTTGTGATGGTGGAAAGCAGCACACTGTGTTGGGGGAAAGGAGTAAGATGTTTAACTTTTGCCAGATGGAGCCTCATGTGAGGCAGGGTGTGGTCATTTGATAGCATTGATTTGGGGGGGAAGAGTCAGTGAGTGAGTGAGTGAAGTCACTCAGTCATGTCCGACTCTTTGGGACCCCATAGACTGTAGACTATGAGGCTCCTCCGTCCATGGGATTCTCCAGGCAATAGTACTGGAGTGGGTTGCCATTTCCTTCTCCAGGGGATCTTCCCGACCCAGGGATCAAACCTGGGTCTCCTGCATTCCAGGCAGACGCTTTAACCTCTGAGCCACCAGGGAAGCGCTGGAAATAAGGTAAAATTTGAGGATCAGGAAAGGGATGGCAGGGATATTTATGTCCCTGGAGATTATACTGGGACTAGTTCATTTAGTTTAGTTCAGTCACTCAGTCGTGTCTGACTCTTTGCAACCCCATGGACTGCAACACGCCAGACCTCCCTGTCTATCACCAACTCTCAGACTTTACTCAAACTCATGTCCATTCAGTCAGTAATGTCATCCAACCATCTCATCCTCTGTCGTCCCCTTCTCCCACCTTCAATCTTTCCCAGCATCAGGGTCTTTTCAAATGAGTCAGCTCTTTGCATCAGGTGGCCACAGTATCGGAGCTTCAGCTCCAACATCAGTCCTTCCAATGAATAATCAGAACTGATCTTCTTTAGGATGGACTGGCTGGATGACCTTGCAGTCCAAGGGACTCTCAAGAGTCTTCTCCAACACCACAGTTCAAAAGCATGAATTCTTTGGCACTCAGCTTTCTTCACAGTCCAACTCTCACATCCATACATGACCACAGGAAAAACCATAGCCTTGACTAGATGGACCTTTGTTGGCAAAGTAATGTCTCTGTGTTTTAATATGCTGTCTAGGTTGGTCATTACTTTCCTGTGTAAGCATCTTTTAAATTCATGGCTGCAGTCACCATCTGCAGTGATTTGGGAGCCCAAAAAAGTAAAGTCTGACACTGTTTACACTGTTTCCCCATCTATTTGCCATGAAGTGATGGGGCGGGATGCCATGATCTTAATTTTTCTGAATGTTGAGCTTTAAGCCAACTTTTTCACTCTCCTCTTTCACTTTCATCAAGAGGCTCTTTAGTTCTTCATTTTCTGCCATAATGGTGGTGTCATCTGCATATCTGAGGTTTTTGATATTTCTCCCAGCAATCTTGATTCCAGCTTGTGCTTCCTCCAGTCCAGCGTTTCTCATGATGTACTCTGCCTATAAGTTAAATAAGTAGGGTGACAATATACAGCCTTGATATACTCCTTTTCCTATTTGGAACCAGTCTGTTGTTCCATGTCCAGTTCTAACTGTTGCTTCCTGACCTGCATACATATTTCTCAAGAAGTAGGTCAGGTGGTCTGGTATTCCCATCTCTTTCAGAATTTTCCACAGTTGATTGTGATCCACAGAGTCAAAGGCTTTGGCATAGTCAATAAAGCAGAAATAGATGTTTTTCTGGAACTCTCTTGCTTTTTCAGTGATCCAGTGGATGTTGGCAATTTGATCTCTGGTTCCTCTGCCTTTTCTAAACCAGCTTAAACATCTGGAAGTTCAAGGTTCACATATTGTTGAAGCCTGGCTTGGAGAATTTTGAGCATTACAAGTGTGTGAGATGAGTGCAATTGTGCAGTAGTTTGAGCATTTTTTGACATTGCCTCTCTTAGGGATTGGAATGAAAACTGACCCTTTTCAGTCCTGTGGCCACTGCCAAGTTTTCCAAATTTGCTGGCATGTTGAGTTTAGCACTTTCACAGCATCATCTTTTAGGAGTTGAAATAGCTCAACTGGAATTCCATTACTTCCACTAGCTTTGTAGTGATGCTTTCTAAGGCCCACTTGACTTTGCATTCCAGGATATCTGGTTCTAGGTGAGTGATTACACCGCTGTGATATTCTGGGTCATGAAGCTCTTTTGTGTACAGTTCTTCTGTGTATTCTTGCCATGTCTTCTTGATATCTTCTGCTTCTGTCAGGTCCATACTATTTCTGTCTTTTATTGAGCCCATCTTTTCATGAAATGTACACTTGGTATGTCTAATTTTCTGGAAGAGATCTCTAGTCTTTTACATTCTATTGTTTTCCTCTATTTCTTTGCAGTGATCACTGAGGAAGGCTTTCTTATCTCTCTTTAGAGACTTTAGAACTTTGCATTCAAATGGGTATATCTTTCCTTTTCCCCTTTGCTTTTCACTTCTCTTCTTTTCACAGCAATTTGTAAGGCCTCCTCAGAAAGCCACTTTGCTTTTTTGCATTTCTTTTTCTTGGGGATGGTCTTGATCCCTGTCTCCTGTACAGTGTCACGAACCTTCATCCATAGTTCATCAGGCACTATCTCAGATCTAGTCCCTTAAATCTATTTCTCAGTTCCACTGTATAATCATAGGGATTTGATTTAGGTCATACCTGAATGTTCTAGTGGTTTTCGCTACTTTCTTCAATTTAAGTCTGAATTTGGCAATAAAGATTGTAATAATATGGCTTATGCCATACTCAAGTCTTCTGCCCCAGAGCCCCTGTCCCTATGGCAGTCCACTGCTGACCTGTATCTCCATAGGAGATGCTCAAACACAGGTCTGTCTCCATCTGTCTGGGGTCCCTGGGTTCTGGTGCACACAAGGTTTGTTTGAGCCCTCTTAGCATCTCTGGCAGGCATGGGGTTTGAATACTGGGACTAAGGGGACGGGAAAGGAAAACTTTTGTTATGTTTTTATTTAAGTCTAGCAGTATTACATACACAGTAAATACTCTGTTAATTGATTTAATTAACTGTTATTTAAAATGTTTGAATTGTTATTTTTAATTGTCATTGATAAATAGTTGCTAATTGATTTGCTGTATCACTTCATAAGCAACATAATTAAATTCTCCGTTAAAATCACTGACAACTCAGGAGATAGAAATACGGAAAGTGACTCTGTTCATCACAAATCAAATTATAGTAATTCATTAAAGAAATCAGAATTGGGGGAATATATCATCCTGGGAAATTGTAAAGTAGTCAAATAATCTCTGTGTAGACTAAGTTACTTCAATTTCCATAATCAAGTTACCCAATAGTTGACTTTTGATAGTAGTTTTGATAATAGACTGTATGTTTTAAACAGTATCCAGGAAACATCTTTTCTATCACTCTGCATTTCTCTAAGGAGATGAATATTATGGAAAATAAACATGGAAGGGCATTCTAAGAAAGAATGAAATTGTGTATGTGTTTTAATTAAAGCAAGGTTTTCTCCTTCAAAATTCATGATAAAAGTATGAGAGAAAATACACAAGAAAACGTGAATGCAGTTTCACACAGCTTGGTAGTTTCCCAAAGGAGAGAAGCCACTCTTATTCGTTAGCAAAGATAAGAATAGAAATAATGGATTTAAATTTGAACAGGAAGAAATTTGAAAGAGTGGAGAAAAATCTAGCAGTAAGATCAGCTGGGAATGAAACCAATTTCTGGAAAAGATGATGGGACGAAAATCACATGAAACCTTAAGTTGCAGCTTATCAAACGTCTAAAGAAGTGTACTTAATGCTCTCTAAAGACCCAAGTGCGGAAAACAGGTGAGAGCAGGGAGTAGAGGGACAGAGAGGGTGTGTGTTCCTGGCCCTGGGTGGCCTCTTTCCTTCCCGGTGTGAAAAGAGGAGTTGGAGGCTGTGTGTGTCTCGTGGTGGGTGGGGACTGTCACTCTAGCTGTGTGATAGCCATCTGTGGTGGAGTTAGGAGTTGAGCACAGGGGTACTAGGTATCTTTTTCTTTCCCATTGGTGAGGGAGCTGGGACAATGGGGCGGCAGATTTCCTCCTTATCACCTGAAGATGCGGTTTTAAGGGAATAAAAGATACTCTTTTTTTGAAGAATAGGGTCAATATGTGGTCCAGGGAGATTCACCATAGTTCACAGCACAAAAAATGCCTAGGAGATAAATAGTATCTGAATGGTACTCTTCTGTCCTTGATTTTGTTAACACAGAAATATTTTAAAAGTATAAAGTTCTATGGTTCTCCGTCAGGCAGATGCAGTCATCAACATTCGACATCCTCCAAAGAGAGCTCTGGTCACTCTCCAAGCTACATGGAGCTTGGACCAGGCTAGCGTCTTTAGGATCTTTTGGCCTCTGTTCCACCATTATTCCTGAGTGATGGGATCTCAAACAACCCTCATGCATAGAAAGGGTGGCAGTTCTCCTCATTTCCATAAAAACAAAAAACAAACCGAAAAATCCCAGTAGGACTAACATTTTCCGTTTAAAAAAGTAGAAAAAATTACCAAGGACAGAGTCAAAGGAGTTGTGTTACATTTGTATGATTTAGGGGAATCATTTCATCTGTCTGAACACTGGGGTCCTCCTTTTAAAAACCCAGACCTGACCTAGGTGATCTCAAAAATCCCTTCCAGCTCTCAGCTGTACATGAAAGTGCCTGGAAAATGGCAGAGTGCTTTCATTCTTGTAGAAGGGATAACCAGCACGGAAATCTTTCCACAGAAGCTAGGTTTTGAATTGTATTATGAATATTTGCAAGCTCTAGGTTGGCAAATTGAGGATTAAAGATGGAACAAGAACAACAACAAAAAAACACTGTTGGGAAGTGGGCAGAACAAAAGATTTGGGATGGAAGGTTATAGAAACCAAGGACAGCAGGGAAGAGGGTAGGTAATTGATTCCTCCCCCTTCATCTCTGGCCCCCAATTCAATCAGACATCAAGCCCCTTTCATTCTTTTCCTTTCCATCTACCTTCCTGAACTGAAACTGGAGGAGAAGCTTGTATTACAACTTGAAGATATATAATACTAATCCATGCTCCAACATTACAATCCTCAGACATTGCTTCAGATCAAGATAGCATTAACTGAGGATGAGAAGATTTGGCTTTCATCCTCAGATGACTCTTTCAGGGGAGTCTCCTGTGTGGCCCCACTTATTAAAGGAGATTAATGATACTTGTCCATTTTCACCTCAGCAACGATGCATGGTATCTGTCCATTTTTGCCTCACCAAATTTGGAGAGAAATTCCAGATAGACATCAAAGGAAAATAGCGATTAGTGTGTTGATTCATTTTCTACATGACATATTTCTCTCCATAAAATTATTTTTAATTATTAAAACAGGTTATCTTATTTGATGCATTTGAAGCAATAGGAATAAAACATGCTTTTGAAGTGAGGATGTCAACTCAGATATGAGGAACACATATGTCGACACCAAAGTTAAAAGGACCCCAGAGAAATGACAAATGATGAACAGAAAGCACTACTGTAGCAGATCCTGACCTTTTGAGAATATGATCAGCCTGTCAGCACTAATGGTTTTCCGTGTTCATAGCAAAAAGCTATGAGCGCCTCTATCTGGGATGGAGGTCAGATGATATCTCAATAAAAAAAAAAAGAAATGGTATCCTGTTGGACATAAAAAAATAATTCTGCAACTCTCTTTTTTTCCTTTCTTTTCTCATTTTGCAACATAGATGTACACATTTGCATAATATGCATATATGTGGGGAGCCTGGCCCTTTTTGCTTCCACCATTCCAACCAATCCAACCCCCCAAAGAGGAGTCTTAGCATTCTTAAAGATTATTATGGCACCTAGAATGGTTATTAGAACCAAAAGATTTTTCAAGCATTCTGAGGATAGGGCAAGGACTCAGGGAATGGAACATAATAAGGACCCTGTCAATTTGATGTTTTCCATACTCTTATTTGGAGAAGGAAATGGTAGCCCACTTCAGTATTCTTGCCTGGAGAATCCCATGAACAGCATGGAGGGCTACAGTCCATGGGGTCTCAAAGAGTCGGACATGACGGAAGTGACTTAGCATGCGTATTCTTATTGTGCACTTGAAGCTTTCCTCAGGGGGACTGCTTATGGCTGTCATACCTCTTCTGGATATTTATACTTTTGTTTAAAATTTCTGCCTCCTGACTTATGTTTCTTGAATTTATTGAAGAGGAACACAGTTTTCTGGAAAGGTCCGGCAAGACAGTGTTTTCCTGACTATCTGGGTTTTTATTAACGGGTCTCATAAGGTCACAGACAGGAACTCAGAAGAATGATGTCTTGATTTGCACAGGAAGTGTGCAACATGAGAGGAAGCCCTCTCAAAGTTCCTTTTATTCCTTGGTAAAGGTTGACCATGGTTATGGTTTCAAGGACAGTAAAAGGAAGTTAGAGGTGGTGTGAATTCCCCCTGAGAGTGAGAAAGAAATAAGATGTCAATGACTCCACTGTACACGAGTGTATATTAGTAGTAATAGAATGCTGATAAGAAATATGGGAAATAAGAATTACAACTGAGACCACATTTTGCTCTGGATGGCTCGTTAATCAGCAGGAACCCTGGGCAAATGAAGTGCTATGAACTGATGTCTGGGTACGAGGTGGAAATTCTTGCTGAAAGGATCAGCTGCTTTCACTGAGAGGGAATCAACTGATCCATGCAGAAAATAAAGCACTCTTGAAAGCAAGAAATAAAGTCTAATATCGATTTGGCCTGCACCAAGAGATTTTTCTGTAGGCATCTTGCCTTTATGTTAGGTGTTGCAATAGCCAGAGCCTATATCCAAAACTCTTTAAGACAAGTTTCAGTTTGTAGTTTTCTGTTTTGTTTTTCTGCACTCCATCAATTCTACACTTATGCACCAGTAATGTCACAGACCTGATTGGGGAATCATTTCTATTTCCCTCCAATTTTCCTGTACAAATCAAATTAAGACTGTTTTTTTTTTTTTTTTTTTTCATTTTTCCACATGTGACACAGCCTCCCAAGTCAGGAGGAGCATTGTGTGAGGAAAAAGAGGGTGAGAGAAAGTTCAAGCAGGTCTCTGAATGTTGGAAAGGCATTGTTTCAGGTCGTAGAAGTATCTCCAGGCTTTTCTCATTCTCAGGTTGCATTAAGTCAAAGATTTTCATTTAAATTTTATATCTCAATGGATGAACTCCATATTAATCGCCTCTCTGGGTCACGTTCTTCCTGACATTTCTCTTATTCCCAGTCATTTGACATTTCACCCTCAGGGTAGCATGACACACATGAGCTGTCTCAGAATTTCTTGAATAAATATTCACTATAATCATTTCAAGGGAGGCTATGGTAAGTCATTGGCACAAAGGGTTCATCTGAATTTTCTGGAGCTTCAAGAACTTTTTTCTTCATGGCCCACATAACTGAAAGTCAATCATTCATTTCTTTTCTAGTTGATTTAGCCACTGGGGAAATATGTGTTGTTTTACCTCAGTGATTTCATATGCAAAATGGGAATAATTATAATTTTCCCTTGGCTTACTGGAAGGTTAAGGAGATTAAATTTTTTTATTAAAAAATACATGTACTTCATGAGTGAAATATGCTTTGAGTAGCAATTATTGTTTGGACTATTATCATCAGTAAGGATTTAAATATCTTCTTTGTCAAAAAGGATCCTAAAAGTAGGAATTCAAGCTAATAAATTAAAACAGACTTGAGGGGATATGAACTTGAATGTCTGTCAGTGACAATTTGATGCAGTGAGTAATCCAATTTCCTTCAGGAAATATGTAACTGTGGCAGGGGTGAGAAGGAGGTATAAGGATGGAAGACTAACAAACGGAGTATATAGATATTCATTAATTCCTTCAGGAAACAGTGGGAGGAAAAGGAGGGGTTGGAAGACATATTTACCGAGAAGAGAGAGAGGAACTGTAAAAGGATAAAATAAGAAGAAAGCCCTGAGCATTCAGAATCACTCTGAGAAATTGGCAAAACTCACAACGTACAGACTTGGATGTTCAGGAAATGTCAACTGACTGACAGACACAAAGGAGATTCAAGGAGAAATCAAGAGGTTGGGGGAGAAATAAAAAATAACCACTCAAATTATTCCATAATTAGAGCTAAAGTTTTCTTAGGAGGGAAAAAATTGGTGGAAGAAGGAGAAAGCTGGGAGAAACCACTTAATTGTCCCTGATTCTATATTCCTAAGTAAAGCTAAAGAAGGGAGATAAGGGGTTCCCAGGGGCTGGTGTGCTGTCCAGGGTGATGGACTGTAAAGCTTGGGCTCTTCTGTCTGGAAAGGAAAAGGCAGGCAGGCCCATGATGGAAGTCATTAATTCCATATATCCTCTGTTGAGAAAGTACAAGCTTAGCCTTTGAGCTCCACAGTACTAACTGAAGGGAATTCATTCCCCTTGAGGCCTGGAAGAAGAGGGAAGGACACATTTAGCAAGCATAATAATCCAACAGATGGCAATAACTAATAGGTACACAGAGTTAAAGGGATAAGTTGAATTCAGATGTAAAATTTTTTGTGCCTCATACACTTTTATTTCTTACAGTGAGATGAATTATTTATTAAAATTGGTATAAACTATTGGGTTATTTTAATTTAAGCTTCTTATTATCAAATAAAATATAAATCCAGAAAAATTTTGCCAAATAAATGAGTAGTTGAATGGCTAGTTTCAAGTGAAAACCTTATAACTGCATTCAGGTCAAGAATGAGAATTTTTTTCAGCCACCCTCTGTCTGTGCCTTATTCAAATCCTGACTTTTGCAGTAATCACTTCAGATACAGATTTTTGATTTTGATATTAAGGTGGACAGACACTGCCCTTCATCAGCATCTCCTTTGGTGCTTTTTCCAGACCTAGACCCAAAACCTGAATGGACCAGGACTATCACTAACTGTAGATCTCCTTGTCTTTTTATCCTAAGGAAATTTGCAATGTTTTAGCTTGCTCCCTTTTGATATGAGGGAATGAAAAGGTCAAATTCCTTGTGCTAGTACAAGTTTCATTCATGCATAACTCATTGTTCATGTACCTGAAAAGTTAAGGCAGGTATGGGAAGAGCACATGGGTCCTCCCTCCTCTCCAGAGCCTTCTCCTGCCTGTGCATTCTAGGGGCAGAGGGTGCCGTGATGGTTAGAGTGCTGGCTAGCATTCTGCAGCTGAGGCCACTGCATGGTCGCAATTTAGGCTTATAGAGAAAGGTTGGAACGAATGTTATCCTTTCAACTTCTGCTTCATCACCAATAACACTCAGAGGCTGGTTGTCCTAGATTAATTTCAAATATGGGAGGTTCTTAAAATTCCTGCCTAGGCTTTGTTGACAAAGAAGTGTGCTGTACGTGACAGCAGTGTGATAACTCATTTATTTATTCACCATGAATTTTTGAGTTCCCTTATTTTGCAGGCAACAAGATACAGAAATAGTCCTGTTCTTCATGAGGCTAACAATTTGGGGCAGTAGTTTTTGTCTGTAGGTGCACATTAGAATCACCTTGAAAATAACAAAACAAACAAAGTTTTCCCTGCTCCCCATGCCCAATACATGCACATACACACTGGAGATTCAGGGTGTTTTTTTGTTTTTTTGTTTTTGGTTTGGAAATCAGTATTTTTTTTTTTTAAAGCTTCCAGAACTTTTTAGTGTGTACACAAAGTTGAGAACCATTGATTAAAAGGAAAGACAAATACTGGATACATAAATTCACAAAATATTTGCTGTCATGGTAAAGAAGCACATGTGAAACAATGGAAGTTTGGAATATATGGACAAACATCAATCTAGAGTAAATGCAAATTTACTCTATCTCTTCAAATTTAAAAGCAGTAGGTTTGAAGGTTATTCTTACTTTTTAAATGAAGTTTCTAGCATTAGGGTTACATCTGATTCTACAATTTGTCTCATAATTAACTTGCCTAAACAGACCTGTGGTAAAACAATTTGCGTGTGATAATGTACAGGACTTCTCTCCAAGCTCTCTGGATCAGCATGTCCTGTGAAGCATGTCGACTGAAAAAATACTCACAGCCTAAAGTTGGGCGTTATGTTTATCCAGCAGGAATTTTTAGGACTTCAAATCCAGGAGGCAGCATCTCAAGTAACCCTGAGAGAACTGCTCCAGGGAGGTGAGGGAGGAGCCAGGTTATACAGAAGTTTTGCAACTAAAAGCAGGTAGTCTGAATGTCAAAAGATTACTGTTAATTAAGGGAAAACCAGATATCTCAAGTTAAAGAATTTAGCACTTTTTTTTAATATATGGGAAGCTGCAAGAGTCTGGGCTCACTGAAATCATTCCTTTGATACACACCTCAGCTCTCTGGGGTCAGTATCCTGTGTTTTCACATCCTGAGTTTCCTCAGGGGTTACCATAGAGAGTGGCTACAGTCCAATGGCTGCTAGATGGCAGGTATTCTTTCCTTCCTGAGTTTCCTCAAGGCTCACCAGCTCACTTGGGAGGGGGCTGCAATACCTGACTATGACATATTTTGTTTATTGATATAGCAGTAAATGTTCCATTTCCCAAGCACTTGTTTTACTCAGCTATATTAGAGCAGAAAACATAATGAAGTACTCTCCTACCAGGTGAAGGGAAGAAAGTTTCTCTCCTTATGCTGTAGTTTCGAAACAAAAATCAATAGACTGGAGTATAGAAAACTAAGGCAATTTGAATAATTTGGAGTGTTGCTATAGAGATTGATAATTACTGGTCATCAAAATAACCCCATTCCAACAACCCAATAGCTGGGTGGAGGCTTCACATCTTGCAGTCAGTGGCAAATTATATGAGACCTCCACTTGCAAGACAGTGTTATCCCATAGCCATGCCTAAGCACCTCCTTGGCAGAGGTATTTTTAGTGACAAAATGCTGTCACATATTGTGGTTTCTCTAGAGTAGTGCTAGCTGGTGGTCACAGAAGTAGTTTTTTCTAAAATCACATGGGTTATATTGATCGTTATTTAAACTGTAGCTATGGTTGTTGTTGTTTAGTTGCTAAGTTGTGTCCAACTCTTTTGCAACCCCATGCTCTGTAGCCTGCCAGGCTCCTTTGTCCATGGGTCTTCCCAAGCAAGGATATCAGAGTGGGTTGCCATATCCTTCTCCAGGGGATCTTCCTGACCCAGGGATCAAACTGGAGTCTCTTGGATTGGCAGGCAGATTCTTTATCACTGAGCCACCAGGGAAACCCTCAGGAAACTAAATGAATGGGAGCTCAGCCTGAGGTCACAGGTTATAAAGGGCTTATCTAATCACAGACAACTGCAGTTTTCTCCATTTTCAAGTCAGTTTCTTTTATGGCACATTTTGAGTCATTCTCAGCCATAGAATTCCTTGTTTATTTGCAAATAATGAACTTTATCCTTATCATCTAAATACAGTGTTACCAGTATATTCCAGGAGGCAAGGACGATACAAAGAGGTACTTAGGAGGGGAAAGGTTCACTGGAAGGACTGAAGTTGAAGCTGAAACTCCAATACTTTGGCCACCTGATGCGAAGAGCTGACTCATTTGAAAAGACCCTGATGCTGGGAAAGATTGAAGGCAGGAGGAGAAGGGGATGACAGAGGATGAGATGGTTGGATGGCATTGCTGACTCAATGGAGGTGAGTTTGAGTAGACTCTGGGAGTTGGTGATGGACAGGGAGGCCTGACGTGCTGCAGTCCATGGGGTCACAAAGAATTGGACACGACTGAACGACTGAACTGAGCTGAACTGAAGAGAGGAAAGGCCCATTTGTTTCCCCAATTCCAGTCAGTGTGTAGAAACATCATTCCCAAACAGGTTTTTAAATAGTGACTTCTGGGATTCCAGTGCATTTTTCACAATTATGATCTCATGAAAACATTAAGTTACAATTTTAACCTCCTCTGACTAGATCTTGAATTTAAATTCTACTTGTATGCTCAGATTCATTAAAAACAGTCAGAGTTTTCCCCAGACCTGGGGCCTCTCCGGGTGGACTTCCAGCCTATGGTGGAAACTACTGACAAATTAATCCAGATGTGACCACTGACAAGTGCATGTTTCTGTGATAACAGGTGCCCTTTTGTGTAAGAAGAGAGACCTAAACTGACCCCGCGGGGCAAAGGTTGGGGGCAGAGGACTTAGCATGTAGGTCTTTGAGAAAGTACAGAGCCCAGATCCCTTAGGAAAGAAACTCCGGGTTACTTCCTTTGTCACTCGTGGCTAAAGTGATTTCTGCTGACCTTCTGAAACTCGAGGGCACAAAATTTAAGCCCAACATGGAAGTGTCTCAAATTTTGACATTTTTAAAAAATTGTGCCCTGCTGGTAAGATGGCCAAGTGTTCTTTTAGCAAGCATGAAGCCCTCTTGCATCTCCTGTTTGTAGATATGCACAGCTACCTGCTTCTGTTTTAACTGGAGATTTACATACAACCAAAGATTGCAGATGGTCTTAGGTTCTCATCACTTTCTCCTGAGAAATGCTTGAAGCATCTGAGAACTGCAAAACTTAGAGGTAAATGCCTTTCATTTTTGTTAACTACACAGAGTTTTATCTTGGGGAGGCGCTCTTCCTTTGTGGCATCACAGCAAGAAACTGGCAGCATCTACTCTCCTTAAGAGTAAGATGCTTTGCATTGCTAAGAGGTTGATAATTACATGTTTGTGACCTCATCCCCAACAGCCTCGCCCCATGAATACAGATAACATCTTACAAAAGCAGAGGCTGGAAAGTACTCAGACCAGGGAGGAGGAGAGGGAGGCTGGGGTGCTCAGGGCCCATCTCCTGGGAGGGATCTGGGACAGCCAGCGGGGGAACTTTCCAGAGCGGACTCCAGTCTGACACACTGGCCTTCTGTTTCATGGGCTGAGAAGCACCCTCGGGAAGAGGAAGAAATACCCAACCTATAGGGTGACGTTTTATTTATATTCACATCCCTTGTTGAATCATTCTGAAGAACCCAAAGTGGCCGTGGCATTCCTTCTCTTTATGCACTTGGTTACAGTTTAAAATCTGAATAGCTGTTTATGCTGGGAGGCTGAACACCCAATCAGCAGTCTTTGAATTGAAGCTGTATTGTTCACTCATGGAAATGCCTGTTTCATCTGTCAGCTCTCTTTTATAGAGAGCCTAATAATTTATGCTTGCTAAAGATGTTTTCTGACCTGTGATTCCATTGCCAGTTAGGAAAGGGCTTGGCAGCATTCACACTTCCTTTCGTAATAGGGGACCACTAAGGTACAATTTAGTGAAATTGCTGCTTCAGTGCGCTAATGGTGCCCGGACCCGGACTGGGGGAGGGGGAGGGGGCGGGTGTGAGGGGCCCTACCCTTCAGAGAGGGCCACTAGACTCTGAAGAAAGATAGCCTGCATAGGGGTCTCTTCGGGAGCTGCCTCCTTCTTTGGAGGTCTGTGTGACCTGCTGATGCCCTGATGGCTGGGAAGACTGACTCATCCACAGAAGTGCCAGAGGGCTCTACACAACTGGGACTTCACATGGTGACCACTAACACAGATGGAGTGGGGCATCTTCATCTAGGAAGTCTATATCATCTCAAATTAGAAAAAAAAAAAAAAAAAAAAACAAACCCTGTGATCCTATTAGATAGGGTGACCCATTTCAAGGAAAAAAAAAAAAGAGTAAAAATCCTTTGTGCCCTTCAAAAAAGAGGATCTATATGTGCTTGAACTATGTATCCTTTATCTTATTACTGTTGAAATCACATTATGTTAAGTGGGACTTCTTTAAATGGGCCACCCCACATTATAATTATAGTCTTTTCAGATATTTAATTTGCAAGTTATTGGCAGACCCGTCCTGAAAAGAACTTTTCTAATTGCAAGTGAAATTATTCTCCAGGTGAAATGTATCTTTTCTTTGTTTGATTCTCTCATAAAACTTGGTTTTTATTTCTCTCAGAGCATTTGTCTTATCCTCAGTAATAATCATTTGTGTACCTGTTTCATACTTTACCAGTCTGGGCAATTTCTTGAGGTTGGTGACTTAATCTTATTCATTTTGTATTTATTGCAGCCCCTGTCTCAATGCCTTCTTTCAGAAGGGACTTAATGAATATTGGTGAATTGGTTTCAAGAATATTTTTAACAAAACATCCTAAATTGAAATAGAATCTCTCCCAACATATTCTAATTAGTTTGAGAAACAGATCTGAATACACAATGGCATTGATGGGTATGCACAGAATGCAGACCTTGCTTTAGACATAAAATGGAATACAGTGAGCAAGCAGCAATTATAAAGAAACCTTTCATAGAAGAAATTTCATGCAATTTTGAATTTTTTAATGTAAGTAAATATTTTGAATAAGATATTAAAAAATCATATTCTTATCAACTTTTAGCTTTGATTGTTCTGGTAACAAAACCGCTGAAACACCTCTGGAGAAGCTAGCTTCTAAAATAATCTAAGACAATAACTGATGTTGTGATAGCCCTTTGAAGTTGACGAAGTGCTTTCAGATTGAGGTGAGCATGAATAACCCCTTTCTATAGGTGACTTTGGAAAGGTTCCCTGACTTGCTTGTGGTCATTCAATAAGAGGTCCAGACCTAGACCGATTGCAAGGCTCAGTGAGACCCACTTCCTCTTAGTTAGGCCTGCTTCCTCATTTGAGTCTCCCAAGTTATGTCTCGTTTTTAAAATAAATAAGCAGAAAATGGTATTTATCATCGTATTTAACTATAGATTTCTGCTTTACAGAAACAGATTTTTCAGTCAAGAGCAACTGCACCACTTTTGATAAAATGTTTCATTTTGCAGTTAAAGAAAGAGAGCCTTTATTATTTTTGTTGATGTTTAGAGCAGCGGGTTATGGAATTTATTAAACCCTTTGTATTCTAGTTGCTGGACTGATAACTATGTGACGATATCATTTCTCTTCTACCAATAAAAAAAGAATATGCAGAAAGGATCAATAATTTTTCAAACATCACACCTAGAAAATGATAAAAATAGATCCGTTATACCCACAACCAAGTCAGCAATTTAAACTTAGGCTGTAACATGCATTAACTACAGTTATACAGTTAGTTAGCAGCAGAATTGGGTATTTTGGTGAATTATGTGACTTCACCCTCAAAGTTTTTGCTAAATAATCCCTAAGAACGCATGAATCTCTTTGTCCCTATCTTCAAATTCCTTTCTCTAATTCAGTCTCTTCTTGAACTGCTCTATAGAAGCAATGAATATAAAAAACTATGTACATTTTTATACTCTAAGGTTTGACCTACCATACTTTGGACTTCGATCTGACAGTTTTCCTTCTTATTTTTACACACCAAGTTCAGAAGCCCATTTACAGTTAAACATGCTTAATGGAAAATTAGAATGAAAACATACTTAAACAAGTGATGCAATTGGAAAATGTCCAGATAAGAGCTGCTGAAATGACAAAATGGTTAAAGGGTGCTTTCTGAAGGCAGATAAAATAAAAGACGAGACTGGGCTTTTTAGTCTAGAAAGATGAAGACTGAGTATGGGTAACATCTTGATTTAAATTTAGAAACTGTTGTATAATATTTCTAGGACAAGCATGGGTATGTTCCCCAAACTCCAGCACTCTCTTTGGGGGCTATTTCTTTAGACTTTATATATGACTTGTATCTTCTTTTCATGGCATGCCTTTTACTCCATCATTTTTGCAAACACATATCTATGCGTATCTCCCTCTAACTGATTTTATGTTTTCAGAAGCCTTCTTGTCCACCTTTGTATTTCTGGCTGTTTTTGCATAATGCCATTCACTTGGTGACTCCTTAATGATTATTTATTTAATTGAACTGAATTGTAAATTTTGGATAAACACAAAGCATAGTTTTATGAGGTGGCTGATATATTTATGAATCTTGTTACCCCAGCAGATTGAAGAAATCTTTAGATAGGTCAAGTACTGGCACTTATAGTTTGTTGTTAAGGAATTAGTCATGTGTTCAGAAATAAATTACTATTTGGAGGTGCAAACTTGAATGACAGTACATCCTTCCAAATGACTAATTGGCATATTGGGCTGGATGATCCTTGGCCTGACTTAATATGACATTATCTTTACTGATATTTTTACAGGTGGAATTAAATGTGTGTGGAAATGCCATCTATCAATTTCTTTTGAATATCCTGCCAGGTTATGTGAAAGTGAGTGAAGTCACTCAGTTGTGTCCAACTCTTTGTGACCCCATGGACTGTAGCCTACCAGGCTTCTCCATCCATGGGATTCTCCAGGCAAGAATACTGGAGTGGGTTACCATTTCCTTCTCCAGGGGATCTTCCTACCCAGGGATCTAACCCAGGTCTCCCTCATTGGAGGCAGCCGCTTTAACCTCTGAGCCACAGGGAAGCCTACTATGAAATACTACCATGATTGTCTTTCTAGCTGATATTACTTTGATGAACCTCAGTAGTTTGGCTTTTTGGTCAGATGGAAACTCTGAGAAAGCCAATGTGTTAATACACTTTTACTTGGTGTTGACAATGAGAATGAAGGATTCTGTTTCTTTTTCCAATCTAGCATGCCACTGTTCCTTCACTGAACGTTTTGCCCACAATCTCCAGGTTTCTAAGAGAGCCCCACCTAGATCAGCTGAGCCCCGGCTGGACCAGAATCGAGTCTCAGAGAACAGCTTGTGGATAGCTGCAGATTATGACATGTGATAGTAGAAAGCCCTCATTACCTATCCCCACTTTTTTTTGTCCCCCTTTCCTCTCACCTTCTCAGTCTCCTGTAGGGATGCAAGTACCAGGCTACGAATTAAACAATTTGGGTTTCTGTAACAGATGGGGAGCTCCATCTGGTGTAAACACGTAGAGGGATGCCCGTGCTGTCACTTAGTCAGAAATGTGGGAAGCAGGGATGAACTCCTCTTCATAAGCCCTATGCCCTGTCATGAGCTTCTTGCTCTGCATAGGCACTGGCGGCCACTTAGACCCTCAAACTTAGGCACAGCCCTGGTAGAGACTATGGCTGTTTATGAGCCACAACTCTGCCTTTGAAAAGTAACCACTGATGCAAATGTACATTGTGCAAATAATTCTCTTAGATTGACTTTAAAGCAATGGCACCCCACTCCAGTACTCTTGCCTGGAAAATCCCATGGATGGAGGAGCCTGGTAGGCTGCAGTCCATGGGATCACTGAGAGTCAGACATGACTGAGCGACTTCACCTTCACTTTTCACTTTCATGCATTGGAGAAGGTAATGGCAACCCACTCCAGTGTTCTTGCCTGGAGAATCCCAGGGACGGGGGAGCCTGGTAGGCTGCCGTCTATGGGGTCACACAGAGTCGGACACGACTGAAGTGACTTAGCAGCAGCAGACTTTAAAGACGTTGGAGTAGTTGCACAGGATAAAGCTACAGCCCAGTACCAAGCAGATAACAGACACTCAAAGTAGAATTAATACATGAAAGATGACCAAAGCATAGCCTGCTTGTGTCCAGGTGAGCAGGGACTGGTAGAGGATATCAGCGATAGGTTTGATCCTCACATCTGAAAAATGAGGGTGGAGTCTGAGGGCAGAGGTGAGCTGGACATAAAACTAAGTCTTTAAGAACGAGAGGGAGAATTCCCCTTACTTTCACCTTTTTCTCTATCCAACAACTATGTTACGTAAGACAGGGAAAGCCAAGTTTAGGACAACTTTTGTACAACCTCTGTAATTTGTAAGACTCTGAGGAAAGTTAATTGAGTGTGTGGTACTTTCCTAGATGAAAAGATACTTTGTAAATACTAACCATTAATTTTTTGCATCATGCTATTGCTGTTATTCTTGTTTCCACAAGCTAGGCAGTGTGCCTTGCTTTTCTGTGGGAGAGATATCACTTCTCGACAAATAGAATCCTTTGGCTATCCCGCCTTGGTTAGCTATTTGATGAAAAGATTAAAGAATAAAGCTGTATGTGAGACCCATTCTGTAGCCTACATATATTTACATAAATTCCTTGCAAAGTAAATAAAAAGAACTACACGAATAAAATGGCAGAGACATGTGAGATCCAAAGCGCTACTTATTTGAAGGGAGGAAAAAGACAAGACCGCTACTTATTTGAAGGGAGGAAAAAGACAGTCTTGTGTCGTTACAATTAAACCGAGTATGTCGGTTCATTTACTATTTTCGGTGAATTTTAATTGAGTTGTGTCTCATTTTTATAAATGTTGTCAATCTTCATTTTCTCTGTCTCCCATGCACCAACTTAAACACACACACACATGCAGCTCTACATACCAACGTGTTTTGGGAGAGGGGCTGTGTATAGCTACGCCCTAGCACCAACTTCCATATCGTGACAGTGTTATAAACTCTAAAACATCCAACCTTGGGAGAACTCCTATAAGACTGGGGGGTAAAAAAAAAAAGCCTCCTTTTAACACATTTGTTTTATAGACACAAAAGCTCAGCTAGTAATCAGTTTTGATAACTTTCGATGTCTGTTTCCCTGATGTAATGACTAGACGAGGGCCATAACAATACTTCATTATGCTATTCAAAGTGTATGGCAGGATTCAGTCAGAGCTAGACTCAAAACCTGGCCCACAGCTGAAAGCAGAGATGATGCATTAATCCACAGCAGCACCCTCTCCCCCACGGCCCTCCTCAGCATTCAGCCGCTAATAATGGATATCATTTTTCTTCATGAAACTAGTGGTACTTGAATCAAGCACATGACAGTTAAGGTTTGTTTAGTCTTTCAAGCAGGTGATTACAGGATTGAACTTCCCAAGTGAGAAGCCGATGGAATACAAATAGTTAAGAGCGCACTTGAAGGGGGCAAAATTGTCCAGCCCCATCTGTCAAACTGTGCGTATGACATCATCAGATATTCTGCACTTGTTTGCTGCTATTCAGGCCGGCCCGCCCCGCAGTCTCCCCTTTGTGTTCCAGTTTCCTTTACAGGGCCAGCGGGCTGGAAAATTACCACATGCTGTCACAGTTAGCTCAGCCAGGTCTTGTTATCATTGTTTCCAAGGAATCCATTCATTCCGTTATTTTACATATTGGGCAGACGTCCTGCCACTGAGGCTTGGGCTGCAGTAACTTGAAGGGCCAAACGTTAATGGGCCTCTATTGTTGGTAGAATGGCAGTGCAATACGTGGGAAAAAATACCCAGACAGCTCCCTGACACTGGTTTAGGACCTCTAGACTTAGGGGGTAGCCTGTGAAGATCTTTTATGTAAACAAGCCTTCAATAAACAATGAATATCTCCTGTGTCAATATTCATAACCCATCAATAAAAAAATATATAAATCTTCAACTAGAAAGAAGCCCAAATGTATTATGGATGACGGAGTTTTTCCTTCAAGTAATCTATAGAATGTGGGCAAGTCTCCTTCTAAACACTGCTAATTTATGGGGGGTAGGGTGGGGAGGGCCGCACTGTTGGGGCTTTGAGGGAAGAAAAGCATTTGATCTGAGGCTAGCAGTATTCTCATTGCAATAGATAATACAGTGTGGAAGTTTTGCAGCTTCGACTACTACTAGACAGACAGACAGGGGCCTGGGTGACACGTTACATCTTCACCATGTGTGCAATTAAAGGGAAGTTAGTGAAAACATTAGAAAAGTTGTTTAGGATAACATTAATTTAAAGGTGGATCATGTTATCTTGATTAATTAGAGCATAGATAAATATGAAGTTCCCAGCACTGAGAAAAACTCTAGCAATGTAGACATAGAAAGATACATTCTTTATGCAAGATGGCCATTCTTTAAGTAGAGGTGTGGTTCTTGTTATTGCTCTTTTTTTTTTTAATGAGAAGCATTTGGTTTCTTTTTTCAAGATGAATCTGATCTTTTGACCACATAATATATTGGAAATGGATCACAAATTGGTATGGATGTTTCAATTTTTATTACTAAACTCAGAAACTTCTTCCACCTGATTTTCTTTGCCTTGAACAAGACTTGATAACAAGACCTGGATACATAGATTCATCCCAATCTGGGACAGATATGGTAATTAGTTAGATGTATTGGCATTCAGAAAAAGCTTGAATTGATGTCTTATCATTTTAAACATTTTCATGATTAGTTCAGCTATAATTTCACCTCATTTGTTTTATTGATCCTCTGCAGGGTTCCAAATGGCCCTGTAGAAGTTTGCATCAAAATGATTCTAACCCAAATAATTTCTGAAGAACTGGAACATGATGCTGAGCCCTTGGAGTAGGAGGATAGGTGAAGGAGATGGAAATAGTCTGGTTCTGACAACCAACTCATACCATATTTAAGATAAAATATACTGCATTTTAAAAAACGTTGCCCTATCTGAAATCCAGTTTTGTCATTTTGTCTTTCTTTAAAACATATTCTAAATGAATTCTAATTTCAACTAAGATGATTTTTGTGTCTGGCAGCTAATTTTAAATGGTTCCCCTTTTAGCTGACATTAAGAGCCAATTGAGATAAATGTATTTTTTATGTAAAAATAATATATGTCAGGACTAGATTTCCTAAACCAAGTCCTTCAAGCAATCATAATCATTTTGTAAACCACTGATAATGTCATCTTTGAGAAAAAGGTTCCTTCAGTGTATAAAATGTTGCATTAAGATAAGTATTAAAATGTGGCAGTCTTCAATTAACTATAGTATTTTAGGGAATCTTACAGAATTTTGAAATCAGTATTCTTAAAAGAATAAATAACAACCTTTACAATCAATTATTTTATTCTTCCAACATTTCTTTCAGTTCTCAACTTGATACTTATGGCAGGTTTCTGCAACATAAAAACAAGTTTTGATAAAGTCTACTTTGACTCCAAAGTTACATTACAAACATTACTTCTGAGATCATCTTTATACCCAGAATGAAAGTAAGTGTAGATTTAACCACTAATTATTTAATAAGGCAGACTACTGACTGATTCTTTGTCACATTTAATAGGTGCAATAAATTAAAAAACAGTTTTTCAGTAAGTGCCAAAAAATTGTTTCCTTAAGCAACACCCTCTATTTATTATCTCATAGTATATACCAAGCTATATTGTTTAACAATTAGTTTATTGTTTAACAATTAACAGTAACTCTCGGATGAAAACAAATCATGAAGATAAATATTACTAATAGTGGCTTTTCTTACGAAAAAAAGGTAAAAACTATAATTACTGCAGCTACCTCCTGCTTTCAAAAGCAATGACAATAAAACTCAACTTTTTGAATCAATACTCACAATTGTTTAGAACAGATAAAAAAACATGCAAAAAAATTTATGCAATATATTGCCTACCTGAGAGAAATATTTTCATTTATGAATCCAGTCCACCAGTGATATCCTTCTGCCCAATTTCTCCTTTGTCACCACCTGGTTCCTATAAAGAAAATGTCTCCAAGAAATCACACCAAAGTAACTAAACTTTTTTTTCCAAATGGGCCTTCAGATCATATTAGAAACTTTTTATAATATTAACAATTTTCTTTCATCTTATATTAGAATCATATAATTTTGGAATTTGAGTTGCCTAACAAGATATGACCATGCAATCATTTCAGCAATTTTCATTCCATATTAGTGAAAACAAATACTAATATAATAGGATGCTAACATGAAAAACCCTAATAGAACATGACAAAACTTTTCATATTTTATTTATGCATTCTTGTTGTTGTTCTCCATTTCAATATTTTCTACTTCTGTTTATGGGAAAGTAGCATGGCCTTGCATGTTTCTGAATATCAATTAAGTAATATTGTAATACAACAATAATTCAAAAGTTTGCTATCATTCTGATACAGGACCGATACCCTTCTCTGAATCATCAAGTCTTTGAATGAAAATGGTTTCATTTGGTTTTGTTATTTATTTCAATTAAGTTTAGAAACCGAACTATTTGCAAAAAGAAAATAAGAAACTTTTGAGGATGAGGATGTGATGAATTAAAGAAATGATACAATTGTCTAGATAACTTACTGCCTTTCCCCCTTTAAGTATCCGTGTAAGAGAGATAAAGGTGAGTTTTTGGCTTGAATTTTGTAGGCAACTGCCTTCATTTTATACTCTGATTCTCTTTTGTTCCACGGGGGTAACTTTCATCAGAGTCTTTCCTTAAACCTAGTTCATTTGAGCAGGGTTGCTAGGAATGCCCAATGAGGAAACTGAGAGGAAATAGTCAGATTCTCATCTTGAGAATCTACCAATAGAAATGAAGTGTGTTTTGTTTTGTTTTGTTTTGTTGATCCTTCTCATTGGTATCAAGAAGAATTGCACTGGGATTAAACACAGTATTCTCTCAGGTGAGAAAGATCTTGTTCTAATGGTAAAAGGCTTTGATCTTTTCAGAACTGCTTTGCACATGAAGATATCAGCAGTGCACAACAGGCACAGTTAAAAGGGCAGAGAATAAACTCCACAGTGTTTAGCAGAAAACACGACCCTCCCATCGCCCACTCCACTTCACCTGTGTATGTGGTGATCTGTGAAATCACACAGGAAAAACTTTGGCCATGTAAGTGCCTAGAACTTTCCTTTCCTAGCATAAACCACATTAGCATGGAGTAGAGACATAGCTTCCACATTTTGGTAAACAGAATTTACACAAGGTCAAAATTACCTTTGAAATCCTCTATGGAAAAGCACTACATTGGAGGATACATTTGTTTATCCTGTCTTTAACAAATCCAGCATAACGCATTTGTCTTCTAGGCTGCTATTAATTCAGTAAAGACAAGATGAAGGCAGTGTTTTGTGTTAATGGTCAAACCTTCAAACCACTCAGATCATTTCATGGCAAGATATTTGCATTATATGTGGCCAGTGATAACCAAGACTTCATCTTTTCTGGATCATGTTTACCTCAGGACATGTCAGTGAGAATAATAGTGGGTAGAGTTTGAGGGTTTTTTTGTTTGTTTGTTTTACATTTTTTTCTTTCTCTTTTCCCCTCTGCCTGCTCATCCTTTTCCTTTTCTTTTTTCTCTTCTTTTCTTGTCTGAATGAATATAGATGATGACGTTAAGTATGTATATGACTGTCCCCACTGTAATTGCTTGTGTAATTTTCTGTCTCCCCTGATAATATGGATTCCATGAAACGTGAGATCAGATTTATCTTGCTCACTGTTGTGTTCTTGGCATCTAGTTCAGTACCTGCCACAATGCAGGCACTTGGGAAATATTTGTTTAGTAAATGAATAAGTTGCTCAATCAGTTTCACGCTGGCAGACTCGTGTACACTTGCCTTAAAAGCAGAAACTAAAGTTATTTCATACCACCAATGCAAGCAACTTGGGATTCTCTTGGAGCCATTGCTAATGGAGGTCCAGAGGGCACGGCAGCCACGCTTCAATTCTGGCATTGAGAGATGTTGGACTGGGAAACAAGTTGGCTGACTCCTTTAAGGGCAAGTTTGAAACTGTTGAGATTATGGTGGGAAATTCCCTGGCACATGGCTTATGGCAAGGAGTACTCAATGTATTTCCATGCTGTCCTAACTTCATATTCTCCAAGGTTCTACTTTATTAAACTCTCTCTCTCAGAGTACTGGAATGGGGTGCCATTGCCTTCTCCGAATTGGCAGTGAAATATGACCAAATGGCCTTTTGTTGTATATGTGATTGGTTTTTAACCATGATCATAGAGACATTGTTAGAGAAGAAAATGGCAACCCACTCCAGTATTCTTGCCTGGAAAATTCCACGAACAGAGGAATCTGGTGGGCTATAGGCCATGGGGTTGCATAGAGTCGGAAATGACTGAGCAACTAACATATAATATATAGAGAGAGACTAGAAATGGAAGGAATAAGAGAAAGCCTTGGGCTTATCAATATGCAAATGTTTATGGCTGATTCAAGTTATTTTATGGCAGAAACCCACACAGCATTGTAAAGCAATTATCTTCCAGTTAAAAAATTTAAAAAAAAGAACACGCACACAAAATCTTTTAAGCAGCACACAAATGATTTACAGGTAATACAAATACTTGGGTTTGTAGGGAAGATAATTTTCTTTTCTTTCAATGATGACAACACATCTCAGGGGATCAGCAACACAGTAGTGGGCTTGCTGTGCCACTGGCGTGGAGTCGTGGAGCCACACTTCTAGACTCACCCTGACTGTGACAGTTCTGGGAGACTCCATGTGATGTGCCCAGTGCTCTGTGCCTCCTGAGATTATGCTGGTGAATTGGGTGGGGATAGGGGGTGGTGACGGAGAAGGCGGTGGCACCCCACTCCAGTACTCTTGCATGGAAAATCCCACGGACGGAGGAGCCTGGTAGGCTACAGTCCATGGGGTCGCTAAGAGTCGGACACAACTGAGCGACTTCACTTTTACTTTTCACTTTTATGCATTGGAGAAGGAAATGGCAACGCACTCCAGTGTTCTTGCCTGGAGAATCCCAGGGACGGGGAAGCCTGGTGGGCTGCCGTCTATGGGGTCGCACAGAGTCGGACACGACTGAAGTGACTTAGCAGCAGGAGCAGCAGGGGGTGGTGATACAAGAAGCCAGAAAGGTTTGTGGCAGAATTTCTTCATTTGCTGGAGCATCGTGAAAAACAGAATACTCAACAGAGCAATCACAGACAGAGAGCTGTAGCCATTTGTGGGGTGGAAGTAATGCTCGCTCAAAACATCAAGTGAATGGCAGGCAGGAAAATGAGGTAATTACCAGGGTAAAGATGAGTTAGGCTGTATTTGTATTTTAGCTCTCTTCTCATTCATGTATGATTTGGGGCAAGGTACTTACCCTAATTCTTAAATTCCTCATCTGTAAAATGGGGATCATAATGCTATTTGCCTTTTAAGATTGTTGAGAAAGTAAAATAAGAGAATGTATCTAAAGGACTTAGGCAGTTCCTGGATTCATAAGATACGGCTTTTATTAAGATGCTGGAAGTCTGCTTTTGTTGTTGTTTAGTCACTAAGTCGTGTCCGAACTCTTTGCGACTCTATGGACTGTACCCCTCCAGGCTCCTCTGTCCATGGGATTTTTCCAGGAAAGAATACTCGAGTGGGTTGCCATTTGCTTTTCTAGGGCATCTTCCTTACCTAGGGATTGAACTTCGGTCTCCTGCCTCTACTGCATTGGCAGGCAGATTCCTTACCCCTGAGTCACCTGGAAAGCCTGCTTTAGACCACCCCTTATTTTCCTCTGAGTTGGAGAAAAATTTTTTTTATCTGATACTTCATATCTGATTATAGCATTTCTTAATTAGTTCCAGGGGATATATTTGGTACTTACATATTTTAAGTATGGAAATTTTAGAGTTGTCTCTGAACTGTCTTTTAAGGTAATATTCAGAAATCATGCACATTTCATGTTTTCTTAATTTTTAGCTTTAATTATTGTTCAGTTGTGTTTCAAACAACTAAGATTAAAAAAAGATGTACACCAGTTACTTAGTTAAGTCAGATCTTTTCAAGAAAGGGTAGAAATGAATAAATAAGATGATTCAAGATGAAATAGCAGATTACTGTATCTTTATGGACAGTATTCTGTTTGATAATTTGAAGAAAATTAAAAGAACGTGCATCACTTACATTTTTGTATTCTTAGCAATATGTATGGGTGTTCATTCCTTAAACACTGTATCCATACTATTCAAACATTCTTCTTTACATATATCTTTAAAGGTCTTTTTATTTTAGATAAGTTATTTTTCCTTCTGATTTTTCTTCTGTATCTTTTCTAAAGGTGTTAATTCAATTTACTCAGTCTACTTAGATCATTTTGGTTAAAAAAAATCAAATAAATTACTTGATATTCTTGCAGTAGCTCCACATATATGTCCTTAGCGTTACCACGATCTTGCCAAATTGAGTGATCTGTTAAAAGAAACAGTTTCTGGCAGAGTTAAGAGTGAGGACTAAGACTCAGCTCCCTACTTCTTTCTCTAGTTTGTGTTATCCACCTCCATTCTCTTAGGTAACAGAATTCTCGGAGGCACATGCGTGGCAGGAATGCACTATTCATGGCAGACCCACAGGGGCCATGCCATGGTCTGTTTTGAAGCTGCCCATCTCTTACAGGATGCTTTAGGGAGAGGACGACTTGTGTTGTGCCGTTTCTTTGGGTTATAGCAGAGTTCTTAAGTCTCTATTGTAATATTTCTATCCTGATACTATAAAAAGTTAGATTCTATAATACTTATAATAATCTTAAAATTTTTATTCTCATTACGATATTACCTGATAAAATGATCTGACACACCACCCCACTACTGCCTCTCTCTCCCAAACTGGTAATACTCATTTGTTCTTTATTTTTGTGAGTCTGCTTCTTTTTTGTTATATTCACTTGTTTCCTATACTTCTTAGATTTCCCATGTAAGTGCTATCATACAGTAACTGTCCTTCTCTGTCTGACTTTTTTTATTCGGATAATGTCCTCCAAGTTCATCCATGTTGCTGCAAATGGCAAAAATGTTATCCTTTTTTATGGCTGAGTAACATTCCATTCTGTGTATATACGCCACATTTTCTTTATCCGTTCATCTATTGATGACACTTACTGTCCTTCCATATTTTGGCAACTGTAAATAATGTTGCTATGAAATTGGGGTGTATGTATCTTTTTGAATTAGTATTTCCATGTATTTTGGATATATACTCAGGAGTGGAATTGCTGGGTCATACGGAAATTCCATTTTTAGAGTTTTGAGAATCCTCCAAACTGTTTTCCACAATGGCTGCACCAATTTACATTCCCACCAACAGTGAACAAGGTTTCCGTTTTCTACGAGATTTTCATGAATTCAAACTCTAAACAACTGCTTCAGAGGACTCAGACTTCCCTGATGGCTCAGCTGGTAAAGAATCCACCTGTCATGCAGAAGACCCTGGTTCGATTCCTGGGTCAGCAAGATCCACTGGAAAAGGGACAGGCTACTCACTCCAGTATTCTTGGACTTCCCTTGTGGCTCAGCTGGTAGAGAACCTGCCTGCAATGCAGGAGACCTGGGTTCAATCCCTGGGTTGGGAAGATCCCCTGGAGAAGGGAAAGGCTACCCACTCCAGTATTCTGACCTGGAGAATTCCATGGACTGTAAAGTCCATGGGGTCACAAACAGTGGGACACGACTGAGTAACTTTCACTTCACTTAGGGGACTCCAGTGACCTGCCATAATCTCTCCAAGGTCTTCATGGCTGAGTCACAAATTGGATAAAATTGAAGATAAATTCAGAATAAATTTGCCACTCTTTGGGTGGTAAAACAACAGGCTTCTCCTCTCAGGAGGAATTGTTTCCTGTTTGGGGGAAACAGTGTTGATAAAGACATGAGCAAAGTTGAGTGGAGTGGAGTGGAAATCTTCACATTTTCAGTTTGGTTCAGCTTCTGACTGAGTCATTTGCTTGCTCTTGAAGCTTAGATTTTGGGACCACCTCACAATTCCTTTGAAAGTACTTTTTTTTTTTTTTCCTTTTTTGAAGCTTCTAGGCATGACCTCAGTGGGTCTGTGAAGATCTGTTTTTGCTCCAGTATCTGAATATTCAATAGCTCTATGGTTCTGGGGAGTCAGAAAATATTTAAACCTACAGACTACTGTTGGCATTTTTCTGCAAATTACTGTCATTCCTTTAGGTGGTTATGCTGTTCCATAAATAAATAAATTCTCTGGAGAAAAAAAAATATATATATACATACATATAATGTATGTATTATAGCCTCGTTTTTGATGACTTTCTTTAAAATGATATAAAAGCTGGCCACCACAAGGATTCTTTTCCTGTATATGTCACATCATCTTTAATGCCTTCCAATCCCTTAGTTCTTAGTTGTCACCTACAATACAGTGAATGGGATTCTTTTATTATCTTCTATTAACTGGCTTTGATGGCTACCACAGGAATTGCAGTTCTACTTTTCTCCAGAGAATTTATTTTCCTTTTCCCTATAGTAATTATATTTAAAAATCAGTCTTACCAATTTTCAAAAAAACAACAGTGAATTTGGAATTTATAAATTTAACCCTGTTTTACAAATTTAATAAAAAAGTAACAATCTTGTGATTTGTGAAGGAAATGGTAATAGATGTATGTACTTTTTCCTGTTTAATTGGGTAAACTAAAGAAACCTCTTGAATGGTTCCTACTACTGTGTTGTTGTTATGGACTTAGAGTGTCTACTGACTAACATTTGTGTACGCTCATTTATGTACTCAGGAGTGTTCTGATGCTGGGAAAGACAGAGGGCAAGAGGGAAATGGGGCGAGAATGGATGAGATGATTGGATGGCATCACTGACTGAAAGGACTTGAGTTAAAGCAAACTCAGGGAGATAGTGAGGACAGGGGAGCCTGGCATGCTGCAATTCATGGGGTCACAAACAATCAGATATGACTTAGCAACTGAATCAGTTCAGTTCAGTTCAGTAGCTCAGTCGTGTCTGACTCTTTGCGACCCCATGAACTGCAGCACGCCAGGCCTCCCTGCCCATCACCAGGTCCCAGATTCCATGTCTATCACATCAATGATGCCATCCAACCTTCTCATCCTCTGTTGTCCCCTTTTCCTCCTACCCTCAATCTTTCCCAGCTTCAGGGTCTTTTCCAATGAGTCAGCTCTTTGCATCAGGTGGCCAAAGTATTGGAGTTTCAGCTTCAACATTAGACCTTCCAGTAAACACCCAGCACTGATCTCCTTTAGGATGGACTGGTTGGATCTTCTTGCAGTCCAAGGGACTCTCAAGAGTCTTCTCCAACACCACAGTTCAAAAGCATCAGTTCTTCAGTGCTCAGCTTTCTTCACTGTCCAACTCTCACATCCATACATGACTACTAGAAAAACCATAGCCTTGACTAGATGGACCTTTGTTGGCAAAGTAATATCTCTGCTTTTTAATATGCTATCTAGGTTGGTCATAACTTTCCTTCCAAGGAGTAAATGTCTTTTAATTTCATGACTGCAGTCACCATCTGCAGTGATTTTGGAGCCCAGAAAAATAAAGTATGACACTGTTTCCACTGTTTTCCCATCTATTTGCCGTGAAGTGATGGGACCAGATGCCATGATCTTCGTTTTCTGAATGTTGAGCTTTAAGCCAACTTTTCCACTCTCCTCCTTCACTTTAATCAAGAGGCTTTTTAGTTCCTCTTCCCTTTCTGCCATAAGGGTGGTGTCATCTGCATATCTGAGCTTATTGATATTTCTCCCAGCAATCTTGATTCTATCTTGTGCTTCTTCCAGCCCAGAGTTTCTCATGATGTACTCTGCATATAAGTTAAATAAGCAGGGTGACAATGTACAGCCTTGACATATTCCTTTTCCTATTTGGAACTAGTCTGTTGTTCCATGTCCAGTTCTAACTGTTGCTTCCTGATCTACATACAGGTTTCTCAAGAGACAGGTCAGATGGTCTGGTATTCCCATCTCTTGAAGAATTTTCTACAGTTTATTGTGATCCACACAGTCAAAGGCTTTGGCATAGTCAATAAAGCAGAAATAGATGTTTTTCTGGACCTCTCTTGCTTTTTCCATGATCCAGCGGATGTTGGCAATTTGATCTCTGGTTCCTCTGCCTTTTCTAAAACCAGCTTGAACATCTGGAAGTTCACGGTTCATGTATTGCTGAAGCTTGGCTTGGAGAATTTTGAGCATTACTTTACTAGCGTGTGAGGTGAGTGCAATTGTGTGGTAGTTTGAGCATTCTTTGACATTGCCTTTCTTAAGGATTGGAATGAAAACTGACCTTTTCCAGTCCTGTGGCCACTGCTGAGTTTTCCAAATTTGCTGACATGATCAGTGCAGCACTTTCCACAGCATCATCTTTCAGGATTTGAAATAGCTCAACTGGAATTCCATCATCTCCACTAGATTTGTTCGTAGTGATGCTTCCTAAGGCCCAGTTGACTTCACATTCCAGGATGTCTGGCTCTAGGTGAATGATCACACCATTGTGATTATCTGGGTCATGAAGATCTTTTTTGTACAGTTCTTCTGTGTATTCTTGCCATCTCTTCTTAATATCTTCTGCTTCTGTTAGGTCCATAACATTTCTCTCCTTCATCGAGCCTATCTTAACATGAAATATTCCCTTGGTATCTAATTTTCTGGAAGAGATCTCTAGTCTTTCCCATTTTGTTGTTTTCCTCTATTTCTTTGCATTGATTGCTGAGGAAGGCTTTTTTCTCTCTCCTTGCTATTCTTTGGAACTCTGCATTCAGATGGGAATATCTTTTCTTTTCTCCTTTGCCTTTCACTTCTCTTCTTTTCACAGCTATTTGTAAGGCCTCCCCAGACAGCCATTTTGCTTTTTTCCATTTCTTTTCCATGGGGATGTTCTTGATCCCTGTCTCCTGTACAATGTCATGAACCTCTGTCTATAGTTCATCAGGCACTCTATCTATCAGATCTAGTCCCTTAAATCTATTTCTCACTTCCACTGTATAATCATAAAGGATTTGATTTAGGTCATACCTGAATGGTCTAGTGGTTTTCCCTGCTTTCTTCAATTGAAGTCTGAATTTGGCAATAAGGAGTTCATGATCTGAGCCACAGTCAGCTCCCGGTCTTGTTTTTGCTGGCTGTATAGAGTTTTTCCATCTTTGGCTGCAAAGAATATAGTCAATCTGGATTATCTGGTGATGTCCACATGTAGAGTCTTCTCTTCTGTTGTTGGAAGAGGGTGTTTGCTATGACCAGTGCATTCTCTTTGAAAAAACTCTATTAGCCTTTGCCCTGCTTCATTCTGTACTTCAAGGCCAAATTTGCCTGTTACTCCAGGTGTTTCTTGACTTCCTACTTTTGCATTCCAGTCCCCTATAATGAAAAGGATGTCTTTTTAGGGTGTTAGTTCTAAAAGGTCTTGTAGGTCTTCATAGGACCGTTCAACTTCAGCTTCTTCAGCATTACTGGTTGGGGATAGGCTTGTATTACCATGAAATTGAATGGTTTGCCTTGGAAACGAACAGAGATCATTCTGTTATTTTTGAGATTGCATCCAAGTACTGCATTTTGGACTCTTTTGTTGACCATGATGGCTACTCCATTTCTTCTAAGGGATTCCTGCCCACAGTAGTAGATATAATGGTCATCTGAGTTAAATTCCCCTATTCCAGTCCATCTTAGTTCTCTGATTCCTAGAATGTCAACGTTCACCTTTGCCATCTCTTGTTTGACCACTTCCAATTTGCCTTGATTCATGGACCTAACATTCCAGGTTCCTATGCAATACTGTTCTTTATAGCATCGCACCTTGCTTCTATCACCAGTCACATCCACAACTGGGTATTGTTTTTGCTTTGGCTCCATCCCTTCATTCTTTCTGGAGTTATTTCTCCACTGATCTCCAGTAGCATATTGGGCACCTACCGACCTGGGGAGTTCATCTTTCAATGTCTTATCTTTTTGCCTTTTCATACTGTTCATGGGGTTCTCAAGGCAGGAATACTGAAGTGGTTTGCTATTTCCTTCTGCAGTGGACCACATTCTGTCAGACCTCTCCACCATGATCCATCCATCTTGGTTGGCCCCACCCAGCATGGCTTAGTTTCACTGAGTTAGACAAGGCTGTGGTCCGTGTGATCAGATTGGCTAGTTTTCTGTGATTATGGTTTCAGTGTGTCTGCCCTCTGATGCCCTCTTGCAACACCTACTTGGGTTTCTCTTACCTTTGACGTGGGGTATGTCTTCATGGCTGCTCCAGGAAAGTGCAGCCGCTGCTCCTTATCTTGAACAAGGGGTGTCTCCTCACAGCCGCCCCTCCTGACCTTGAATGTGGAGTAGCTCCTCTAGGCCCTTCTGCGCCCGCGCAGCAGCTGCTGCTCCTTGGACATGGGGCTGCTACTACCTGTACCGCTGGAGCCCTGCACCCCGGGAGGACGAGGAGCTCTTTGCGTGGGAGCATAACAACAACAGTTCTCCATTTAAACCTTTCATAGTGCTTTTGCTGTAGTCCTTGGAGAAAGAGCTCTCTTAGTAATTTGTGTGTGTGTGTATCTACCTGAACTTTTTTTCTGTTTCTGTTGAACATTTTAAGGTTTTTTGCCATTGATTAAAAACCTGTATTGTCCTTGGGTCAACTTTTGTATTTTCCTCTTAATTCAATGAAGGCATTTTTGTGATTCAGGCTCTGGGTAAGTCTGTCCTCTTAGTACAAATTCCCAACATAGAATGCATCATAAGAGTTTTCTTTCTTATGCTGGGGACAATTCCTCTGTAGACAGTCATATTGGATTGCATTCTCTCTAGGCTTGATTTTTTTGTTTGTTTTCTGTTATTTTGATTATTTCTCATGTATGCATTAAAACAACACTGTCTGGAATTTGTGTGTATATAAAGATATATGTGTGTTTGTGTTAAGTCACTTCACCCGTGTTCAACTCTGTGGGACCCTATGGACTATAGTCCACCAGGTTCTTCTATCTATGGGATTCTCCAGGGAAGAATACTGGAGTGGGTTGCTGTTGCCTTCTCCAGGTCATCATCCTCACCTAGGAATTGGACCCATGTCTCCTGCGGCTGCTGCATTGCAGGCAGTTTCTTTACCGCTGAGCCACCTGGGAAGTACCATGTAAAGATATACATGTTTAAATGTATATTTTGAATATAGTTTTAACTGCTGATAATTCTTCATGTGTGAATAAGTATAAGCGGTGCTAGCCAGTGTCCAATATTGAGATAGTGTGAGTGTCAAGTCCTCTAGACTTCAGCTGCTTCCAGAGGTAGGGGAAGGAGGAGGCGGAGCTGTTCTGGAGGAGCTAACAGAACAACTAAAAATTGCCACTTCCAGACTCTCAACAGACCAAAGATGCTTCACTCCAAAATCTAAGCATGACTAGTGTCAATCGAAGAGCTGACTCATTTGAAAAGACCCTGATGCTGGGAAAGATTGAAGGCAGGAGGGGAAGGGGACGACAGAGGGTGAGACGGTTGGATGGCATCACCTACTCGATGGACAGGAGTTTGAGTAAACTCCAGGAGTTGGTGATGGACAGGGAGGCCTGGTGTGCCGTGGTCCATGGGGTCACAAAGAGTCGAACACGACTGAGTGACTGAACTGAACTGAACTGAGTGTCAGTGAATAACCTAGACCCCCATGTGGCCTTAAGTTGTTACTTTCCTTTGAAGGATTACTAAAAGGATATCTAAAACTTTGCAGGGACACAAACAACAACACATAAGAACTTTTTAAAAGCACCCAGAGTACTCTTTTCACATGGCAGTGTTTTATTAAGAAACATTTAGATGAGACTTTTGAAAAGTAAAAAAAAAAAAAAAAATCAAAGCCTTCAAAGAATCCACCAAGATTTTCCTTATAACTTTGGCAAGCAGGGAAAGGGTCTGAAAGTTGCAGTTTGATTGATACAGAGGTGTACCCCATCTGTTAAGTGCAAGGAAGGTGAAAGGTTTTAGTCATTTAGTTGTGTCCAACTCTTTATGACCCTGTGGACTGTAGCCTGCCAGGCTCCTCTGTCCATGCAATTCTCCAGGCAAGAATACTGGAGTGGGTTGCCATTTCCTTCTCCAGGGGATCTTCCTGACCCAGGGATTGAACCCGGGGCGCCTGCATTGTGGGCAGATTCTTTAGCACTGCTCCACCTGGCGAGCCCTGCAAGGAAAGTACTGACCTTTTAATTTTGACTCTTGAGGTATATTCTTGTCATGTTCTCTGAAATCAGAGTTCTGATGATTTATAGCCTTTTCGGTCACTGTAGTCTCTTTCAAGTGGACAGTGGAGTAAGCACTTTCTCAGCCTCCCCAACAGGTTGTTAATCTCCTGCTTTAGGAGATAACTAATGAAGAAGCAAGTTGCAATGACCTTATGTTGCAGGTGGATTCTTTCTGCCAAACTACCCATCTGAATTCTTCTTGATCCCTGTTACAGCTTTTGTTGCTGGAGATCGTGACCCTCAACTGAATGCCTAGACTGCATTATAGTCTTTAGAAGTACAGTCCTGCCTCAAAATTTTCATTTCTGCTTATTTTTGAGGAAATAGCTTGGAATTCTTTCCAAACAGTCCCCAACTCTCTGGGAAAAAATGTAGTTGCTTTGGACTTTCTGTATTAGCTTCTGTGTCTTTTTATTTTTGTAACTTTGTCCTTCTGGCATTTTCCCCATGAACTGCAAACATTTCTGTATCACATCGTCATGATTGTGCTCATAGGGCATTTGTTCATTGTTAATTAGGAAGGCATTTGTGGAGACAAACTGATTTCTCTGACAGATGGGAGAACCACATAGCTTTGGTAGGGGTAATTTTCAACACACGTATTTGTAAATTCTATTCAAATTTGAGGAGGCACCCAAAGCTTCTAGGGAAAAAAATCTAAGAAAAATATGCATTTCTAACTATTGGTTAATAAAACAGAAATGAAACTTCAAAAAGTTATGGGATTCCTCCTCTAAAGGGAGAAAATGTTCTAAACAAATGGATTATTTGGTTTTAGTCTGTTTTCCTGTCTAAATTTGAAGGAGAAAATTTTGAATTAAAAATAGATGTACAGAAAATTGGCCTGATTAACAAGAGCAGTCCAAGGCAAAGCTATTAATTAAAGATTAAAAAAAATAATTTGGCAACATCTCTCTCACTAAGAGCATTCTTCCTTAGTGGCATTGCACTTCTCCTCCAGTTGTCTTCTAGACAAACTCATCTCACTCTTTTACTTTTTAATTTTGTCCCTCTTCCTTTTAAAACTTGCCTTATATATCCCTTTGCCTGTCATCCAGAAAAAGATAAAGTTTTATCAACAATAATGGTTTACTGTATTAACTCTATCAAAATTTTAAACTTTTATGGGAATGTTTGGAGGTAATTATTCTTAAAATTAAATCAGAGAAATTAAAATGTGATAGACGAATTAGTAATTCCAAGGAAGATATTTTGGTACAGACAGCATTTTTGCAAGCATCCTTCAAATTGTATCTGCTTACTTCTGTATAATAACTATTCTGATAATTCTAAACACATTGAATTCCTATCACAGAAATGGTTCGCTTGTTATTTGAAAATGGAGTTCATTAATTATTAGAGTGGTTTACATTTCTAAAGTGATTTCCCATGCATTTTCTCATGTGATTATCTCAATAACCATAAGAGGAATAGCACATAGTTTCAACTTTTTATTTTGTTTTTACAAATGATAGAATTGAGTCTCAGAGAGGTTAATAAATTTGCTCAAGGTGGCCAACCAGTGTGTGCTAAAAATAGAAGAGAAGCGAAGTCTCTGGACTCCTGGCCTGGTAATTGTTCCATCATTGTTAGTTGAGGGATCTGAGTGATTGAAATTCATCTAATATCCTTCTCTTTATTCGATGCATAGATACTAAGCGCCCCTGATACTCTTTGACCCCAGGATACACTAAGAGGCATGGATATGACCTTGCTCAGAAGGGGATCCCTGTCTGGTTGGGAAGGTTAAAGCTTTAAAACAGATTACTGAAATGCATTGTAGGAACTAAAAATGCTATAATTGGGGAAGGCAAAATGCTGAGTGAAACTAGAGAATCCTCTAGCTGGGAAGGGAACATTTTTGTCTTCATTGCCGGAGACACTTGACAATGACTTCTTAGGATGCCTCAGATATGGACAGAGAGATGTGAAAAAGGACCAGAGGACACAGAAATAGAGAGGGGATGAAGAGAAAGGTACCAAGAGGTGAGCCAGTAAATGATCATGTGTCTGTCTGCATTTTGTTTGCTTTATATCAGTACACCCTTCTCTGATAACACTACCCAAGTATTTCTTTGAGCAGATACTTCTCACCAGCTCTAGGCTTCTAGGGGAAGTGGGGGAAGTTGATCAGGTAACTCTGCTCCAAAGAGGACCACAGTGTCAAGTCTGGCCAGTCAGGGTTACAGTGGTCCAGGAACATGCATGCTATCTAGGACTTGTGAGAGAATGCGTATTTCCTCTTTCTGCTGAGGTTGCATAGGTGGTAGAATATAACTGGTGGACTTCTTTGCTACCTGGTGGAGAAAGTCTTACGTAGGGAGACAATTCTACTTGAACCTCTCACCTTTGTGTCTTGTGCACAAAGTACTGATTGCTCTTCGTTCCATATTATTTTGTTCCACTCCATTGTTCACTATATTTTTAAATGTGCTTGCTTAGTAAACAGCCTTGGGAAGAGAGAACTAGAGATCCAGAGTGAAGGAAAGGAAAGGTTGCTGCCCCCAGTGTATTCAAGCTCCTTAAGCTCACAGTTTCTGTACTGTAGCACAACATACTGCCTGTGCAGGCATCCACCTGGGCTTGTCTGTATCACTCCTGTGGGATCTAGAGAGAAGGGGATCATAGAAATAGGCTGACATTTCTGCTGCTGGCTGTGCCATGAGTAATTAAGCCCTTTCGCGCTGGCCCAAGAGTCTCATGTCTTTTTTCTTAGCATCATGTAACTGAGGTAGGTTAACTCGTTACTTATAAGTAGGATAAAATGTTAGATTCTTCTCATTATCCAATGCTTCAGTTAACCAACTTAGATATTTCTAGAAGATATGTAGAGAGAAAAGTTTATGACAATATTTTTTCAACATCTAGATCAAATTGTGCTGGAATCCAGAGATCTCTATACATAGTTACACGAACAATCCATTTCCTTTCTTGCTTTAGCTTTCTTAAGTTTCTGTCACTTACAACCAAAGAATCCTGATTAATCTTGATATATGAGAAGTATCTAATAATTTATTTAACCAGAGTGTAAGGTATAGGAGTGGGATCACTGAAAGATTAAATTAGAAATGGATATCTACAATAGGTTGACTTGGAAAGAATTCCTATTAGACTGCAATATATTGCACACATTTAATTCTTCAATATCAATATAGTAATTTTGTTATAATGTATTCTGTACACATACTCAAATAGTGAAAAATACATGTAGATCTTTATCATTAACTTTGGGAATATTAGAAACAAATATTTCAGATCAGATCAGATCAGATCAGTCACTCAGTCGTGTCCGACTCTTTGCGACCCCATGAATCGCAGCACACCAGGCCTCCCTGTCCATTACCAACTCCCAGAGTTCACTCAGACTCATGTTTATCGAGTCAGTGATGCCATCCAGCCATCTCATCCTCTGTCGTCCCCTTCTCCTCCTGCCCCTAATCCCTCCCAGCATCAGAGTCTTTTCCAATGAGTCAACTCTTCCCACGAGGTGGCCAAAGTACTGGAGTTTCAGCTTTAGCATCATTCCTTCCAAAGAAATCCCAGGGCTGATCTCCTTCAGAATGGACTGGTTGGATCTCCTTGCAGTCCAAGGGACTCTCAAGAGTCTTCTCCAACACCACAGTTCAAAAGCATCAATTCTTTGGCGCTCAGCCTTCTTCACAGTCCAACTCTCACATCCATACATGACCACAGGAAAAACCATAGCCTTGACTAGAAGAACCTTTGTTGGCAAAGTAATGTCTCTGCTTTTGAATATGCTATCTAGGTTGGTCATAACTTTCCTTCCAAGGAGTAAGCGAATAGTTTCCCATAAGCAAATTCAAATTAAGTGACCTATCTGGAGCTCCATTGTGGTTGGAGAGTAAACCATAGTTTATATGATTGCCTTTAGAGATTCCAAGTCTTCTTTTCTGGCACATTTCACTTCAAAATATATCATCTGGAAAATTAAAAAAAAAGATGCATGTTAATTACATAAATAACCTAAAATTTGATATATATACATTACATATGCATTTTAAGTAAAAGGATGGTCTACTAACTTGAGAGTTTTATGTTTTAAGTAAGGGACAAATATATGTGATATTATGAAAGGAGCTTGGAGTAATTCTACCTGCATTTTTACTGAAATACTGGGTAAGACATAAATTCCCAAAGTCTTAGATTTCTTATGTATAAATTGCAATACTTAATCCTGTCTTCACAGAATGACTGAGAATTAAGGAACTGTGTTGAATATATTGTATGTGTTGTATATATTGTATGTGTTGTATATGTTGTATATTGTATGTATTGTATGGGCCTCCTGCATAGCTAAGTCAGTAAAGCATATGCCTGCAATGCAGGAGACCTGGGTTCAATTCCTGGGTCAGGAAGTTCCCTTGGAGAAGGAAATGGCAACCCACTCTAGTATCCTTGACTAGAGGAGCTTGGCAGGCTACATGGGATTGCAGGAGTCGGACACAACTTAGCACTATCTTTTATTGTGTGTGTAGCAAGTATTTGGAAGACAGAAGGGGGAGGTAGTTCATAATATTTCCTTTCCCTTGTATGAGATACAAATGTAAGAGGTGTTTTTGAAGCACACAAATAATGAGGTGATTTTTAAGAAGAATAACTCTTTATCTTTTGGGGATAAATTCTGAAAATTTCTTCAGATAAGTTCATCTGAAAGATAAATACATGACATATGAAAAACAAAAATGGTGGGGGCTTGCCTGCTTTCCTAAATAGTATAACATAGTACAGAATAAAGATAATTAAAAGGGTATAATTTGTACATATGAATCAACACAAATCAGTGAACGAGACTAGATAATCCTAAAACACATACTAATATGTAAACAAATAAAAAGAAACAAACAGTAAAGAAATATAATTTTAACAAATGTTAGCAAAATCAGATCATTATATTATTATTATTGATAAATTTAATTTATTGTTAATTTTCATTTGGATCTAGGAAAAATTCTTAAAATGTTGAGGGATTTTTAAGCATAAAAGCAATGGGAAAAACTGTAAAAGCAAATATTTAGTAATCTGACTCCTATAAATATAATGTGTATGTCAAAAATATGAATAAAAACTGGGAAATATTTGCAACAAATATGACAAAAGGAAAAAGTTCTTGCAAATTATTTAAACATAACTAAGTAGAGAAATGAATAAAGGTTATGTGCAGTCATGTAATCAAGAAAGAAAAACAGAGAGTCTAGAAACTTATAGAAAAAAATAAATACAAATAAGATAAATTTATTAGTTATTATTCATTAATAATAATTTTCATTATTACGAAGAACCTTATAGTGTTCTGGATTGCTTATAAGTGAACAAACTGATCCAAATGTTCTGTGAACAAATTTGTTAATATACACTTAGAAACTTAAAAATTCATGTTTATTATAGTCCTCATCCTAAATCTAAATCTAATTTTATCCATAGCCATATACACAATTTCTTAATCTACTTTCAGCAATCTAGTAAAATAAAAAACCAGTAATTCTCATCTGATTTAGTATATGCTTATCATAGCTTGATATAATTGAAAAACAGGCAATTAAAAAATGCAAAAATAATAAAATAGTTAAATATTACATACATGTGTAAAAAGTTTCATCCCACCAGTTAAGAACTCAGGTTTCAAGAGTCATCTGGGGAAATATTTGTGGTATAATATTAAATGAAATCAAAAGCAAAAGTGACACAGACAAGAAAACAACTGATACCCATTATGACCGAAAATAAAATGCATTTAAAAAGGAAGGAAAGGAAATGCACCAAAAATGAGATCATGCTTGTTTCAAAATGTTAATATTACACGTGATTTTTATTTTACATTTTATACTTCCGTTTGTTTACCAAGTCTTTTGTTTTTATAATGGACTTGTTTCTATAGCTAGAAAAGAAAAAAATCAGTGTCTTAAAAATAAAGTACTCAAATGAGAAACAAGCATTCCTCTCATGGATGAAATCAGCTCATCTATAAAACTTTGTACTACTCAAATTTCAGAGTACCTAAGGTAGGAAAAATTAATTCAATTTTATGGTACAAAGGTTCAAAAATGAAATGCACACTATATGCTTGTGATATGAATATTTCTAATACTGGAACCACCAACAGAGAGCACACTATTTTGCATATTTTAGCTCTTTTCTCTTAGCATTACATGACCTTATGCTTGATTTGCATAATTTAAATGACTCCTTTGAGTGGCATGTAGTTGCATAATTATTCTTTTAATTACTGTTATTAACCTGTTTGTGTAATAGCAGATAATTTGAATAGATCATTTTCATCTTTCAAATTTTGCAGTTTCATATGCAATATAGATAGATTGCATCAAAATGGCAAAATTATATGAAGAGACATAGAGAGAACTGTAGAATGATCTTTAGGATCATAGATTTTTCTTTTTCCTAAATAAATAGAAGAATCTACATTATTTGTATAAAAATTATTTATTTGTATAAAATACATATACAAATTTGTATAAAAATTTTTCATCAAAAATTAATATTTCACTGTTATATCTTTTATAATTATGGCAAGCCATCCACAACTAAAGTTGGAAAACACATTTAATTGATTTTTTTGGATGATACCATTTTCTTACCTTTTAAAATAAGTTTTCTTGTATAATAAAACTGAGAAGAAAATCACATATCAGTAAAGAATGTATGCTCAATTCTAGATAACTGTATAAAGATAATATTCAAAGTCATATAAATTTTGATATTATTTTTATTTTCTTGAATTTTCTATAAGCAAAATAATTTGCAAATATCCTTAAAATTTAAATTATTTAGCAACTATTCCCCCTTTAGATTTATTAATACAAATAATGAAGCTCAGAATTATAGGGCATGTCAAATCCTTTAAATTTCCTTATTTATCTTCCAGTTGGATGAGGCATAAGGATTGTGGAGGTAAGGAAGATGTCTGCTACCCCATGAGGCGTGGAGCAGGGTTTTGTAACTTGGGATCAGAAGGGAATGGGCAGCTTAGGCTAGGCTGTTACAGCTGTCATCTCTTCCTATAATTAGCCAACATTTCTTTAAAATTCCCTACATTTTACCATAAGGAAGCATCTGATGGGCCATAATTGTAGTCAATCTTGTTTTTTTGTGTGCATATGTATATGTCAGGTGTTATAAGGACAACCAAGAAATAGAAGGCAGGGTCCTGTCCCTGTTTGCAAAGAGTTTACACTTCCATGAGGGGAGGCCATCATTGTGCAGGCCTCATGTCCCCAAAAGACCATGTAGCAGAGTCATGTGCTGTTGAGCATCAAAATGTGCAGTATAAAAATATAGGTCCCCCAAAACAAGTCACTGCAAGAAGATACTAGTGCAGTCAGAGGACTGAAAGCAGAAGGAGGGGTTTTCATTAAGTGAAAGAAAGGGCCAGGGCTCACCAGGACCAACGGACTTCCCGAGTCAAGGTTCAGAAGTGAGCACAGAGTTAGAATCAATTAAACAGTTTAATTATCTACTTGAGCCAAAACATCGTCCTAGAAGGGTATCCCTTTCTCTCTTACATTTAATTCCATTAAAATACCAAACCTGTCAATTCTATCTCTTTAACATCTCTCTTTCTTGAACTCCCACACCATGTCATCCTTAGAGCTCTTCCCTTAATTTAGTGCCCCATTAACACTCAACTCAGCTATGATGATAGTCTATTAACTGACCTTCTTGCTTACTGTTTAAGATTCCCATAAATCCATACTATTTTCTGCTGTTAATATGATCATTCTAAGCTATAGATCATGACCATGTTAATCCCTTGCTTAAAACCCTGATCTCCTCACATTAGCTCTGATGTTGAAGTGTAAGATTGCTGATTTTGGACTGGTTTTGACCCATAAAAAGAGTAATTTTATAATAGAAATTGCTTAAAACCTACATCAGGAAATTTTGGGCTGCAAGTAACAGAACATCCAGCTAAAAATAGCTTAAAAGTGAAAACATTAATTGTCTCAAATAGAGAATACTTACATATCCTTCAGGGTGCATTTCATACTCTGCTTTTTTTCAACACTTTCTCCACAGGGTTTTCCTGGTGACTTAGATGGTAAAGAAACTGCCTGCCAATGCAGGAGACCCAGGTTCAATTCCTGGGTCAGAAAGATCCTCTGCAGAAGGGAATGGCAACCCACTTCATTGTTCTTGTCTGGAGAATTTCATGAACAGTGGAGCCTGGCCCTCTACTTCAGGATCTCGGGGACTCTAATAGGGCCAGGCTCTTGTATATGTACATGGGAGCCCCTGTAGTCCATGGGGTCACAAAGAGTTGGACACGACTGAGCCACTAACTCTTCACATACCCTTCAAGGGGTGCCTCATACTCTGCTTTTTCCAACCCTTTCTTCTCATTTTTCCTTTCCCTAGGTAGAGTGAACATATATCCTTTCTAGAAAGAGCACTTATTATTGGAGGTTACTATTCGACCTACCCTGACATTTAGTGCCTTCCTCTCGTAATAACTTCGGGTTCTTTGAGGAGCCATGTCTGATACCTCTCCATGTTGCCAGAGCAATGTGCTGTGTCTTGTAGATTAAGGGAATGAATAAATGGATAGATGAATGAACAAAAATTGACTAAATCGGAGAGAGTCAGATCTTATACCATAGTTGTATGAATGCAATATAATTGTCCTCGTTACTTGCCCCCAACCATAGGTTACAGATTAGAGATTCTCAGAATAATACATCCTTTCTCTAGATTGCTCCAAATGATTATATATTAATAATAAACTGAGGTTGTTGCTGAAACAACTACCTTCTTGCTTTCTGGTCTAATACTATAGATACAAATTAATATCAGCATCATGATATTGATTGTGTAACTTGCCATCCAAAAGTAATTGGTTCAAATCAGTGCCCTTGAAAAACATTACTTTAGTCCCATCACATATGAATATTGCAACCAGGTATATTTATAATTGTACTCAAATAATGCTGTTTAAAATGAACTTGGATTGTTTTAGTGCTACAGTTTAGCAAAATATTTACTAATGTTTCCAGTGAGTACTTTTGAAATTGCTAGCTAATATTCCCTGCAATATTTGTTAAGAGGTGTGACTTCCCTCATTCAAAAGATGCCTATCTAAAGACAGGAAAATGTTGTATGTTACAGAAAATTGTTATTTATTATTGCCGTGTCTTAAATTTTGTGTTGAAAGCCTTATGTGATAGAGTAAAACAATAATGAACTGAATTGTCAGAGCATACATTCAGCATCAAGTGAAATAGTCATGTAGATTATCACCCTTACTGAGGTTATAAGGTTATATAATGTATTTGCTTTCCATAAAATATTTTATAGTACATGCCAAATGATGTAGTTTCTCCAGTTTCATAGAATAACATGTTTTTCATCTTTGTACAGTTGTAAGCATCATATAAAACATCATATTATAGATCCTCAAGAGGTTTTGCTGAAGTTCTCACAGCTTATATTCAAAAGAAAGTTCCCTAGTCAGAATTGCATATAATAGAGTAAATTTATGACTCCTAAAATAGATTGCCATTTCTAATACTCAGGGAAGCATAGTGGAGTCAGAGGTGTCTGTCCTCACTTATTAATTCCACCTCCCCTCTCTCTTTGAGCTTCATACTTTTTTTTTTTCCCAGTTGAGAATTTCATAGAGGTGAGTGCTGAAAAGAGTATAACCAAGCCTTGCATTATATAATAGAACACACAGTTAGAAATTTTGTGTGGGCTACAAAAAAAGCCAGTAAATCTCAAAGTACAGAAAGTTAACATTAGGATGGACAGGATATGCCGAAGTGACTTCTTATAAAGTAGAAGGACATATGTGTGAGTGTGTGCCCTCTCACATGTGCACTATTATAAGCACAAATATCAACCTTCAGTTAGTGCCCAGTTTCTCTTACTGATAATTTTATTCTCAGAAACTTTAGATAGATTAACAGTTATCTAACATACAGTAAATTGGAGGAATCACTCTGGATTTGAGAGGTCTGTATTGCTGAGCTGACTCCATAACTCGGGAAGTATCTATAGAAGGAAAAAAATTCACAGCAATTTGTTGAAATCACACAAGCAAGCAATTCCACCTAACAAGCAATATCACTGTGAACCTCTAGTCCCTAGCCGCTACTCTGGTCAGATCAGGAGTCAGGAGAGACATCAAGTCAGACCAAGGAAAGACTGGAACCAAAATCTGTCCTGCATTCAAAGCCATGAAGAGATGAGATCTGCTGCAAAATCAAGACTAAAGTGAAAGTGAAAGTGTTAGTTGCTCAGTTGTGTCCAACCATTTGTGACACCATGGACTGTAGCCCACCAGGCTCCTCTGTCCATGGGAATTCTCCAGCCAAGAATACTAGAGTGGGTTGCCATTCCCTTCTCCAGGGGATCTTTCCCACCCAGGCATTGAATCCAGGTCTCCCACATTACAGGCAGATTCTTTACCATCTGGGCCAGCAGGGAAGAAATGTCACGCATCATAGGATGCCTATAGAAGGTAGTTCTGAGACAAGCATAAAACAGACCTGTGGAACACATCAGCCAGTCAGTTCAATCCCTCAGTTGTGTCCGACTCTTTGCGACTCCATGAATGCAGCATGCTAGGTTTCCCTGTCCCTCACCAATTCCCAGAATTTGCTCAAACTCATGTCCATCGAGTTGGTGATGCCATCAAACCATCGCATCCTCTGTCATCCCCCTCTCCTCCTGCCTTCAATCTTTCCCAGCATCAGGGTCTTTTCAAATGAGTCAGCTCTTCAGGTCAGGTGGCCAAAGTATTGGAGTTTCAGCTTAACCATCAGTCCTTCCAATGACTGATGGAAGGTTGTTGATCCAGATATAGAAAGGGGCTACAGGCAGCAGAGTCCCTTGGACCACAAGAAGATCAAACAAGTCAATCCTAAAGGAAATCAACCCTGAATATTCATTGGAAGGACTGATGCTGAAGCTGAAGCTCTAATACATTGGCCACCTGATACGAAGAATTGACTCATTGGAAAAGACCCTGATGCTGGGAAAGATTGAGGACAGGAGGAGAAGGAGACAACAGAGGATGAGATGGTTGGATGGCATCACTGACTCAGTGGGCATGAGTTTGAAACCTGGCATGCTGCAGTCCATAGGGTTGCAAAGAGTTGGACACGACTACGCAACTGAACAACAGGCAGCAGCAGCAGCAGGTAGTAAAATCCATTCACAGAAGCCTAGGAGCCAAAGTCAGAACCAGGTCAGCTGCAGGTTGGCTTTAACGGAGAGTGATCTTAGGACTTCCCTGGTGGTCCAGAGGCTAAGATTCCACGCTCCCAAGGTGGATTGCCCTGGGGTTGATCCCTGGTCAGGGAACTAGATCCCACATACTGCAACTTTAAAAAAGGGAGAAAGAGAGAGAGATCTTGGCAGCTGGGGTCCCTTTTCCCCCTGGGTCTATCCAAAATTAGTCCCAGTTTGGCTTCCTGCTGAACCCACAGGCAGGAGAGTCAGAGGAGTGCAGGGGCTCATGTGTTAGGGTGCAATGCTACCCCCAACTCTGCCTTTCCACACCTGCCCCCAAATCAGAATTCCCAGCTGCCATCCTCTTTCATCATCTACCCCTGCACTCCCCTGCTCCTGCCAGCCACAGTTTTGTGGGTTTCTCCCTATATCTCTGGGAGACTCCTCCTAGAATTGTCATGGAAATGAATAATGTATTTCCTTCTCTTCTGAACAAGGCAGTGTTAACACTGTTCCTCGACCAGCAGTCCGCATCTCAACAGCAAATGACCCTAAACCATCTTCTTATGGCTTGACACCATGAAATTGTCTGGCTGACTAATTAAGTTTATTTTGCTCTTTGAATCCCATGCCTCCTTGCTTTCTAGACAATCTTCCATTTCTCTTCTTCCTCTGTAACAAGTGTTCTTAATACGAGGTCCATGAACACATGAGATTCAGATGACCTATAAAACCTGTTGAAAATTATAAATAACATTTGGGGTATATTTCTGTGAATTTTGCTGAAGAGAGTCCATGATGTTCATTGGATTTTTCAGTGAGGCTGGTGGCATAATTTATGACATCTATTTTATTCATGGGCTTCCTGTTGTTTCCTTTCTAATACAACAATTGTTCTACGACCACAATCATAATGGGATTTGAACAGCATTTTACAACTTACAGTATTTTTTAAATTACTCTTTCATGTCCATACTTTTATTTGAAACTCATGACTTTCCTCAGGGGAGGGCAGGTCTTTTTATATCCGTTTTACTGATGAAGAAAAGACTTAGGTTGAGGACCATCCCACTAAATGTATGGTAGAGCTGGGACCTGAGCCCAAGCATCTTGACTCTTGGTCTGAAAGGAAAGAGTAGGCTTTTTGCATGGTCAAACCACTTAGTACCTGCATGCGTGCTCAGTTGCTTCAGTCTTGTCCCACTTTTGCAACCCCATGAACTATAGCCCGCCAGGCTCCTCCATCCATGGGATTCTTCAGGCAAGAATATTGGAGTGGGTTGCTATTCCCTTCTGCAGTGGATCTTCCCGACCGAGGGATTGAGCCTGAGTCTCCTGCATTACAGACGTATTCTTTACCATCTGAGCCACCAGGGAAGCCCCACTTGGTACCTCCTTAGGATTTTTCCTTCTTTGGGCTACTTTTTTTCCCCTCTTTAATACTGCTTCCAAAACTATCCAAAAAGGTTGATGTGTATTTCATCCATATTTCCTCTATTTCCAAATGGAGGACTGCTGCAGAATGTGATTTTTCTGTGGAGCTTTGAATCTTTCAGTCTGTTTAGAAGCAAAATAATTAACTGATTTAAAACATAAGGCAGAAAGTCAGTAGTTCAAGGAGCTAAATGTGTCTCTGGTTTAGATTTGTCAAGTGACCTTAGGCAAAACACTTAACCTTTCTTTCTCAATTAATTGTGAAATGGAGTTAAAATATTATCTTGTACTGGTAAAGTAACAGTTAATAAATCATTGAACACTTAGAGATTTACATGTACTATGTAAATAAAAATGTTGAACAGGTCAGTGTTTTCAGCTAAATTAATAAAAAAGAAATCTTGTGGGGGTACAAGATTGAATGTGTAAGTCATTTCCTGGTTAGACTGTTTATAAAAGAAATCCACATTTTTTTTTCTGCATTTCTGGTAGATTATTTCTCCCACTAAATTTACTGTCTCATCAAAGCAGTGTTTGTTCATTTGTAGAATCATTTAGCATGTATTGGACTATGGGGACCTGAGATGGAACTTTTCCTATTTAAGAAAATAGCCACTCTGTATTTAGATTCCTGTAGGGGACACTTTAGGAGAGTGATGTTGTTTTATCACGCCTACAAATACCTCATCTGGGTTTGGAGTCTCTGATAGATCTGCTCATTCAAGATAGCGGCACTTAGCAATTCAACAAGATGTAAGTTGGCTAATAAACAAAGCCAGTGTTCTCCCGGGGTTTGAACAACACTTCCTGTGTTTGACTCCGGCTGCCCTGAAGTTGTTTTAAGCCCGCCACTGCTGGTCATGTTTCCCCTGGTGCACTGAACAGCTCATGCCATGTCAGAGGGTGTTGACCTTTTCACTCGTAGAACAAAAAAGACTGGAAACAAATTATGCTCTGAGCATTGGTCAAAGGATAACACACACACACAAAGGAAGAAGAACAAAGAAAAAGTGCTTGACCCCCGAACAAGTGATACACACAAATTCTAAGCTTTAGAGCATTATCTGTAGAGTATTAGGCTCTTTAACCAACTTCTCTTTAAAGTGTGATATGAGAATTTGCTTCAATTTACTCTGGAACCACCCACCTCCACCCTGTTGGCTTTCTTTGCAGAACATGATGAACCAGCGACTGTTGTCTCTACTCCCCCCGTCCAACTGCATCTATTCCAATTTACGAGCTGTCCACTGTGGAGCTGAGTCTTCCAGAGAGAATGACTCATGTGCAAAGTTGCGCTCGTGGTTTCTAAGAGTATATTTAATGTGAAGAGCTGGAGGATGCAGCATATCCAAACACATGCTAGGGTACAGAATTTGAGTGGGAGGAAGAGGACGGGGCTAAAATAGAACCGTAATGAGCCAAAGAATTGGAGGCCTGGCTTAGCCTTTTCAGCTATGTAGCTTCAGCAACACCTACAGTTCCCTGCCAAGAATGGCACGCCATCCCAGTGTAGTGGAAATGAGGCCTCCCTGGTGGTTTCCATGGAAAAATCATGCAACAACATAGTTAAGGTAAAAAGTAATCAAAAGTAAAATGAGCAAAGGATGCTGTGCTTCACTATTGTCACAAGCGGATGGGAAAGTAATTTCTCCTTATGTTAGAAATTAGACAGCACTTGTCCGGGAGCTACTTGTGCAGATAACTCTGTTGGGTGGGTTGATCATAGTCCTTAAAAAAGTGTTTAGGTTGGATCTTCCATAGAGAACCCAAGTTGGATTTGACACTGTTTCAGGGATTGCATTCTTCTTTCGTTGGTTATGGAGACCCAGTTCTGACCTGACGTGTCACGTGTTTATCAATTCATTGGTTTCTGCCCCTCAGTCAGTGTTTGAAGTGGTGATCACAAAAGCTCAGAATCAGAGGTCCAAGTCCCCGCACACACCAAAGTGTGACTCAAGTGGCTTTCTTTTCCTTAAACTGATGCCTCCCTCAGGGTCTTTAACAGCACGTCTGTCTTTCTTCTTCCTTGCCTTGGGGCTCTCTATTTGTGATTCCGTCTTGTGGCTATCCCTCTATTTTTCTTGCCTATTGGTGTCTTTTTTGTCCTCCTATCTTCTTTTCATTCATGTTTCCTCTCCTGTTCCCTCTGTATTCATCTATTTACCTAAACTGATCATGACATTGAACAAAAGATTATGTTTAAATAACTCACACATCTCCGCAGAAAGGTTCATATTTTCTCTTCTTTAATAATCTATAATCATTAAAATAAAAAAAGGTTTTTTAAATTGCTTTCTTAAAAAAAACACTTAAGTCATTGTTTCTTTGTGTGAAGCCTTGACTTCTTTTTTCTCTTAGTAACACTTGATAGAAACAGGAAAAAAATTTCAATTCTATTATGAAAACACAGTGAATTTTAGGAGTAAACCAGCACAAGTTGCCCAAATAACCAGGAAAAACTTGTTTTTAGCCAGTTGCTTTGAAAATGGTTTTACTTTTATTATCCCTCAAACTGATTCATGGATTGAGATAGTTTTTATTTACTTTATAGACAAAATTAGTAGGCTTCAGTAATTTTAATTATAATTTCAATCATACTTCACAAATAACTTACATTATTTCATTTTTCATATCTTTTCTTATTAGTCTACTGTATATAACCAATCATATTTAAATTTAGTATTAACTGTAGTCTACAAATACATGGTGGGAAATCATCAATCTATCTGATAACCAAATAAATAAAAATTAAAAGAAGTTAGACACCTTCCCTTATTTTTGCCCAAAAGTGTAAGCAAGAGGAAAAATTCTCTTTTTCTTTTCTCTCTCTCTGTCTCCATGGGTATGTGTGTGTGAAGTGAAGTGAAAGTTGCTCAGTCATGTCTGACTCTTTGTGACCCCATGAACAGTTCATGGAATTCTCCAGGCCAGAATACAGGAGAGGGTAGCCATTCCCTTCTCCAGGGGATCTTCCCAACCCAGGAATCAAACCCAGGTCTCCCACATTGCAGGCAGATACTTTACCAGCTGAGATGCCAGGGAAGCCTATATGTGTATGTATGTATATATGTATTATATATATAACAACATATACATGTTACACATATTTACATGTATACCTATATAAGTGCATATGTTGTAAGAATACATATATATTTTCTCTTTACAAATCTTGAAAAGTGACATCATTAAATTACTTTGCACTCCAAGGTCAAAATTGTATTTGAACATTTGACCTCTTTTGATGACCGTTATTTACAATGTTGTAGTAAAAAGTTGCTCCCCAATTCCAACCAAGTAAAAAATATTGTTTTCTAAATGCATTTTTAAAGTTTTTAAACTGTATTCTTATAGCCTTACTCATACAAGAAAAAAAAGAAAAGATGTTTGCATAGTTTGATACTACAATAAAGGGGGGTGGGAGAAGTGAAATGCAAACACAATTCTTATTCCCATTACAAGTCTGAATTTTATTTCTAAAAATTCTACCTTACCTTTCTCTTCGGGCAACATTTACTATTTGAGGCTTATGCATAATACAGACAAAAAAACATACCTGAACAATTGTGATTATGAGTGTTGTGTTAACAACTACTGCTGTTCTATCAAAACTGTGAACAGAGAATGGGTATTAATTAATGGGAGACATTACCAGGCGGGAAAAGTTGGGAGAGTATTCAATAAGCTGTCAAAACAGGAGTTGAATTCTATAGAACGGGTGTTCACATATCTGACAAAAATTGATCCTGAAACTTTGCTTTCCCATTTTTGCTTAGAAGTAACATTACTCAGACTCTCACCTACTAATCTTTCAATAGCTTAGAATAATGGTGTTTATAACATGAAAATGAAATTTATTTTAGTACCTTTGAGATCAACAAAGCCACTGTGAATTGTGGCACAAAAGGGATATACAGGTGTGTATTCAGACCCCTACTTGAAACTGTCTTATTTTATCTTGTAGGATTAAAGAGTTCAGAAAGATAGAGTATGGTTTGGGAAATAAATTGTGTCAAATGTTCCAGTTAAAGGCCATAGAAGCCTTCACAAAATAAATTGGTTTTTAAATTGTAGTTTTGAATATGTAAAATTTATTTTAACATGTGTATTTTAAATTCCTGTGGGAAAAACAGATGGCACAGTGACATGTAACCATAAGTAAAATGTCTGAGGTCAGTAAATTAGTCATAAGAATTTTTAATGAACATTGTGAGGGATTACTTTGAAGAAAAGGTAAAACATTTAAATAGACAAATGCACTGATTTTCTAAACTACTTATCTCACAATGAAATATAACCTAAAGAGAACTCCCGTCTCTATAACTTGGATCTGACACACTGTTATTATTCCTGGCAAAGGCTGATGAAGGTGTATGATCTGATGGACACTTAAAGGCAGGTTCATCAAAAAAGTCTTTCTTCTTCTTTTGACTCCATATCTGAAGTTCCAACATTAGTTACTTTTTGATGTTAAAAGAATTTATGATTGTGAAATGCTTGTCAAAATACCAGAACAGGCTATAAGAGTAAATTATAAAAGAGAAAATACAAGATGCTCTGCCTCACTAATAACTGTAAAGTATACATTACTAGCAAAAATCACTGTGCCAATATTTGTAACAATGAAAGACTGAGTACAGTTTAAATGTCCATCAATGTGTTAAAGTACATTATATCCGTATTATGAACTATTCTGCCACTGTTAGAATGAGATTTAGATTTTATTTATCGACACAGAAACATGTCTGTAAAATATAACTGAGTTAAAAAAATAAGACTGCATGAGAGCCTGAGTAAATTCATACCATTTCTGTAAAATTGTATACCTATGCCTATAAATATCCATACATATGTATATGTCTAGTTATCTCTGGATAACTGGTCAGCTAGGTTCTTTTTGCCTTTTTAATACTGTTCAAAGGTTTTGAATTCCTCTGTATAATATTATAAAAAAATAATATATGCTATTTATAAATATCTTAATACTCTTTTAAAAACATGTTCCTGGTAAGTGTCCTAGGTGGACCTACTTAAAGTTCAACAGATCACTTTTGCACTTACTGCTGGTATAGCATGCATCAGTAAACTATTAGGCCTTTGGAAAAAGAAAGATTAAGGTATAGTCTGTCCCCACTTTCCTGGTGGCTCAGCAGTAAAGAATCTGCCAGCAATGCAGGAGACACAGGAGTCATGGGTTCGATCCCTGGGCTGGGAAGTTCCCCCGGAGGAGGGCATGGCAACCCTCTCCAGTATTCTTGCCTGGAGAATCCCAAGGACAGAGGAGCCTGGTGGGCTAGAGTTAGTGGGGTCAAAAAGAGTCAGACACGACTGAAGCAATTAAGCACACACATACACTCACCACTTTCCAGGGACCCGTAGTTTATTGGATGAGATATACTTGTAAACAAATCACTATAAATCTATACAATATGGATGCAGATAATAATATAAAAATGAAAGAAATAGAAAGGATACTGGAGAAAGAATAACAGCATATGATTGTGGGATAGAAGTTAAAGGTTAGGGAGCTTGGACAGAGGGTCATGCTTGGGCAAAAAATTTTTTAAAAGGGTAGAAAATTGCCAGGAAGTTGGGGAAGCAGGAATTGTGAGAGGGAGAAGGACAAGAAGAGAGAACAGAACATGGGAGGGTGTTATGCTTTGGTAAAGTGACGGAAGTTAAGAATCTAGCGGTCTCAGTGTAGTTGACAATGAGGCCGGACAGGTGGGCTGGACAGGAGACACCCATAAAGTTGCTTCCTGGGATTAGACGTTGGTTCTAACCCCCTTTTAGGATTTGGTGTAACTACTGGAAACAGTTGTAATTTTAATCAATCATGTCAGGGCTTTACAATTTAGAACTTATGGGCGCGTCCACACTTTCTTTTGTTCTTTATGAATGAACAGCTGGTATCTGAATTCAGCAGTTCCACTGGCTTTTCCACCGGCTCTACTCTTGGTAGGTTTTGATTGATAAACTAGTAATATAAACAGTAACTGAGGTCTACGACATGGTTCCTGTAGACACTCGGCTAGCTGTGCGTGTCTGGTGGCTTTGAACGCTGACACACTGTCATTTAGTTGGCACAGTTATCAGCCGAGTCGGGCGGAGGAGACTGCAGCCTGGAAGCTGTCGATTTCTACATCAGTGGTCACTAAGTCAAGCGCTGCTGTCTGCACCATAATTCTTCATTATTAGGTAACAGATCCTTCTTCTTCTCAGGCAGTGTTATTATACCACATATGAAGGTAAGGAGTGGCTTAGAACTTCTGTTACACTAAGAATTAGAAGACCGGCCTATGGTGAAGATACTTGTAAATTATAAGTGAAAAGAAAAATTAAGCTGACATGGAACTAACTTCAGAAACTACTCGGTAGTACAAATGCTTTTAGACACAATTTCTTTTTGCACATGGATATGATTCAGCAGCTTTCTTCTCTAGGTCTCTCAACAACGTTGTACCAATCATGGCTTCGCTGGCCAGGCTTCTAGTAGGCCTTTGAGGGGCATTGTGAATTGTACCCCTTGAGAGGGTGGTTCTGCAACTCAAAGTTCCACTAGACTTTCACGTGACACCAAAACTGTTTTCATCTCTGCCTTATGCAGAGGATTTCACAGTGCCATCCCATATTAAGGAACAACTGACTGAACTGACTGCAAAGCACTGGGCAATATAAAGTACTATGTAAATGGTACTTAACAGTAATATAGTATTCTGGAGTCCCAACAGTATGGGGAAGTCAATACTATACATTAGCAATTCAAAGCAACACACAACCAATGAAACAATTAAAAGAGTTTAAGGCAAACTGTGTTTTAATATTCATTGAGATGATTATGTGTGAATATCAGAAAACACAAGAATTCATTTTCCTTTTAAAATATAAAAAATGGAACCTACATAAACAAAAGAACACAATAATTAACAGGCTGTTTAACTCTTTGACTCTTAAAATTTAAATAGACAATAAATTAGGTCCATTTATTCAGTGATTCCTAGAGAGAGAGGTCTGGATTGGGAATGAAGCTCCAGGTTTTGGCCCTAACTTTGGCCTATCAGCTCCAAAGCCAGGCAGCCTGGGTTCAAATCTCCCATCTGACTTGTTGGATGGGTGCCCTTGGGCAAGGCATGTGGCCTCCCATAGCCGTATCTATTACATGGAGGTGACAGTAGCTTCTACTTTATGGGGCTGCATGAAGAAAAATATATTCCAAGCACTGACACACAGTAAGTACTCTAGAGCTTTTAGATACTTTGATTCTTATTTACAAGCTATATTCCCCTGGGCAGAACTGAAATCATTTATCATCTGTGAGCCCCAGTTCTTTTTAAAGTTATGGAGACTAGACAAGAAGAACAAAGATAATAAATGAATAGTGAGAGAAAGTTCAATGCCCAAGCACTTCAAACTGAAGACCTTTTCTCAAGCTTCACAACCTCCATCAACAACATGTGGAAGGCTCAGAGAAACCCTTCAGTAAAGAACCTCATATATATTTTTTTAACCTAACATTTTAAACTTTAACATGAAATACTTATATTTTTTCAGAATACCTGTTACTATCTCTTAGAACAGTTTGAGATGTATGTGATTAGACTTTATCCATGGTCTTATTCTGGTCTATGAGTAGATCTTTTTAAAAATTAATTTTTTAATTTGGAAATCATTTCAAACTTTCAGGAAAAAATGTAAGAATGGAAATAGTTCAAAGGGTACTCTAAATTTTTGCCTAGAATTCACCTATGTAAACATTTGCAACATTTGTTTTATTCTTTATCAAAATCTATCTATACATCTATCATCTCACTATGAATAATATTATTTATGGAACATTTAAGGATAAGTTATATACAATGTGGCTCTTTATCCCTAAATACTTCATTGTGTATTTCCTAATATGGACAGTCTCTCACATTTCAATGGTGCAATGATCAACTTCAATAAATTTAACTTTGATACAGTACTCTAGTATATTGTCCAATCCAATTTTTAAAATTGATCCCATAATATCCTTGATAACATATTTCCCTCCAGTATGGGATATAGGTCAGATACATTTAATTATCATGTTTCTTTAGTCTCCTTTTAATCCGTAACATTTTCACCAACTATCATTGCCTTTAATGACATTGTTATTTTCTGTCTTATTAAAATATATTTCTCAGCTTGGGTTTGTCTGATGATTTCTGCATGAAACTTCAGATTTAGTTGATTCATTCTTGGCTAGAAGATTTCCCATGTAAGGTGTGTCCATCTCAGAATATCACACCTGGAGATTCATGATGCCATTTATTTTTCATTGTGATAGTATTTTTATTCACATGGTCAAAGTGTTATTGATTTCTCCACTATACAATTGTTGTTTTTTCTTCCTTACCATTAATAATCAGTCTGTGGGACATAATTTAAGGCCATGTGAATATCTTGCTCCTTGTCAAAATTCCCTCTTAGATTTAGCATATATTGATAATTTTTGCCTGACCCAATCTTTCTATAATGGTTACAATGCTGATTTTCCAGCTTCAGCACTCTTTTCACATGTATGAGTTGGTAATTTGCATTCAAACTTAAGCAAGAGCCTTCCTTTTTATCTATTTTTTAAATTTTATTTAGTTTTTAACTGAAGGATAATTGCTTTACAGAACTTTGTTGTTTTCTGTCAAACCTCAACATGAATCAGCCATAGGTATACATATATCCCTTCCCTCTTGACCTTCACTCCCATCTCCCTCCCCACCCCACCACTCTAAGTTGATACAGAGCCGCTGTTTGAGTTTTCTGAGCCATGTAGCAAATTCCCATTGGCTATCTATTTTACATATGGTAATGTAAGTTTCCATGTTACTCTTTCCATACATCTCACCCTGTCCTCCCCTCTCCCCATGTCCATAAGTCTGTTCTCTATGTCTGTTTCTCCATTGCTGCCCTGTAAATAAGTTCTTCAGTACCATTCTTCTAGATTCCATACATATGCATTAGAAATGATATTTATCTTTCTCTTTCTGATTTACTTCACTCTGTGTAACAGGCTCTAGGTTCATCCACCTCATTAGAACTGACCCAAATGCATTCCTTTTTATGGCTGAGTAGTATTCCATCATGTATATATACTATAATTTTTTAATCCATTCATCTGTCGATGGACATCTAGGTTGCTTCCATGTTATAGCTATTGTAAATAGTGCTGCAATGAACAATGGGATACACATGTCTTTTTCAATTTTGGTTTCCTCAGCATATATGCCTAGGAGTGGGATTGCTGGGTCATATGGTGGTTTTATTCCTAGTTTTTTAAGGAATCTCCATGCTGTCTTCCATAGTGGCTGTATCAATTTACATTCCCACCAACAGTGCAAGAGCATTCCCTTTTCTCCACACCTTTTCCAGCACTTATTGTTTGTAGACTTTTTGATGATGGCCATTCTGATCACTGTGAAGTGGTATCTCATTGTAGCTTTGATTTGCATTTCTCTAATAATGAGTGATGTTGAGCATCTTTTCATGTGTTTGTTAGCTGTCTGTATACTTCACACTAAAAATGTCTGTTTAGGTCTTTTCCCCACTTTTTGATTGGGTTGTTTGTTTTTCTGGTACCAAATTGTATGAGCTGCTTGTATATTTTGGAAATTAATCCTTCATCAGTTGTTTCATTTGCTATTATTTTCTTGCATTCTGAGGGTTGTCTTTTTAACTTGCTTATAGTTTCCTTTGCTGTCCAAAAGCTTTTAAATTTAATCAGGTCCCACTTGTTTACTTTTGTTATTTCCATTACTCTAGGAGGTGGGTCATAGAGGATCTTGTTTTGATTTATGTCATCAAGTGTTCTGCCTATGTTTTCCTCTAAGAGTTTTATAGTTTCTGGTCTTACATTTAGGTCTTTAATCCATTTTGAGTTTATCTTTGTATATGGTGTTAGGAAGTGCTCTAATTTCATTCTTTTACATGTAGCTGTCTAGTTTTCCATCTATAGCACCATTTATTCAAGAGGCTGTCTTTGCCCCATTGTATATTCTTGCCTCCTTTGTCAAAAATAAGGTACCCATAAGTGCATGGGTTTATTTCTTGGCTTTCTATTTTGTTCTATTGGTCTATATTTCTGTTTTTGTGCCAGTACCATACTGTCTTGATGACTGTAGCTTTGTAGTATAATCTGAAGTCAGGAAGGTTGATTCCTCCAGCTCCATTCTTCTTTCTCAAGACTGCTTTGGCTATTCGGGGTCTTTGTGTTTCCATATTAATTGCCAAATTTTTTGTTCTATTTCTGTGAAAAATGCCATTGTTAATTTGATAGGGATCGCATTGAATCTGCAGATTGCATTTGGTAGTATAGTCATTTTCACAATATGGATTCTTGCTACCCAGGAATATGTAATATCGGTCTATCTGTTTATATCATCTTTGATTTCTTTCACCAGTGTCTTATAATTTTCTGTGTACAGTTCTTTGTCTCCTTAGGTAAGATTATTCCTAGATATTGTATTCTTTTTGTTGCAATGGTGAATGGGATTGATTCCTTAATTTCTCTTTCTGATTTTTCATTAGTATATAGAAATGCAAGTGATTTCTGTATATTGATTTTGTATCCTGTAACTTTGCTAAATTCACTGATTAGCTCTAGTAATTTTCTAATACTATCTTTAGAGTTTTCTATGTACAGTATCATGTCATCCGCAGTGAGAGCTTTACTTCTTCTTTTCAATCTGGATTCCTTTTATTTCTTTTTCTTCTCTTATTGCTGTAGCTAGGACTTCCAAAACTATGTTGAATAATAGTGGTGAAAGTGGACACCCTTGTCTCGTTCCTGATCTTAGGGGGAATGCCTTCAGTTTTTCAGCATTGAGAATAATGTTTGCTCTAAGTTTCTGTTTATTTTTAATTATTAATATGGACCCATGAATTCTTATTTTTTCAATAATTTTAAAATTCATTATTTTTAAAAATTATTGTCAATAAATTGTCACAGATCTGGCCTAAGAAGTCCCTTCAAATAGACTTACTTGTTCTTGTGACATAACCCATCATTTTTGACACTTTCTGGCATAACAGAATATTCCAGGATCATCTTGTATGTTCTCTGCTCCAGCTCTGGAGTAAGTTACCTCTGGTTTTAGAGAAACTAGAAATGCTCATTGCTTTTTGTGTGTCATTATTTCTTGGCTCTAAAAAAGGATTTCCTAGTATCTAAATGGGGCTTCCCAGATGGTGCTAGTGGTAAAGGACCTGCCTGCCAATGTGGGAGACATAAGGGATGCAGGTTCGATCCTTGCATCAGGAAGATTCCCTGGAGGAGGGCATGGCAACCCGCTCCACTATTCTTGCCTGGAGAATCCCCATGGACAGAGGAGCCTGGCGGACTACAGTCCATAGGGTCACAAAGAGTCAGACATGACTGAAGTGACTTAGCACTTAGTATCCAAATATCATGACATTAGATACATAGATGGATGGGTAGAGAATTTTTTAGCCAACTTTAAAATAAAAACCTGGTGATGGTATGACAAAAATTTGGTGGTCATCTGGTCTGACTCTTAATTGATGCAAGAATCTGATCAACAAATATAGTAAACCTCTGTATTGGTTGGACTCAATATAACCAAATCATGTAGAATTTTTTCATTTGTATCTTAGACCTTGTGATAAATGTATAAAATTTGCAATTAATATCTTCTCCACTTACACATTCTATTTTCCTCACTTTCTTTTCTCAGGTGAATTAAGATATTCTAAACCAATTAGTGAGTACAAAATCTCAATATATTTTTTAGGACTTTGCACAAAACATAAATTGCACAAAACATAAATTGGTTTGGTGTAGGCTAAAAATAATGAAAATTTGCCATAAAGATATAAAAATATCTGGAAAGACAGAAGTGCACATTAGACTCACATATCATGAAAGGCTGTGATCCAGAGACTGTGAGGACCTTCCCATTTTGGCTTCTTTTCAAATATGTGCCTCATTCTTCTATCTTTAAATCCAGCTTTCTCTCTTGTCTCTCACAATCCCTGAATTTATAGCTTATGGTTTTTGCAACATGTAGAAATAATCTAACTGTAGATTATTAAGATTTAGAAATCTAAATCTTAATTCCATAATTAGGGTAAGAGGATCTGATTGGTTGAACCTTAGGTTGGGTTGCCCACACCAACTGAATCAGCCACGGTTGTGGAAGATAAGCATGGCTGGCGTTGTGCATATGTCTGTGAATCGTAGAATGTTGTTTTAAGATAAATCAGGAGTCCTTGTGTGTTGGGCAGAACACCGCAAAAAAGGGGTGTACTATGCTCACTTATATGTCATATTCAACGTGGAGTTTTCCTAAAAATATTAACTAAAGGAAGCATGCCAAGATAAGGGTTTTCACTGGAAAGGGAAGACATACGTATCCTCAATATATGAAGAACTGTTTTTCTTTAACAAGGTTAAAGGAGTATAAAAGAGCCATGGAGTAGGTTCATAAGCTCTCAGAATGCCCTTTAGAGGGTGGATATAGATTAATAATGAGGGATGAACAATAGGAGGGCCAGTGAATTTTACTTTGCTTTTTCCTCACTTACTATTGGTAAGACATTGCATTTTGTAAACTTTATAGCATTGCATGCCTTATTATCATAACCATCAGGGCAACCTGGCACATGGGTTTCAGTGATGGTTTACTTACTAGTGGATATTTGGGGTCCTTTAAAGTATTCCTTGGAAGGAAAGTTATGACCAACCTAGATAGCATATTCAAAAGCAGAGACATTACTTTGTCAACAAAGGCCCGTCTAGTCAAGGCTACGGTTTTTCCAGTGGTCATGTATGAATGTGAGAGTTGGACTATAAAAAAAGCTGAGCGCAAAAGAATTGATGCTTTTGAACTGTGGTATTGGAGAAAACTCTTGAAAGTCCCTTGGACTGCAAGGCGATCCAACCAGTCCATGCTAAAGGAAATCAGTCCTGAATATTCATTGGAAGGACTGATGCTGAAGCTGAAACTCCAATACTTTGGCCATCTAAGCGAAGAGCTGACTCATTTGAAAAGACCCTGATGCTGGGAAAGATTGAGGCCAGGAGGAGAAGGGGATGACAGAGGATGAGATGGTTGGATGGCATCACCGACTCAATGGACATGGATTTGGGTGAACTCTGGGAGTTGGTGATGGACCTGGAGGCCTGGCGTGCTGCGGTTCATGGGTTGCAAAGAGTCAGACACAACTGAGCAACTGAACTGAAAGGGGTCAGAACCAGAGATGTCAGAGGTCAGAGTGTTCTTATGGAATCAACTCTGTACATTGTGGAGGCAGATGATCTCAGAAAGCCTGGTCACCACTCACTTTACTGGAGAATTATTGGAGCAGGAGGAGGTAATAAAAGTATTTTTTTTTATGTGTGTGTCCCTTTAAATTATATAGAACCCTTTCATACATCATATTTTTTAAGATTTTCATTTAAAAAATCCAGTTGGTGAAATCTGACAGCCTGGCTTTGTCAACTTCATTTTATATGTGTGAAAACTAAAACTTGAAGAAGCTGTGCCAAAAGCACAGAACAAGTAGGTGAACCTACTCAAAGGTGGGTTCTGTGACCCTTCTCCATTATGGCCAAGCCCACAGTACTCAAGAGGATCAATCAAGAGTTGAAATCCTGACTTTGTGTTTGGTTAGAACAGGCCTGGTGCTGAGGTAGCGGGCTGGCTGACGACTACACAGCACATAAACAAACAAGGAACATGCTAGATTTCGATTCTAGAGGCTCAAGCAAAAGGAAACCTCCCAGACTTTCTCAATGGGTAAAGATTTGGCACAGCACCTGAAGATTATAAGTATACTTTGGCTTTATAAGATCACATATTTGTTATTTTTTCTCTCTACAAAATGGATATTTTATTTTTCGCTACATCTGCTTTGAAATTTAAAATGTTAAATGAAAAAAAAAATCAGAGTTGAATTTGCTGTAAATTCAGAACAAGAATGAAGGAATAGCTTAAAATTACTGATATTTCAACAAGGAGACTTTCCTAAGGAGAGGATTATGTATTGAACACTGCATGAGAAAGAACAAGGTCAAAATGTTGCTCCAGGAATAATGCCTTTTGCTGAATTTGTGCCCTGGCTGTGTCACTGGTTTTTCCCTCATGCTCAAATGCACGGTTTCCCAGGCAGGGAAAGGCATCTTCTCTTCTTTGGACACCCTTGGAACTCTCTCTTTTGTACAGGTTGTGTTTATAGCAGGCACTTAGCAACATGTTTTCTACCCTTGTTTTTCAGCCACCACTGTGTGCTTCCAACATTGATTTTGATTTTTATCTTTGAAGCCTACCCATACTGTTTGCTGGATTTTAAATGCTGGTGTGGCTGGATGACAATCCCCAGGAAGATGTGCACTGCATTTCAAGCTTTTATGCTACAACTGTGACGTGCCATCAGTTGTCAGACACAGACCGGTGTGACTTCCAGCTCAAAGTCCTTTGACATTGCCAATGGAAGGAAGCTGGAAAATGGTACCTGGGGAATTGTACTTTATGATTAAAATCCCTGAACAAACTTCCTTCACATCATATGAGAAGGGAAAGAAGACAGGTGCAATCTTAAACAAACCCACACTTAAAAAAAAAAATCAAAGAAAAGTTCTCCTAGCTGCCAAGACACATAAAATCCCAAGTATCTGCCAGCAGTCTAGAGGACCGCTATGTTTAAAACTGTCCACATCCCTCAAACACATTAAAATAAAGAGGTCATGTCTTAATCAAATGCAGCATACTTCTTGCTGGTTTGAGTGTAAGCGTTGGGTCTGCTTTGTTGCACGCACTCTTTCTGATGTTGTTAAGCGAGGCAGGAGACCTCTAGCAGTTCAGCAGTGGGGTGGGGAGGAGAGTCTTTTTCAATGTAATGGCCGTATTTTAGTTAACATGTTGTCAGTCTTTAATGACTAGTGGTGTAACAGCTGGTTTTGATGTAATTTCTTTTGAGACCACTAGATTACAAGCAGTTTATTGCATTCTTCCTCTCAGACTGCTCCCTGGATACAACCTAAAGTCAAAAGGTTAAAGGTCTAAAGCCATAATCTAAAGGATTTGTCATCATTTAACAGGTCACTTGTTGCTATGTACTATGCAAACTGAAAAATTTTTAGTAAGTCTGCCATTCTGATATTTATATAAGTATATATGTATACACATATATAAGTTAAGGTATATATATGTATGTATAAAATTTTTTATTTCAACAAAAATAAATTGACGCTATACAAGAGGAGACCAATTTTCAGATATCAAAGAGTAAGCTTGCAATGTGTATGTATGTGGAAGTCTTCCTAAGGGTGAAGGGATGAGCAATTAATTTAACTTTCACTGAAAGGATCTGAAATTGAGAAATTAACTTCTGCAGAAACATGGTAGATGACACGGAATCTTTGAAAGAGCCGTAGGTAACACATCCAAAACTAAAAGTGAGAGAGACAAAGGAAGGGGGTCAGACAACTTAGGGAGGTGCTAGAGGTCACGGAGCCCTATTGTTGGTTCACTGCAGATTTGTAGCTTTTCAATCTGTCAGAGTCTGGCAATCCAGCTATGCTGTACCAGCCAAGGGCTCTCTTTTGTTTAAGGAAGGAGTCATTCTTTGAAGACTGAAATTGGTAAAATAGAAACAGAAAAACCAGAAGAGAATGTATGAAACAGAGCCTTTTTCCTTCCAGACATCAAGGGTGGGTTTGAGGGAGTTTGTGGACCTATGTGGAAATCTGATAGAAATAGAGCTGGTGTCCATTGTTGAATTTTACGCCAGTTTAGAATGTCTCTCTCTTTTTAGTATTAAAAATTTTATGTTTTTGTATTTCTCACCAAGTGCTTGAAATAAAATTCTGATAGTGTTCTTAGTTTGGAGTCTTTGGAACTCAAGGCTCATCAACAGCATCACCACTCTGGCACCTGCCTCAAGATGGTGACACATTTTATGAGTTCCGTCAAACCCATTTTCTGTGTATCTGTTGCCCTCTAGGGACTCCAGCATGAAAGGAACATCCCGTATGGCCATTTGGCAGGAATCAATGCCTTTGGTTTTTTTCACCATGACTCATTCAAATTTAATCTCAATTTTTATTCTTGTAAACCAGTTTCCAGTATTTCTGTGACTTGAGTAAAATTGATAAAAATAATCAACTTCAATTACCCTTCCAGACTTGAGATATATGGCAAGCATTATAACGTGATAATTTGGATTATTTTCTATTTGGCTCTGTGAGTTTGACAGAAATAGAAAAATAGTTGAACTCTTAAATCACTCTGTCTACTTTGAAATTTTGGAATCCTCATTTTCACGGTAGGCAGCAATCTGCTTCTAATGGTCTTCTGTAAAGGTAGTATGGTAATGAAGATGATTGCCTGAGAAACCATTATGGGATAGAAAAGAATGGACTGAGTAGTAAGTGGGCTTCCCTGGTGACACAGACAGTAAAGAAGCTACCCAATGTGGAAGACCTGGGTTCGATTTCTGGGTTGGGAAGATCCCCTGGAGGCGGGCATGGCAACGCACTTAAGTATTCTTGCCTGGAGAATCCCCAAGGACAGAGGAGCCTGGTGGGCTACAATCCATGAGGTTGCAAAGAGTTGGGCATGACTGAGCAGCTAAGCACATAGTAGTATTAATATTGAAAACATTTCTGCATTGAAAAATTGTGTTTTGTTAGATTTCAAGTAAACTTTTATGAGAAACATGTTTAATTGAAAGTCACATTCATGTTAAGCCTATAGTTTATTCACAGAAAAGGAACAACCCATATTAGCTGGGCATGTTTTAGACTGTGCAAGCATGTCTTCTTGGGCACAGCTGACTATATATGTGCCTGTCCTGAAGACAATAATCAATAGGCCAAACACGAGGTAGCCTAGGGTGAAAAAGGATTCTGAAATAGAAAATACCTTGACCAATCTGATGCTCACTTTAAAGATATTTGGGAAATACGAAGACTATTTGAGAGTTGGCAGCTGATCATGATGATCATAATGCTAAAGTGCATGAACTAGAATTATAATGACAGAGAAGCTGTGAGGTAGAGAAAGATGCAGAGTAAATTCAGATGGTAAGAAGCAAAGAAGAGATCACAGAAAAATAACCAAAGATGAAGAGAGAACTATGTAGTGCTAATGGTCAGCACTAAGGTAAATTTCTGTAGAAACTGGTGGCCATGATCCCTACAGCTGATACGAAAAAATTCAGAATGACATTCTAGTCTAGCTTCTTTGAGAGCAGGCTGTAGCAGCTCAGTTCCTTGCTAGTTCCATTCTTTCTACTACTTGGGGTAACTTGCTGCTGCTACTGCTGCTAAGTCGCTTCAGTCGTGTCCGACTCTGTGCAACCCCATAGACGGCAGCCCACCAGGCCCCGCTGTCCCTGGGATTCTCCAGCCAAGATCACTGGAGTGGGTTGCCATTTCCTTCTCCAATGCATGAAAGTGAAAAGTGAAAGTGAAGTTGCTCAGTCGTGTCTGACTCTTCGCAACCCCATGGACTGCAGCCTACCAGGCTCCTCCACCCATGGGATTTTCCAGGCAAGAGTACTGGAGTGGGGTGCCATTGCCTTCTCCCTGAGGTAACTTAATAGCACCTAAAAGAGCCAGGCTCCATTCCACTTAATAGAATCCCTATGGTGACAGTATGAAAAAATCTCTTAATCAAGGAAAGGAAGTTTTTCTCTGGTATATTGCTCATGCAAAAATTATTTGGATCTGGAAGGATGTTAGACTAAAATTGTCTTAAGTGTTTATGAACCTAGGTACAGTGGGAGGATCTGGTATAAAAGCAGACGTTACCATATGTAAAATAAATAGCTAGTGGGAAGTTACTGTATAACATGGGTATACAATAACTCTGCGACATAAAGGGAGGGGATGGATTGTGGGGTTGGAGAGAGGTTCACGAGGAAGGGCACATGTATATATTTTTGGCTGATTCATGCCGTATGGCAGAGAACAACACAGTATTGTAAAGCAATTATCTTCCAATTGAAAAATTTTTTAATGCAAAAAAAAAGCAGACATACTCTTTGCTGTCACTCTTTGTTATCTCTTCAACACAGGTTATTTAATTTCTTGGAGCCTGTTTACTCAGTGTCATTTAGGAAACAAGTTGTAGAAAGGTTTAGAAACATATGTGATACTATCTTCTTTAAGTGAAAGAAATTGCCCAAATAGAAAGGATTGCTACTTTGTCTGAGTCATCATCTGGATTAACACTACCTAGGGATGCAACCGGGCTGGGGGCGGAGGGTTGGGGGGTGGTGGCGCTTCCCTGGTCGCTCAGCTGGTAAACAATCTACCTGGGTTTGATTCCTGGGTCGGGAAGATCCCCTGAGAAGGAATAAGCTACCCAGTATTTTTGGGCTTCCCAGGTGGCTCGGACAGTAAAGAATCCACCTGCAATGTGGGAGACCTGGGTTCAATCCCTAGGTTGGGAAGACCCCTGGAGCAGGGCATGGCAACCCACTCCAGTATTGTAAAGAGTCAGACACAACTGAGCGACTAAGCACAGTACACCAACCCTAAACTTGTTACTTCACCTCTTGGAATTGTAGTTGTTTTACCCTTACTAATTCTTTGTGTTTTTTTTTTTTTTTAATCTCAATTTCTGAGAAAGTTTCCTTAATTCTACCATTGCTGTTATAAACTTGTGGATTTCTCCTCATTATCCTATTGAGTTTTGCTTTATATGTTTTGATGCTACGTTGTTAAAGCACATGGAAATTCAGGATTGTTAAATCTTACAGGCAAATGTGTTTGTTATATGGTAACGCTCTACGTTCTTAATCCTGCTTTTTTACTTAAGGTCTATTTTGTCTAATGTTTGTATTGTGACACCAGATTTCTTAGATTAGTATTTTCCTGGAGTACACTTTTCCAATCCTTTTTCTGCTCCTTAACTTTCAAACTTTCTGTGCTTTCATGGACGATGGTAGAGCACTGTGGTTAAGAACATGGCCTCCAGAACAAGACTGACTCTTATTTACAGCTGTGTATCTTGGGCTAGTTACTCAAACTTTCTGTGCTTCTGCCTCTTCATTTGAAAAATGGGAATAATAATACTACTTACTTCATAGGTTTATGAGACTTCCCTGGTGGCTCAATTGGTAAAGAATTTGCGTGCAGTGCAGGAGGCCTGGGTTCAATCCCTGTGTTGGGAAGATCCACTGGAGAAGGAAATGGCAACCCACTCCAGTATTCCTGCCTGGGAAATCCCACAGACAGAGAAGCCTGGTGGGCTACATTTCAAGGGGTCTCAAGAGTTGGACATGTCTTAGCGACTAAACCACCACCACCACATAGGTTTATGGTGAGTGTTAAATATATTAGTATAGAAAAATCACTTAGGACTTTTCCTGTCATGTAGTAAATATTCAACAAGTCCTAGTTATTTTATTCTTACTATAATGATAGTGGATCTCAGTGATTAAACAGATTCTGGAGCCATACTGCCTAAATTTGAGTCCCTGTCCACCTTTTCTTAATATTAATACCCATGTCAAGAATTGTTGAGATGATAAATGAAGTATTAAATGTGAAGTGCTTAAAAGATTGCAATAGTTAGTTCAGTCGCTCAGTCGTGTCCAACTCTTTGCGACCCCATGAATCGCAGCACGCCAGGCCTCCCTGTCCATCACCATCTCCCAGAGTTCACTCAGACTCACATCCATCGAGTCGGTGATGCCATCCAGCCATCTCATCCTCTGTCATCCCCTTTTCCTCCTGCCCCCAATCCCTCCCAGCAAGAGTCTTTTCCAATGAGTCAACTCTTCCCATGAGGTGGCCAAAGTACTGGAGTTTCAGCTTTAGCATCATTCTTTCCAAAGAACACCCAGGACTGATCTCCTTCAGAATGGACTGGTTGGATCTCCTTGCAGTCCAAGGGGCCTCTCAAGAGTCTTCTCCAACACCACAGTTCAAAAGCATCAATTCTTCAGTGCTCAGCTTTCTTCACAGTCCAACTCTCACATCCATACATGACCACTGAAAAAGCCATAGCCTTGACTAGACAGACCTTTGTTGGCAAAGTAATGTCTCTGCTTTTCAATATGCTATCTAGGTTGGTCATAACTTTTCTTCCAAGGAGTAAGCGTCTTTTAATTTCATGGCTGCAGTCACCATCTGCAGTGATTTTGGAGCCCAAAAAATAAAGTCTGACACTGTTTCCACTGTTTTCCCATCTATTTCCCATGAAGTGATGGGACCGGATGCCATGATCTTCGTTTTCCGAATGTTGAGCTTTAAGCCAACTTTTTCACTGTCCTCCTTCACGCTCATCAAGAGGCTTTTTAGTTCTTCTTCACTTTCTGCCATAAGGGTGTTGTCATCTGCATATCTGAGGTTATTGATATTTCTTCCAGCAATCTAGATTCCAGCTTGTGCTTCCTCCATCCAAGCGTTTCTCATGATGTACTCTGCATAGAAGTTAAATAAGCAGGGTGACAATATACAGCCTTGATGTACTCCTTTTCCTATTTGGAACCAGTCTGTTGTTCCATGTCCAGTTCTAACTGTTGCTTCCTGACCAGTATACAGGTTTCTCAAGACTCAGGTCAAGTAGTCTGGTATTCCCATCTCTTTATGCAGGAAATGTTATCTATTATTATTAACTTTAGAATGGCTCTTGGTAACTGCTTATGGTTGAATTCTTATTTCATCCAATCTGAGAATATCTGATTTACACTTATTTATTGTATATTTTATCATATCAATAAATATATTTTCTGTTTTGTTTTGTACTTTTCTCCTGCTCTTTCTACAGTCACTTTTCTCTTCTAATAGTTTGGATGTTTGCATTTTGATTTTTTTTGCCAGCTTTAAAATAATTTAAAAACAAGCTAGATTTAATAAAATCTATAAGTAATATTTTTTTCCATTTTTACCAATGGGACCTTTGGATGTTTCTGCTTATCCATTGTCTTCCATTAGCTTCCATGTTATTATTGTCTCTAAACCAGGAAATATACATTATATTAATTTATTTTATAAATATATTATTTTTCACTCATATATTCATGTTTCCCAATATTTTGCTCATATTACTTCCTTTTAGTTTTTATTTCTAATGTTGTTGCTCAGTTGCGAAGTAGTGTGTGACTCTTTGTAACACCATGGACTGCAACATGCTAGGCTTTCCTGTCCCTCACCATCTCCCAGAGTTTGCCCAAGTTCATGTCCATTGAATCAGTGATACCATCCAATCATCTCATCCTCTGTTGCCCCCTTCTCCTATTGCCTTCTTTCCCAGTGTCAGGGTCTTTTCCAGTGAGTCAGTGGCTTGGGTCAGGTATCAAAGTATTGGAGCTTCAGCTTCAGCATCAGCCCTTCCAATGAATATTCAGAGTTGATTTCCTTTAGAATTGATTGGTTTGATCTCCTTGCAGTCCAAGGGACTCTTAAGAGTCTTCTCCAGCACCACAGTTCAAAAACATCAGTTCTTTGGCGCTCTACATATGATCCAGCTCTCATATCTGTGCATGACTACTGGAAAGACCATAGCCTTGACTACATGGACGTTTGTCAGCAAAATGACAGCTTTGCTTTTTTAATACAACGTCTAGGGTTGTCATGGCTTTCCTGCCAAGGAGCAATTGTCTTCTAACTTCATGGCGGCAGTAACCAATCAGATCAGATCAGATCAGTCGCTCAGCCGTGTCCGACTCTGCGACCCCATGAATCGCAGCACGCCAGGCCTCCCTGTCCATCACCAACTCCCGGAGTTCACTGAGACTTACATCCATCGAGTCAGTGATGCCATCCAGCCATCTCATCCTCTGTCGTCCCCTTCTCCTCTTGCCCCCAATCCCTCCCAGCATCAGAGTCTTTTCCAATGAGTCAACTCTTCACATAGCTCATAGTAATTAGTATCTAGAAATGGTAAATTCTCTCAGTTTTTAAATAGGAAATAATTTTTTTATTTTGCCCTCTTAAATGATAGTTTTAGATTAGCAACTCTTTTCTATTGCTCTTTAAAGTATTACTTCATTGTCTTCTAGCATTTATCATACTTGATAAGAAATCTGTTCTCAGCCATTTGTACCTAACGTTTTATTCTTCTAATTGCTTTTAAAATTTTCTCTTTGTCTTTGAAGTTCTAATTGTGTATATATGTATATATACACACACAGACACACACAGTTCACATTTATTTATTTTTATTTATTATACCTGGAATTAATTGTAATTCCTTATTCTGAGTATTCATGATTTACATATATTTTTGAAATTTTAAGCCATAATCTTTAAATATTACCTTCCTTTGGTTCCCTCTATTCTTTCCTTCTACAATTTCTGTGAGGTGTCTGTTGAACTTCCTCCATCTTTGCTCCATGCCTCTTAATCTCTTTTCTCATATTTTCAGTCTCTTTGACTGTCTGTGCTGTACTGTAAGTAATTTCCTCAGATCTATCTTCTAGTGCATGTATTCTCAATTTAGTAATATTGAACCAGCTATCAAACCATCTATTGAATTTTTAACTTAAGAGACTACTTTTCATTTCTAGAAGCTCAGTTTGGGTCTTTTTCAGTTTTAGCTGTTCATTTTTTCATAGCATGTTCTTTTATTATAATTTATATATTTTTAAATTTAATGTTTTAACCCAATTTTCTAATGGTCTCTTTAAGGTCATTATTTGGAATGCTATTGTTGTTCCAAATAGTCTTGGAATGCTAGTGTTCCTAGATTAGCTCCACCCACTTTCTCATATGGTAAATCATATACTGTATGACTTGTAATTTTTGATTGTACATTTATCTTCACTTGTGGTTGTTTTTTAACCTAGAGTTTCTGTGCCCTCAAGTTTGAAAGTGTCCAAATTCAATATTTTTGTGTTAGCTTCCGCTGAGAACCCTAAAGGGTTTTATTGATCTTTAACTACCCTTAATCCTCATTTTTTCCCATGGATTTCACAATAACAAGTGAAGCCTAATTCAGTTTGCAAACCCATGTGTGGGGAAGAACTGAAGATATTATTTCCTATGGCACTTTTTTTTTTTGCTTTCACTTTCCTATGTCTATGGGTAGAAATTGTACAAGTGTCCCAAAAGCTGGAGTTCCAGGATGCCAGTTTTACATGTAGAAAGTTCAGTTTCAATACCATAATTTAAATCAAGGCCACGTTTTGATACTGTCTGAATAGTAAGATCAGAGTCCTTAACACCAAGAGTTAATAATGAATCTCTTTCTAACCTAACATAATGTCAACTAACATAGGTACATATCTGTCTATAAGTTTCTTCTTCATCATGATGTCTGAGATTTTTTTTTTCTTTCTTACAGGTTAATCATATATTTAAAAATTCCTTTAAACATTTTATCTAGCAATCATGTATTCATAACTGGATGAGAAAATAGTTCTCATTAACTCAGTGTGCCATGTAGGAAAACTGTGAAATGAAAGGGTTCACTGAAATTAGGGTTGCAAAATCAGTTTTATGTTGTATCCTATTCCTGATAATTGGTACATTCCTGGAGCATTGGGCTGCCCACGATGTGAACCAAATTTGGGAACATGGAAAAGAATGTTGTGGTCAATAGGTAGTATTTTCATGGGGGTTTGGAGTGGTTGAGTGCTATCATGCATGTCATGCATTTACTCACAAGGGTCAAATAAATTTCTAAGTCTTTTACAGCATTAAGCTTCTTTGATACCATAGTATGAAAGTGAATCTTATAAGTCTTTGATTAATTTTTAAAAATCAGTGAAATATTCTTGATTTTGTTTTTAGTTAAAAAAGAAGTTGAGAGCATGCTGTGATTTCACCGTATAGTGTCTTCATCTTTACAAATGTTACTCTGCTCCAATCTTTTTCTAATACAACCTACCAACACTAAAAGTCATTTCAAAGGAACAAAAAACATTAAGATATGAGTTTCCAAAAGCAAAAGCCAAAGAATTCAAACATCTGATCCATCTTTTGTTCAGGGAATTATGCAGTTCCCTCAAACACACTCCATAAGTGAAGCACCAAGACTTGGATTTCATGGCTTCTTCTGTGATTTTTAAATATGCCAACTGTTTTTGTCCTTAAAGGGAAAAAGGTTTTGTTTCCCTTAATTCATCAGACTCTAATGATTTTCTCTAATACCTTTTACACAAATGTATTACTCAGAGCACTGTTGTAAGTGAATCAGAAGCAACTTCCTGTTTCTCTGTTCGTTTCTAAACGATTCTGTATAAAAGTACCAGGAAGAAGGGTGTGGCACAAAATATTCCATAAAAACTGATATCCTGCATTTCAAAGGGACTAACAAAACAACTTTCCCCCTTCCTTGTTTAAGATTTATTACCTGTATAACATCATCACGCATCATATAATATGTACCCATTGGACATTTGGAAAAATAGTTGGTATGGCAAACCTTTTTATCTGAAGAGTAATACTTGAATATTTTCTTAATGCCTCGATAGGAAAAGAGAAAATAAATAGCTGAGGAAGTGGAAGGAGAGTTGGGAAATCTTTCTAGTGCTGTTTTCCAGGTTAGTAGAATAAAAAAGAAATGTGTATATCTCTTTTGTTTAGCAATATTCTAGTTGGCTTCTCAGTGGCTCAGCAGTATGAATTGCCTGCAGTGCAAGAGACTCAGGAAACATGGGTTTGATCCCTGGGTCAAAAAGATCCCCTAGAGGAGGAAATGGCAACCCACTCCAGTATTTTTGCCTAGAAAATCCCATGGACAGAGCACCCTAGCAAGCTATAGTCCATAGGGTCATAAAGAGTTGGATATGACTGAGCATACAGCTAACTTTTAGTGTCATCTGGTTCAGATAAGGTTAGTGATGTACTGATAAATGTAAACAATCTCTGTTGGTAGCTTTTACCAATTTTTGAGATTCTCTCCCCATGGTCAATTTTGAAATATCAGTTTGATGTCACTGAGCATGGAGTTTGGAAGAGACACATAGAAGCAGCTCTCATGAGCTGATAAAGGCTGGCTCCAGCACACCAGTGAAAAGAATACCAGTTTTTAGAAGAAAGGAATCTTATATATCCTATTAATATCATGTGTAATGAAAATAAACTTTTTAAAAGTTGGCTATTAAAACCTTAAACTTTCTATACCAAACTAGTATCAATTCTTAGCAATTTGTAATGACAGAAACAGAAATTATTATATGGGTGAGATTAAATGCATGAATATACCCAAACACTATTAATTAGGTTTAAGTTTCTATATTATATAAAATCTTTAATTTAAACATCAAACAAATAACAAAAGAAAGAATATAATTTTTCCTACATTTCCTTCCATCCCTACCCACAGCACTAAAAGTCACAGATAACCCACAGTCTGAAAAATAAACATTTACATAATTGATAGTAAAACAAATCTGCATAAAGACTTAATCTTTTAGAATATTGACTTCATTGGCAGAAATTTGTGTATTTGATTCCATTTTTGCATAATATAATTTGTCCCAAGATTTCAAACAATAATTGTTGGTTAATTTTATTTATTCATTCATTCATTTAACAATATTTTTTGAGGTACTATTATGTGCTAGGTGCTATTCAAGATACCAGGACCCAGAATGGAACAAAACAAACAAAAATCTCTACCCTCATGTCCCTTACATCTTGGGGAGGAACAGCAAACAAGATGAATAAGCAAAATACGTAATATAATAAGTGGGGATCATTGCTAAGGAGACAAAGTAAGGAAGGGAAATATTATGGATTTGATGTTAAAATTTAGATGGGTAGATAGAGAAATAGCTGTAATCATAAAGAGAAATCACCAAGGTCTTGACCTTTGGCTTGTCTCAGTCTATGAAGAACTCTACTGACCAACTCACACACCCAAAGCTAGTTCTGAAAAACAGCAAATTTCTAAAGCCCTTGAATAGGCATTTCTTTAGTCTGAAACTACAGAAGAAAGAAAGCACATCTAATGATGCATTTAAGAGATAGAGCCTGTAAGGGGACATTCTATAATGAGATGGGAGAAGAGTTTTCTTTGTCTTCACTGAAAAAGGCCCAGGGAGGAGAAGGTCAACAGGAACAAAAGGGAGAAGAAAGCGTGTATTTCTCTTGGCTCCTTTTTTTTTTTTTTTGCTAATTTAAATAATAAATAAGTTAAACATGTTAAAGATTTTATGTAAAGATTTTGAGATAATGAATTCAAAATTGCTCTTAAAAATTAGAACATATTGCCAGAAACTGTGAAGAGCATTCTCGTTTTCTGATTCATGAACAATTTCAGGGATTTCTAGCGTAACTACTACAGAGCATCTGGAAAGCCGAAGAAGGGTGTGAGTATACTAAAATAAGGAAATGGGTGGAAACTATTCGGCAATATTTTGGTATAATGTAATTTTTATAACCTCTTTAAACCCACTCCTTATACTTAAAAATCACTGAAGATTAAAAGTCATTAAATTTATGAAGTTTTATTCAACTCCAATTATACAGTGTGCCATGAATGGGCAAAATAAAACACATATTTCAATGACTGTGTTTCCTATCTTTTAGTTTAGAACACGAGCCCTTTGGAATTATTTTTTTCCTGTTGTAAATGCTGAGATGGGGGCGGGGTGGAGATTTGGCGAGATTCAGTACAGGGCAAAGGGGATGAATTTGATCTTGGTAATTCAGGGCCTGGGAATTTAAGTGGACTTCAGAGTATGCACTTGGGCACCTCACCTTTTATTTAAACAAATAGAAAAGTGGCACATGAATGGCTCAGAAAGAGTTCGAGCTTGCCTCAGATGCAATCTATGGAGCAGGAGAATCCAATTTGATGACAATTTGAAAGAGAAAATTTTACCAAAACAACATATAGGGCTTTTTGCTCTCTAAAAAGCGTTCTTTTGGCAAAGTGCCTGCTTTCACATTAGCCTCCTGCTTATGCTGTTTTCTTTATACAATTTACATTTTATGCTTTTTTTTTTCATTTCACAAGTTTAATTTAAAAGTGCCTCTACAGTATTATTTATGTTTTATTTTATTCTCATTATGGCAGTTTCTAAAATAAAATATACTAATGCTTGTTGGGTTTTTTTTTTTTTGAATACTGTGAAATCCTGCGTACTGTGGTTGTGGTAATAGACGAATGAAAAACACCATGAGGGGAAAAAATTGAAGATGCATAGAAACTTGGGAAGCTACACTGGTAATACATGTGTTTTATGGAAAAATACATCAACTGCCATTAAACTGTATGCTCCTCTTTCTCTGTCGCTTTAAAGAAGAGAAAAACCAATAATCCCTAAGATGCCACATTTTGTCAAACCAAGACATTGTGGCAATTTTTCCTTATTACACTAATCACAGACATTCTCAATATTATTTTAATAAATAAGTATAGAAATCAATGGCTCCCTAATTGATGGAAACTTTTGGTGTGGTTGTATAAAGTTCATTACTGTTCAGGCATTTAATAAGCAAATGTTCTCTCAGCAACTCCAAATGGCTTCAGTTCCTATTGAACACCATTCTCTTTTCAGATCATTGATGTGAAATGATTCTATTGATGCTAGCTATTGAGGAAAACCTTTAGTTGGAGGGAACTATGTCCAACATTTATCTCTATGGGTGGAATTTTTTCATTTTATTTATTCTTCTTTTATTTTTTTTATCTGAGAAGGAAAAAACAAAGATCAAACACATCGACAGAACAAAACGACAGGGTTCACACCAATGTACAGGGATGGGAAGATTCTACTCTGATTTGCTCTGAAAAGCCCCGGTGCACTTTCCCATACCCAGGCGTTAACCGTGGAGGCCTCCATTACTTCTGCACAATGACGCAGATATGCGTCTCTCACTTTACTTGCAATCTCTGGCCATATCTCTGGAACTTCCTTTTTCTTCTTAGTCCCAGTCTTCTTAATTTAAAAGTAGAAGGTAAAATTTAGAAATGAGCGTGAGTGCAGTTGCTTCTTAGATTTGGAGGTGGAGTGGTCCTTCTCATCCTTGGCAGGTGAGTGTTTGATGAAGGGTCGGCCCTGAAATTGCTTGGACTGGCTGTTTTTATTCCAAGTTATGATACCAGTTGAGTAAAGACACTCAGAAAAGCCCTTCTGAACCTTGCAGGGTTTCTCTTCTCTCTGGCGTTTGAAGTCAGTGCTTACTACGTATCTACCATCCACCGGTCCTTTAATCAGTGTCCAGCCTGTCTCATGAGAATAGCCCCAGGATGGTGCCCCAGACCAGACTATGGCCAGCACCCCTTTGTCCCTCTCACACGGATGGGACATGATTCCACAGGATTAGCCAACAATTATATGCTCTGAACTGATCAATTCAGTCAATTTACTGTGCAAAGTAAATTGATCCTTCAGAACAAAGGCTTCTGTCAGCAGGGAGCTACCTGAGAAAGCAGCATGCCTGTGTAAACAGTTCTGTCCTTGTCCCAGTGTGTAGTGGCCCTGCGCCATATGGTGCCACTATGAACTTATTAGCTGACGGATTAACTGATCTCCGCATTTGGGATCCCCAGTTTCCAGCTGTGAGAATGATTGATGGGCTAACTACTGCTCCAGTCTTGGAAGTTATTTCCTCCATTTAACAGAGTCAAGAAGACAGAAAATTGCCCCCTTTGTAAATGCTAATCTCACCACTCCTTCGTACACCCAACATAGCAATTTATTCAAGGCAAAGTCTTAAAATTGGTATAGTGCACATCAAATGCATACTAATTAGCAATTTCTTTTGAAGGCTCCATCACTTATTAAGGGTCTCCTTTTCCATATGTTCATCATGCCCCACTTCACCCTTTAATTACAAAACAGCACTTTCAACTAATTGTGAGAAGGTATAGTGTGCCCGGAATCTGTATTAAACACTATACCTTCTGAGGCCTAATTTAGGGTCACATGGAAGGCAGACAGATAAGCAGGCAAAAAAGCTCACAACTGTCGTCTGTAATTTTAGGCATATTTGGGCGTTGATCAGGAGGAGCATTTTATCTGAGATGGCAGCTATGACACTCATCAGTGGGCAGTGCAACAAGCACTAGGGAGAAAGAATGGAATTAATCTTAGGTTAATAATTGGGATCTTTTCTAGTTTGAGAGAAACTCACATAATATGATTTGCAACTTAGCAATTTCTTCACCTACCAAGGGACCACACCATTTTATAAAGTTAATAATTTGTTACTAGATTAAATGCCTAGTCATTTAAATATATATATACCATAATTGTTCTATAGAAAGGGGAATTTTGCAGAATACATCTGAACGATGCTTAAACACTTCCTCTCTTGTGAAATGTTGGCATTTCAGAGACTTCAAACCACCCAGGGAACTCTAACCTTGATCCCAATGATACGCCTGCCACTTACAGTCTGTTATTGTCCGTCTTGCTGCATTACTGAATGATAAAGAACTGGTCAGCTCTTTCTCTAGCTCTTTATATCCACAGAATTTTCTACAGTTTAGTGAAACTTCCTCCTCATGGTGCTAGCACTCATAGAAAGAATTGGTGGGAGTTTAGAATCCAGGCTGCAAAATGAGGACTGAACCAAAGAAACCTTTGAGTTCAGGGTGGAGAAAGTGTGGGTAAGTCACACTTCTTAAAGTTCATTCTTGGAATTGAAGACCTTTTGAGTTGTCCCCTTGCAAACAAGTTCCATAAAATTCTAATAAATCTTACTTCCGCAAGTAATAGTGGAACCCTATCAATACTCCAAGGAACAGTCAGATCCCTCATTTTCAAGTGAGGTAGTTTTTGAAACCATTCCTAAATTTACAGCCTAGGAATGGAAGAGATGGAAAGAATGTGAATGGCAAAATAGGTCCAAGCTCTATTTCGTTCTCTAAAAAAAATAGCTGCAAGGAATCTTGAGCAGCCTTGTTGTTGTTCGCTGTCTTTAGCCAAATATCCTTGTTAAACCCAAGTTGCTTCTCTTCACAATGATTATGAACACGTTAATTCCCAAGCTCTCGAATTCACCTTGTTTCAGGTTGTACTAAGGTGCATTCCGACCAAAGTTTATCTGGGATTTGAATCCTGGTTTTTTAGCTGTGTAACCTTAGGCAGATTTTAACCTTTCGGAGTCTCAGCTTCCTCATCTGAGACTCCTAGGGGGAGTCACACCTCGCCCCAGAGGTGTGGGGTAAATGTGTTGTGCTGACGTGTGAGCACGCACGTGTGTCACGGAACAGAGATGAAAGCTAAAATTCTCCTTTTCTTTTCTTTCCCTTCCTTTCATTCATGGATCACTTTGGCAATCGCATTCCACAATTCTCAGTTCTACACTCACCACTTAGGTTCCTTCTGTGCAAAAAGAACTTGGTGAAGTTAAGAGCATAAAAAACTGTCATTAAAATGGAAGGAAAGTGAAAAAATACCATATTATCTTCTTTAAAGCAATACAAAATAGACTAAATATTAATGCAGTGTGGGGTCAATCATTTATTTTAAAATGGCTTTCTGAAATTCAGTTGCTCTTTCTTTTAATAAACAGTTGAATTTCTATATTGAAATTGTGATGTGTGCAAAGGGAACAATTCATGCGAATACTGGAGTTTGAGAGACGATCACCATATTCATGAAAATTTGGTGTCAAACAAACCTGAAGAAGTCATCTACATAAACCTGGCAAATAATTGTCAGGTAAGAATGATCTCAGCTTTTCTTTTTGTGTGTGCGGGGGACAGTTTTACGGGTCTAACAGTCTTCAGTTTATGTTGAATTGTATTTATGTAGACAGCCAAATAGACTCCCCTAATATCTCCAAATTCACTAGAGAGTCACTTGATTTTAGCTTTGAGGAATTGACCATAATGCACGCTTTTATTATAGAAGGCTTTATGATATTTAAAAAGTCAGATTGGAAGTATTTTGTTGGGGTATTAAGGTTGTAAGCTAAAGTTTGTACTTTGAAATAAAATATGCAAATCTTATTTCTGATTATCTATGCTAATTAAGAGGTTTACCTGAAAATAGTGTATGGCAGATAAATGATTTATATTTGCCTGGAAAATTGAGTCTATTTTTTTCCATTAATCTTTTTTCTCTCACTTTCTCCTTCCCTGGTTAGGCAATACTCTTAGATAAATATCGTGAAGTCTAATTTCTACCTCTGTATCAGATTACTCAAGGATGGTCACATGTTTAATAATAATAAAAGTGACACCAGATTTCAAAAAATTGCTCCTCATATTTGCTTTTGATTTTTTCCTCCTACAGAAGAAACCATGAATGATTCAGTGTCGGGTTAAAAAAACTCCACCCCCAAGCGTGAGAAGAATTTTATCCTTGGAAAACCTCTCCCCCACATTTCACCTTGGTAAATTTTGAATTGCTAGTGACTTCAGAATAAGACCCTAATTTACACATCTGTATATATCTGAGTCTTTTTAAAACAGTGTTTTTCAGTAAGTGTGGATGGACATAGGAGATAGTCATGGTCTTTAAAAAGCATAGCTATCTGTACTGTTAAATAGGTATGAGGGTGTTAAAAAGCATCTGTAATATATACCAACCTTGTACATTAGTCAGAACTAGATATTGTGAGTTTTCAAATTGTGACTCTTAGGGCATGGAGACCACAGCTCTCACTTCTTCTCACCTTCTCCAAACTTCTATCCCACAAAGATGGGGTTCCAGAGCATCACTGATTTTATATAGACTTCTTCACAACATTTTCATCTGACCCTCTGTCACTACACTTATGTGTGTACATGTGTGTGTGTAGGTGGCAGGTATGGGTGAATAGGGAGATAACTGGATGAGGGGTCTTCCCCTCTAAAGATTAACTGAGCTTGGGAATTTTGTTGATGAATGTGCATTGGTTCGTATGCTATTTATAGAATGCAATACCAGCTTTGAGATCAGCTTGTTCTTTCTTAGGAGTTCACAAAAGGTACACTTTGGACTTCTCAGTTTTATAAGTTCAAGCGTTGCTACTGGATGCTGTTTGCCTTCACGCACTAGTAATATTCCCATGGTTAAAAGTGGTATTTTATAAGTGATATGTATAGTCAATGCATAAAATATAGAGTACCCGAGTCAACATCAGAGATTTTCCAATGTAAAAAATCCACACAAGTTTACATATTGAAGTTTTTCTTGAAAGAAGATAATTGGTTTAAGTATTACTTTGCATTTCCTAAAAACACATCAGTCATCCTGGGGAAAGGAAAGCAGACGATGGCCATAGAAGAATTAAGTGTTGATTTCATGTCTGTCATAATGTGAATAACATGCAGATACTGACCAGCAGTTGACCAAGAGTACAGTTCTTTCTTAGCCACAAATATGGAAATGCTTTACAAAGCCAGGTCACAGGCACTGTGATTTGGCACTGAGCATTGTCCCAGGGATGGGGGAGCCTGGTGGGCTGCCGTCTCTGGGGTCGCACGGAGTCGGACACGACTGAAGCGACTTAGGAGGAGGAGGAGGGCGAGGATCGTTTTCATAACAGAAGATAAATGGTACTTGGGAACAAATCAGAAATGTATCTCAATTTATCAATAAGTGCATTATCCTTGAAAAAGAGTACAAACAGAATGAAACATGTATTATGATATTCCAGCATTTAAAATTTAGTGGAAAATTTGGAAATTTACTTCCAAAATTTCTAAAAATGAATACAAATTTGCCTAAGAAAGTGATTTGTTATATTAGAAATATACTAGAAACTATTCTGATGCTAGGGAGTGGACCCAAGCCAGCATTTCTAACTAGACATTTTACAGGTATTTTTGACTTCTCTTTTGAAAGAACATGGCACTTTTTCTCCCCTTTCAAATATTTGTTATGACAGTAATCCCCATTCAAATGAATAGAGATATTTTTCATTCATTTGGATCAAAACCAGTATTGAAACATTTTTAGACTAACTCTTTTGCACATTTCTTTTAGACTAGAGATTGAGGAAAGAAGCATGAAAATTGTATACTTTTATTTTTTATTCATAACTGTCTTGAAAGACTTCAAATACTTTTTTTTTCTTTTTCACATAATGGCAGCTGGACTAACAGCCCATATGCCAAGTTAAAATCTGAAGCAATTTGAAATGACTGAGGTTTTAAACCTCAAAAATTACTGTATATAATGGAAACTCAGACATAATAGTTCATGATGGAAATTCAGTCACCATAGTCAGGTGGATGGTGATGTTGCAATAAGGAAATGTAATTAAATTGTCCGTATCAGAAAGAGTTGACTAATCATTCATAAGGAGGCTTATGTGCTTTCATTTTTAAGTGAATTCTTTCCTTAATCATTCTTAGATATTTTATTCCCAGCTATAACTTTATGCTGATCAACCTTGTTCCTGATTTCTCTTAATTACTAATGCTGTAAAGATGTTGCATCTTTTCCAAGCTCCCTTACAGCCGACTTTCAAATCAATTTAGGCGTCTCAAAAGCATTTCTAAAATACCAGATGCTCTGTCAGCTGCACAGAACAATGCACTAATAATTATATTTCTCTTTCTTACAGCAGATCAAAGTCAGAGATGAGGTGACATACACCTAAGATATTCAAACTCTAGCTTGAAGGTCAATTGGATCTGCCTACATATGTTGCTGATTTTGTAACATGAAAGCCAGCTAAAAAGAACAGATTCATGAAATGCGTGTACTCTGTATTCTTAATTTTAGTCCTATCCAAATGTTTACAGAATAGTTTGAAGAGATTTGCAGTTTCTTGTTATCAGTCTTATTAAAGCTTGGCAAACCTTTAATAACAAGTCTATCAACAACCCACCAGGGATTTGATTTTAGTCTTAGAGGGCTTGAAATTTGTGTTTATTGAACAGTTTTTAATTGGAGGCACCAAGACCTTTCCTGATGGGTTGCCCATGTTGCCTCATGGAAATGTGGCATGCATGCTTCGCTTGAAAAGGCAATGGCAGCCGGGCAAAATTAATACTGTGTACACCGAGAAGGGGGCAGGCAGACAGGCAAATGGCAAGATTCCTTTCCACAGAGCTTTAATGTGGGTACTTTAAGCCATCCAGAAAAAGTGAATGCAACTGTTATGTTTCCATGGTTTAATTGAAAACATTGGAACAGGGAGACAGGTGCCATTCAGAAGCCAGAGTACATCAGCTAAACCAGAACTGTGGGTCAGATTCACGTCTGCCAGCTACATAACACGTTGAAAACTGCACTTTAGGAAAAAGAGAGAAAAATAATATGGCAGCATTTTCTCCTCTAGTCAATTCTACACGTTCATGCCAGATTAAATTTATCATGTTAGACAAATGTCAAAACCTTCAAGGATTCCCCTCTGCTCTAAGAGTGAAATACCGACTCCTACATCTGTGTTCCAGGGCCCCTCTACTCGACATGTTCACTTCTGCATGGGAGTTGGGGTTCTGAAGCCAGGCTATCAGAGCTCAAATTCCAGCTCCATCACTTACCAACCTGTGCCACTCAAGCAGTTTCCTTAACCTCTATTGTGCCTCTTTTCTCTTCTCTAAAATGGAGACTAAAGTTGTGTCTGTATCATGTGGTTGTTATGAAGATTAAATGAGTTGTTATGTAAATATTCTTAAAATCATGCATAGTACCCTGGAGAAGGGAATGGCAACCCACTTCAGTATTTTTGCCTGGAGAATCTCATGTACAGAGGAGCCTGGAGGGCTACAGTCCATGGGGTCACAAGAGTCGGACATGACTTAGTGACTAAACTACCACCACCAGTACCTAGTGAGTATTAGTTCAGTTCAGTTCAGTCGCTCAGTCGTGTCCAACTCTTTGTGACTCCATGAAATGCGGCATGCCAGGCCTCCCTGTCCACCACCAACTCCCAGAGTTTTCCCAAACTCCTGTGCCTTGAGTCAGTGATGCCATCCAACCATCTCATCCTTTGTCATCCCCTTCTCCTCCTGCCCTCAATCTTTCCCAGCATCAGAGTCTTTTCAAATGAGTCAGCTCTTCACATGAGGTGGCCAAAGTATTGGAGTTTCAGCTTCAGCATCAGTCCTTCCAGTGAACACCCAGGACTGATCTCCTTTAGGATGGACTGGTTGGATCTTCTTGCAGTGCAAGGGACTCTCAAGAGTCTTCTCCAACACCACAGTTCAAAAGCATCAGTTCTTCAGTGCTTAGCTTTCTTTACAGTCCAACTCACATCTATACATGACCACTGGAAAAACCATAGCCTTGACTAGACAGGCCTTTGTTGGCAAAGTGATGTCTCTGCTTTTTAATATGCTGTTTAGGTTGGTCATAACTTTCCTTCCAAGGAGTAAGCATCTTTTAATTTCATGGCTGCAGTCAACATCTGCAGTGATTTGGAAGCCCCCCAAAATAAAGTCAGCCACTGGTTCCACTGTTTCCCCATCTATTTGCCATGAAGTGATGGGACCGGATGCCATGATCTTCGTTTTCCGAATGTTGAGTTTTAAGCCAACTTTTTCACTCTCCTCTTTCACTTTCATCAAGAGGCTCTTTAGGTCTTCTTCACTTTCTACCATAAGTGTGGTGTCATCTGCATATCTGAGGTTATTGATATTTCTCCCAGCAATCTTGATTCCAGCTTGTGCTTCCTCCATCCGAGCGTTTCTCATGATGTACTCTGCATATAAGTTAAATAAGTAGGGTGCCAATATACAGCCTTGACGTACTCCTTTTCCTATTTGGAACCAGTCTGTTGTTCTATGTCCAGTTCTAACTGTTGCTTCCTGACCTGCATATAGATTTCTGAAGAGGTAGGTCAGGTGGTCTGGTATTCCCATAGCTCTGTATAAATGTTTAAGTAAGTAAAAGGTGTCTGACTGTATTACAGTGAGGTTATATTTCTTCCCCTCTCTGACTCTCTCCTCATGGTCTTATGACCACTTGAAATTCTTGACAAGGTCAGAAATGGAAGTAGTCAAGAACCAGCAAGCTAAGTAGAACCAGCAAGCTAAGTAGCATGGAAGTCACTAGGTCAGGGATTAGGTGGTCCTTTTAGAATGGTCTGCTCAGAAGTCCCCCAGACCTTCAGCCTCTACACAGTTGCTTACCTGATTCTCCTTCATTGGTGTGCCTTTCCCTCTCTGTTTACTCAAAACCTACTTGCTTTCAAAGTCAAGATCTAATTCTCAAAGATATCTTTCTAGAAAGCTTTGAGTTTACTTGTTGCTGTTGTTGTTTTTAATGAACTCTATCTCTTAGAGTATTTGTGATTTGGGGATCCTTAGTCATACACTGATTTGTTTTGTAAATTAGTATTAGCTTGCACATTGATCTTCTTTCCTCCCTACATATGGATAACTTATCAAGGACTAGGGCAGAGGAACATCCCTGGTGTCCCAGTGGTTAAGACTTAGCCTTCCAATGCAGGAGGTGTGGGTTCAATCCCTGGTCAGGGAGCTAAGATCCCATAAGTCTTGGGGCCAAAAAACCAAAACATAAAACAGAAGCAATATTGTAACAAATTCAATAAAGACTTTAAAAAATTGTCCAAATCAAAATAATCTTTAAAAAAGGACAGGAGCAGATATTTCTTCTATGTTTCCTCTGAAGCTGATCCTAGAGTGTTCAATTGTCATTGTTCAGTTGCTCAAGTGTATCCAACTCTTTTGTGACCCCATGGACTGCAGCATGCCAGGCTTCCCTGTCCTTCACCATCTCCTGAAGCTTGCTCAAACTCATGTCCGTTAAGTCGGGGATGCCATCCAACCATCTCATCCTTTGTCAGCCCCTTCTCCTCCTTCAATATTTCCCAGCATCAGGGTCTTTTCTAATGAGTCAGCTCTTTGCATCAGGTGGCCACAGTATTGGAGCTTCAGCTTCAGCATTAGTCCTTTCAATGTATATTCAGGATTGATTTCTTGATTTCCTTTAGGACTGACTGGTTTGATCTCCTTGCAGTCCAAGGGACTCTCAAGAGTCTTCTCCAACACCGCAGCTCAAAGGCAATAATTCTTTGGTGCTCAGCCTTCTTTATGGTCCAACTCTCACATCCATACATGACCACTGGAAAAATCATAGCTTTGACTAGACGGACCTTTGTTGGCAAAGTAATATCTCTGTTTTTTAACATGTTGTCTAGGTTGGTTTCTTCCAAGGAGCAAGCGTCTTTTAATTTATGGCTGCAGTCAACATCTGCATTGATTTTGGAACCCAAGAAAATAAAGTCTGTCACTATTTCCATTGTTTCCCCATCTATTTGCCATGAAGTGATGGGACCAGATGCCATGATCTTTGCTTTTTGAATGTTGAGTTTTAAGCCAACTTTTTCACTCTCCTCTTTCACTTTCATCAAGAGCCTCTTTAGTTCCTCTTCACTTTCTACCATAAGGGTGGTATCATCTGCATATCTGAGGTTATTGATATTTCTCCCAGCAATCTTGATTCCAGCTTGTGCTTCATCCAGCCTGGCATTTCACATGATGTACTCTGCATAATTTAAATAAGTAGGGTGACAATATACAGTCTTGACGTACTCCTTTTCCAGTTTGGAACCAGTCCGTTGTTCCATGTCCAGTTCTATTGCTTCTTGACCTGCATTCTATTAAATAGCTTTTAATAAAATCATCTGATGTTTTTTCTTTCAGTCCTCTCCACAAAACTAGGAACTCAAAACACAAAACATGGTAACTCAAAAGAAAAACTATAAGAATAAGGCAGTACAATACCTAAAGCTATCAAGGATAAGAAACAAAAACTGTCACTGCCAAAGCCAAGATATATTTTCATGGGCTAAAATGAAAAAGATGGTTCTTCCTCTGAGTCATTTTCCAATTTCTTTCACAAATTCAAAATGCATTTATAAGTAAGGAGACTTGACACAAAGTATCCCACAATGAATTAAAGTAGAATTAGTGCCAGACCTTCTCTGTTTGGTTTCTGACTAGTGCACCTTCTATGTAACACACCCTGGATTATCTTGTTATCTGCAGTCTATCCCTTCCTTTTGGCGCTACCTCTCCCTCTTGAGAGTCCCTTGGACTGCAAGGAGATCCAACCAGTCCATTCTGAAGGAGATCAGCCCTGGGATTTCTTTGGAGGGAATGATGCTGAAGCTGAAACTCCAGTACTTTGGCCACCTCATGCGAAGAGTTGACTCATTGGAAAAGACTCTGATGCTGGGAGGGATTGGGGGCAGGAGGAGAAGGGGACGACAGAGGATGAGATGGCTGGATGGCATCACTGACTCAATGGACGTGAGTCTGAGTGAACTCTGGGAGTTGGTGATGGACAGGGAGGCCTGGTGTGCTGCGATTCATGGGGTCGCAGAGTCGGACTGAGCGACTGAACTGAACTGAACTCCCATTTCTTCAGCTGGGTGGGCATTGTATCTCAATGCCCAGAGCTACACAAAATAACTACTTGTCAAATTAATGGATGAATAACTTCTCTGTCTTAATATCTGCTCCCTCCCTCAGTACACTTCAGATTAATTGTGGCTTTAAAACCGTATATTCATCATGTCACTCTCATGTTGGAAAACCTTCACTGGCTTTCAGTTATTTACAACAGTGATTCCCAGTCCTGACTTCACATTAGAATTACCTGGGGAGTTTTTAGAGCAACCTATGCCCAGCCTCACTCATTGGCGGGATAGATTGAAGGCGAGAGAAGAGGGTGGCAGAGGATGAGATGGTTAGACAGCACCACAGATTCAAAGGACAAGAATTTGAATAAGATCTCAGAGATGGTGAAGGACAGGGAAGCCTGGTGTGCTGCAGTCCATGGGGTCACAAACAGTTGGACATGACTTAGCAGCTGAGCAACAACATGCCCGGCCTCCCCCAGACCAAATGAAGCAGACTACGAGAATGGCGCAAAGCTTTTAGGGGTGATAATCAAAGAAGTTGACAAGTGACAGGACAGAATATCAACCAAATCACAGCTGCTTTGCTAACCGAACAGCATGTACACTAGTTGCAAAAAGACAGACTGGCCCTAAATACCAGCTAATTATCATCTCTGCCAGTGTCCATATTTTTCTTTCATGATCTCAAATAAGTCAGTGTAATAAATCACTGATGTACAAAATAAACTTGACATTCCTGACTCTGGAAATCAAGGCTCTTTATAATATTGCCAAATCTCCTTTTAGGACATTATTGCCTCTACCCTTTATATTTAAAATCTGTTTTAATTGTATGTTTATAGCCACTGAACATACCGTGCACATTGATGTTTTCTTGATTTTATTTATCAAATGGGCTGTCTATGATAGAGGACAACTTTGCCTCACTTCATTTTGGTGGGTGATAGAACCAAATAATTATAATCAATAATTGGTTAACACTGTCAACCAATCACATAGCAATTTACAGTGTTTGTGAGCTTTTTAGGACATTGATGCTTGTTTACCAATGATGGCATTTAGTACCAATGAACAATGAAAACTATAATAGTGGAGTTAAGGGGATCAAAACTGTGGTTTTTGAGTCTTGTCAAATAGAAAGTTGCTGAGGGAAAGAGAATGGCCATATTTGTCTATTACACACTATATTCCTCATCTTTTAAAAAAGATCTATCTTAGGAATTTCTAACTTTTCTTTCAGGAAGTTATATCTCATTCTGTTACATAATATGTGAATATATCAATCAAAAAGTGACCAAAGTGGGTTGAAAAGAATAATCTCCAAGAATAATGGAAAGTAATTTCCTTATTCCTACTCCATGGAGCTCTTTCCCCTCATGATATTTTCATTGTTCATTCGCTCAGTTGTGTCCAACTTTGTGACCCCAGGAACTGCAGCATGCTGGGCTTCCCTACCCTTCACTGGCTCTGGGAGTTTGCTCAAACTCCTGTCCGTTGAGTTGATTCTACAACAAAAAGTGCTAAAAGTAAAGGATATGATTTAGGAACCAATAAAGGTTTATTTAATATATGTTTGCATCATTCACAGGAGGACTCAGGGCACACAAAGTGTGTGGATGTAGGGATGACTAACCACTGTCAGCTGGACTATGGCCACAGGAGCCATATTTCCATGTTTAAGCAAGACAAAATTTTAGATCACTGGATTATACCATGCTTAATATCAAAAAACTGTTTCAGGCTATATAGGTGTTCTAAGTATTTCTGAAAATTCAGAGGCCCATTAAATGGATACAGTTATTTTATGGTGTTTTACAACAACCTGGAGTGGAGTTTTCAACAAACTCCTAAAAGAATGTTAAATTAAGTCTGTTGAGTGAGTTACTCACTCAGATAGAGACAAATATTTGACTCTAAAGGACTCTTTGAAGCTCTCCCTTTTCATATTATATCCAGAGTCTTTTGGTAGTCATTTGTATTTATGATGTTATTGTAAAATTTGGGTATCTAGTCCAAGAGTTTGCAAAACACAGAGCTTTAGTCGTATAGGCAGACTAACAGTCCCTCTGTAAATCTGTTATGTTACATGGCAAAAAGGACTTTGCATACATGATTAAAGGAAAAAGGGAAAAAAAGACATAGATGGTTAGATGTCCCTGCTCTATATGGATGGGACCAATCTAATCACATAAACCCTTAAAAGCAGAGAATCTCTCTTAGCTATGGTTAGAGATAAAGATGTAAGGATGGAAACAGGGTCAGAAAGATGCTACATTGATGGCTTTGAAGATGGAGAAAGCGGACCATGAGCTAAGGAATTCATGGCCTTAAGAAGCTATAAAAGAGAAGGAAACAGACTTTACCCTGGAGTCTACACAGGAAAATGCAGCATTGCCCACAAAATTAATTTGTCATAGTGAGAACTATGACAACTTCTTACCTACAGAACCGAAAGATAATAAATTTTTGTTTGTTTAAATTTATGGTAATTTGTTATAGCAGCTATAGAAAATGAATACAAGAGATTGTATGGCCATTTTTCTTAAATGGGAAGTAGGGGGAATTCAAAAAATATAGATTCTTCTCAAAGCATTTACTAAGAAATATTTGGCAAACAGACTTGATACTACTATTTTTGTTTTCAAAACTTCCTAATTATTCTGTAATGTAATTGCAAAATCCATTCATTTATTAGGCTGGAAATTACATAATTTTCTTTTTAAAAAAGAGCTTCATTGAAATAAAGTTCACAGATGATTCACACATGTACAATTCATTGTTTCTTAGTGTAGTCACACAGTTGTGTAATCATCATGACAATCTGATTTTAGAACATGTTTGATCTCCTGAAAGAAATCCCATATCCATTAGCAGTCAACCCCCATCCTTCACCCTCAGTCTTAAACAATAGCTAACCTACTTATGTCTCTATAAATTTGCCTATTCTGGACATTTCATATAAATGGAACTCTTATAATATGTGGCCTTTTGTATCTGGCTTCTTTGATGTAGCATGTTTTTAAGGTTCAATCATGTTGTAGTGAGTATCAGTACTTCATTCTTTTTATTGCTGAGTAATATTCCATCGTATAACTATACCATATTTTGTTTGTTCATTCAACAGTTGATGAAAACTTAGGTTGTTTCCACTTTTTAGTTATTATGACTAATTCTGCTATGACCACCTGTGTACAAGTTTTTGTAAAGACATATTTTCAATCTTCTGGATATATGGCTAAGAGTGGAATTGCTAGGTCATATGATAAATCTATTTAATGTGTTAAGGAACTGTTAATTGCTTCCCAAAGTGACTGAATGATTTTGCATCCCTACTATTATGAATGTGCAAGGTTTCCAATTTCTCTGTATCCTCATCAGAACTTGCTACTGTCTCAGTTTTTAATCATAGCCATTCTAGTGGAGGTGAAGTGATATTTCATTGTGGTTTAATTTATATTTCCCCAGTAATTAATGATGTTGAGCATCTTTTTAGGTGCTTATTGACCATTTGCAAATCTTCTTTGGAAATGGTCAATGTCTATTCACATCCTTTGCATTTTTCAACTGAGTTCTCTTTTTTTTTAAACTTAGACTTTTTTTTATTTTAGAGCAGTATTAAGTTCATAGCAATGTTGAGAGGACTGTACAGAGGGTCACCATATACTGCCCCTTCCACATATGCATAGCTTCTCCCCTTGCCAACATTTCCCACCAGAGTGGTACCTTTGTTATAACTGATGAAACTACAGTGACAGATTATAATCACTCGAAATCCATAGTTTATATTGTTATTCAATCTTAATGTACATTCTATGGGTTTGGACAAACGTGTAATGACATGTGTCCCTCATTATGGTATCATACAAAATAGTTTCACTGCCCTAAACATCCTCTGTGCTCCACTTATTCATCCCAATCTCTTTCCTCTCCCTTGGTAATCACTGATCTTTTTACTATCTTGATAGTTCTGTCTTTTCCAGAAAGTCTTACAGTTGGACTCATACAGTAGGTAGCATATTCTGATTGGCTTCTTTTCATTTAGTACTATCACCCCCATCACCACCACTCTTCAAGCCTTGATAGCTTACTTCTTTTTAGCACTGAAAAATCTTCCATTGTCTGCAAGTACCACAATATATTTATCCACTCACCCACGGAAGGACATATTTATTGCTTCCAAGTTTTGACAATTGGAGCTGCTATAAACAGCTGTGTGGAGGGTTTTGTGTAGGCATAAGTTTTCAACTCTTTGGGGGTAAGTACCAAGGAACACAATTGCTGGATCTTATGGTAAGAGTATGTTTAGTTTCCTAAGAACCTAACCAACTGTCTTCAAAAGAAGCTGAACCATTTTGCGTTCTCACTACCAGTGAATGAGAGTTGTTGCACATCTTGGTCACCTCCACTTCACATTATGGATGCTCAGGTCAGAGGAGGCCAGTGACATGTTAGTGGAAGTCTCTTTGGTGAGAGGTTTCTGTCGTCTCTTCTGCTCTCCATTTGCTCCTTTCCTCTCTTTCTGCTTGGAACATACTTATAGCGCTTGGAATACAGCAACTGATGGCAATCGTGAATTGACCAGCACAAAAACAATGTCCTAAGCTTGGCAGAGCCAGACAGAGGCAACTTGGAATCCTGTTGGTAGTGTTAACTAAATGTGAAGTAGCCACCCCAGTTACACTAACTTTGAACTTTTTATTTAAGAAAAGTAAAACTGTTAGTTGCTCAGTCGTGTCTGACTCTTTGCTATCCCATGGACTGTAACCCGCCAGGCTCCTCTGTCCATGGGATTCTCCAGGAAAGAATACTGGAGTGAGTTGCCATTCCCTTATCCACAGGATCTTCCCGAGCCAGGGATCAAACCCAGGTCTCTTGCATTGCATGCTGATTCTGAACCACCGTGGAAGGCTAAGAAAAGTAAAACTTCACTTATTTAAGTCTTAACAGTCTGACTTTCTGTTTATGAAAGAAAGTCTTCCTGACTGATTTAGAAGAGAATGCCAACAAGCAAAGATATTCTTCACTCTCTTTGATTTGAATGTTGACAATAAGTTTTATTAAACATATACTGAAATTAAATTCAATTCCATATTTACTAAATATTGTAGAACCAAGAATTTTGAAGGTTAGATCAGAACTTAGTCTAGACCCACTTACTGAGTCAGAGTACAAACTTGTCAGGCCCAGTTTGGTATGCAAAATCTGGGAATATAAAGAAAAGTGTGGTGTATCTCTCTGGGACAGCATGTATTACCTAAAAGAATAGAGAAGAAGGAAAGTCAAAGATAAAAGACGTATTTATTGAATCTTTGAATGAGGTAGAGAATAAAGTTAGCTCATTTTACTCTCACAACAATTTATAAATGTTTTTACCTCATTTTAAATGGGTGGAAATTGAGGCTCAGAACCCCAAAATTCACAGAGTTAAACAAAACTAAGATGGGATTGTGAGAGTTGGACTGTGAAGAAGGCTGAGCACCAAAGAATTGATGCTTTTGAACTGTGGTGTTGGAGAAGACTCTTGAGAGTCCCTTGGACTGCAAGGAGATCCAACCAGTCCATTCTGAAGGAGATCAGCCCTGGGATTTCTTTGGAAGGAATGATGCTAAAGTTGACACTCCAGTACTTTGGCCACCTCATGCGAAGAGTTGACTCATTGGAAAAAACTGATGCTGGGAGGGACTGGGGGCAGGAGGAGGAGGGGACGACAGAGGATGAGATGGCTGGATGGCATCACTGACTCGATGGACGTGAGTCTGAGTGAACTCCGGGAGCTGGTGATGGACAGGGAGGCCTGGCAAGCTGTGATTCATGGGGTTGCAAAGAGTCAGACACAACTGAGCGACTGAACTGAACTGAACTGAAGATGGGATTAACATCCATGTTATTTTTGTGCACAGCCCATGATTAATTCTACCATCCTAAACTGGCTTGGAAATGGAGAAGTTAGTTTGTGTGTGCATGCTAAGTCACTTTAGTTGTGTCCAACTGTTTTTCAATGCTATACTGTAGCCTGCCAGGCTTCTCTGTCCATGGGATTCTCCAGGCAAGAAGACTGGAGTGGGTTGCCATGCTCTCCTCCAGAGGATCTTGCCAACCCAGGGATCAAATCCATGTCTTTTATGTCTCCTGCATTGGCAGGCAGGTTCTTTACCACTAGTGCCACCTGGAAATCTCTCAGAAGCCAGTAGTTAATACCAAAAAAGTTTGTCAATAGGAAGTATGACTGTAGCTACCAGAATGGTGGTGTTGGATAAGGTGCAAGGCTCAGAGAAAGAAACTGGCAAGGTTGAGGCATAGACTCACTCCCAGAGACCATCTTCCTAAGCAGCTTATAAGGAAAGGGACTTGGACACAGAGGCCAAGCAGAAAAACAGCCTATAATATACTAGGCCCAGCTCTCTAGACAAGAAATTTAATTCAAATCAATCAATGTTTTGATCATCAGCTAGGTGTTCAGCACCATTCTTCACTCTAGAAATAGTACAATATACAAGTCACTCTCTGTGCCTTTGAGGAGTTCATAGTCTAACAGGGCCACAGGAGAGTTGGCAGGCAGTTGCAATGCTGTGTAATATCTCTTTGGAAAAGATAAAAGTACACATAGGGTGTTACAGGAGAACATAGGATATCTAAGTCAGTCTCCAGTCCCTGGAGAATGGAATGGCTAACCACTTCAGTATTCTTGCCTTGAGAACCCCATGGAGAGTAAGAAAAGGCAAAAAGATATGACACTGAAAGATGAACTCCCCAGGTCGATAGGTGCCCAATATGCTACAGGAGAATAGTGGAGAAATAACTCCAGAAAGAATGAAGAGACAGAGCCAAAGTGAAAACAATGCCCAGTTGTGGATGTGACTGGTGAAGGAAGTCAATTTCGACGCTGTAAAGAGCAATATTGCATAGGAACCTGGAATGTTAGGTCCACGAATCAAGGCAAATTGGAAGTGGTCAAATAGGAGATGGCAAGAGTGAACATTGACATTTTAGGAATCAGTGAACTAAAATGGACTGGAATGGGCAAATTTAATTCAGATGACCATTATATCTACTCCTGTGGGCAAGAATCCCTTAGAAGAAATGGAGTACCCATCATAGTCAACAAAAGAGTCTGAAATGCAGTACTTGGATGCAATCTCAAAAATAACAGAATGATCTCTGTTCATTTCCAAGGCAAACCATTCAATTTCATGGTAATCCAAGTCTATGTCCCAACCAGTAATGCTAAAGAAGTTGAAATTGATCAGTTCTATGAAGCCTTACTGGAGAAGGAAATGGCAACCCTCTCCAGTACTCTTGCCTGGAAAATTCCGTGGGTGGAGGAGACTGGTAGGCTACAGTCCATGGGGTCGCAAAGAGTCAGACACGACTGAGTGACTTCACTTTCTTTCTTTCTATAGTTCCTTTTGGAGAAGGAAATGGCAACCCAATCCAGTGTTCTTGCCTGGAGAATCCCATAGACAGAGGAGCCTGGTGGGGCTATAGTCTATGGGGTTGCAAAGAGTCGGACACAACTAAGCAACTAACACACACACATGAAGCCTTACAAGACCTTCTAGAACTAACATGCAAAAAAGATGTCCTTTTCATCATAGGGGCTGCTGCTGCTAAGTCGCTTCAGTTGTGTCCGACTCTGTGCAACCCCAGAGATGGCAGACCACCTGGCTCCCCCATCCCTGGGATTCTCCAGGCAAGAACACTGGAGCAGGTTGCCATTTCCTTCTCCAGTGCATGAAAGTGAAAAGTGAAAGTGAAGTCACTCAGTCGTGTCCAACTCCTAGCAACCCCATGGACTGCAGCCTACCAGGCTCCTCCCTTCATGGGATTTTCCAGGCAAGAGTACTGGAGTAGGGTGCCATTGCCTTCTCTGATCATAGGGAAATGGAATGCAAAAGTAGGAAGTCAAGAGATACCTGGAGTAACAGTCAAGTTTGGCCTTGGAGTACAAAATGAAGCAGGGAAAAGGCTAATGGAGTTTTACCAAGAGAATGCACTGGTCACAGCAAACACCTTCTTCCAACAACACAAGACTCTACACATGGACATAACCAGATGGTCAATATTGAAATCAGATTGATTATATTCTCTGCAGCCAAAGATGGAGAAGCTCTATACAGTCAGCAAAAACAAGACTGGGAGCTGACTGTGGCTTTCAGATCATGAACTCCTTATTGCCAAATTCAGACTTCAATTGAAGAAAGTAGGGAAAACCACTAGACCATTCAGGTATGACCTAAATCAAATCCCTTATGATTACACAGTAGAAGTGATAAATAGATCCAAGGGATTAGATCTTTTAGACAGAGTGCCTGAAAAACTATGGACGGAGGTTCATGACATTGTACAGGAGGCAGTGATCAGGACCATCCCCAAGAAAAATAAATGCAGAAAAGCAAAATGGTTGTCTGAGGAGGCCTTACAAATAGCTGAGAAAAGAAGAGAAGCAAAAGGCAAAGGAGAGGAGGACAGATATACCCATTTGAATCTAGAGTTCCAAACAATAGCAAGGAGAGATAAGAACGCCTTCCTCAGTGTCAGTGCAAAGAAATAAATGAAAACAATAGAATGAGAAAGACAGATCTCTCCAAGAAAATTAGAGATACCAAAGGAACATTTAATGCAAAGATGAGCACAATAAAGGACAGAAATGGCATGGACCTAACAGAAGTAGGAGATATAAAGAAGAGGTGGCAAGAATGCACAGAAGAACTATACAAATAAGATCTTCATAACTAGATAACCACAATGGTGTAATTACTCACCTGGAGCCAGACATCCTAGAATGTGAAGTCAAATGGGCTTTAGGAAGCATCACTATGAACAGCGCTAGTGGAGATGCTGGAATTCCAGTTGAGATTTTTCAAATCCTAAAAGTGCATGAAAGTTCACTTTCATGCAGCTGTGAAAGTGCTGGACTCAATATGCCAGAAAATCTGGAAAACTCAGCAGTGGCCACAGGACTGTAAAAGGTCAGTTTTCATTCTAATTCCAAAGAAGGGCAATGCCAAAGAATGTTCAAACATTCTTGCCTGGCTACAGGCCATGGGGTTACACAGAGTTGGGCATTACTGAAGTGACTGAGCATGCAAGCATGAACAGCAAGTACAGAGGCCCTGAGGCAAAGTGAACATGGTGTGTTCAGGAAGCTGCAAAAGGCTGAGTCCAGCTGAAGCCAGGGTACAGAATGAGGTGAGTGAGATAAGCAGAGGTTACAGGAAGAAAAACTGGCTTGGCATGCTGAGACATTTGGTATTTATTCTGAGCGCAATTGTGCATCACTAGTGGGTTTCTAAAAAAGGAGTGACATGACCTTATTTTTAGTTGAAAGTATTATTCTCATTGGAAGGCAAAGAATGTATTAGAGAGGCAAACCTGGAGGACCAGTTTAGAGGCAAGTTTATAGGCAGTAATTGAGGTAGAGGTGGTGATGAGATACAGTTAAAATGAAGAAGGACAGGCTGAATTGAAACCTAAAGCTGCTAATGATGTAGAGTTAAAGTGAATAAACAGGGACACGGTTTGTGGCCATCCTTATATTGCTAAGGGCTTCTTTGGTGGCTCAGATGGTCAAGAATCTGCCTGCAGTGCAGGAGACCCGGGTAGGATCCCTGGGTCTGGAAGATCCCTGGGAGGAGGGAATGGCTACCCATTCATGCATGCTTGGCTGGATCATCCCATGGACGGAGGAGCTTGGCAGGCTACAGTCCATGGAGTCACTAAGAGTCAGATACGACTGAATGACTAACACTTACATTGCCAAAGAAGGGCTTTTTGTTTTCTGTTAATAGCAAAGAAAACTGAGCATATTTCAGTTGTGTTGGAAAAGAGCCTACAGTAAGAAGAGACAGCTAGTGGGGCAAAGTTCTTGAGGAGCAAAAAGGAAAGGGTTAAGAATTTAGATAGAGATATGTGGACACGTGGCGGGGGATGGCGGAATGGATTGGGAGGTTGGGATTAACGTATGCACACTTGCATGTGGAAGACAGACAGCTAGTGAGAACTTGCTGCAATAACACTGGGAGGTCATCTTGGTGCTCTGTAGTAGATGGGTGGGATGGGAGGGGAATGGGAGGGAGGCTCAAGAGGCAGCGGTTATACGTATACATATAGCTGATTCACTTCATTGCACAGCAGAAACTAACACAACATTGTAAAGCAACTATTCCCCAACTGAAAAAAAAAAAGAAAAAAAGTGAGTCTACTCCTGTCCTGAGAGGAAGGGTGGCATTTACTGCCTGGCAGAGGAGGGTAGAACTCACATCTGAGAGCTAGCAGAAACCCAGAGTCCAGGCCCTGGGGAAGGGCTTGGCAAGTGTAGAAGCAGAGGATGGCTGTGTTGCTTTCCCTAGAAAGTTACTTGAGAACTTGTCCACTTGAAAATGAAATGTGTGTGTATTTGGTCATGTCTGACTCTTGGCAACAGCATGGACTGTAGCCTGCCAGGTTCCTCTGTCCATGGAATTCTCCATGTGAGAATACTTGAGTGGATTTCCATTCCCTTCTCCAGAGGACCTTCCCACCCCAGGGATCAAACCCAGGTCTTCTGCATTGCAGGCAGATTCTTTACCATCTGAGCCACCAGGGAGCCCAACACAGTTTACTTAAATCTTATTGTGTCATGCATGTGTGCTAAGTCGCTTCAGTCATGCCCAGCTCTGCAACCCCATGGACTGTAGCCCACCAGGCTCCTCTCTCCATGGGACTTTCCAGGCTAGAATACTGGAGTGGGTTGCCATTTCTTTCTCCTGTGCTCATACTGGTGGAGTTCTTGCTTGGAAACTTCTACTGTCTTTGTTAAGTAGATTATATTCTAAGTGCAAAGAGAAAGTGTTAAGGAAATTGGGGATGATTTGAATAATCACCACAAGGCATAAAAGGGAGTATTGATGAGGAAAACAGAAAGATCCCAAAGCATTAAATTCCCAGTTAATTGGAAATTATGGCTTTTTGGTGGCACCAGTCTTTGCCATTATGTGGCTTCCTCCATGAGCATTTGGCTGCCTTGATGTGAGGGCAGGAAGATTGATAACTAGATCCAAGGTCAGGAATTTAACAAAAAGATCAATGACAGAGCAAAGAAAACTGATCAGAGAGTGGAGATGTTAGACTCTGAAGCTTTAAGGACCTCTCTTCCAAGTGTTGACTAAGTCTAGGAATGGGTGTAAAGGAAAACTGATGGGGGGAGAAGCAGGTGAAGACCTTTGGAAACAAGGAGGTCAAAGTTTGACATTTGCATGGAAAATGCATTGCTTAGTGTACGGTCTATGTGAACATGTTTGCCAGACATGGTGCTTTACATAGATAAGGTCAATTAGAATTTACAACACCTTCAAGAGGAAATTATTTTTATTCCAATTTTCAGATGAATAAATTGACTCTTGGAAAGTTTGAGGAACTTTTGTAAAGTCGAGCAGATATTAACAGCAATAATAAACATTTTATAGCAATTTACTATGTATTAGACATCATTCTAAGCCCTTTACATTCTAAGTTCTGAGTGCTCAGAAGATTGTGTTATTAACATCATAGAAAGGAGGGAGGCACAGAAAGCTTCAGAAACTCAAGTTACATGGCATCTAAGTGGCAAAAAGGTGGACTTCAAGGAAGTGTCAGAAATAGGCTATTAATCAAAGTCAATGTTACTCCAAAACCCTTGTTTTAGCCACTCAGAAATAGCATCTATTTATGACATTTAGAGTGCTTTTTCATTTAAGAAATTCTTTAGGGAAAAAAAGTCTCTTCCAAGAATGGTAATAAAAGTTTTAATAAGTTTCATTTCATCTATTTCATTACACTTAAAATTCACACTGTAAAAAATATGAAATGAAACAGAATATTTAGGCTGAAGGAGGAAGAAGGAAGGAAAGGCAGAAATATGAGGGAAAATGAGATAAAATTCAGAAATCATTGCAGAGGTCTCTGTTAATTTTTCCTGTCTGTGAAGTGGCAAGAGATTTTTTCCTACTGATTTAAAGCTAACCCATATTCATGGGTTCCTCATGAATATGTTGTCGTTCAGTTGCTAAGTCATATCTGACTCTTTGTGACCCCACGGATTGCAGCATGCTAGGCTCCTGTCCTCCACTCTCCCGTGGTTTCCTCAAATTCATATCCATTTAATCAGTGATGTTGTCTAACCATCACATCCTCTGCTGCCCACTTCTTTTGCCTTCTATCTTTCTCAGCATCAGGGTCTTTTCCAATGACTTGGCTCTTTGCATCAGGTGGCCAAAGTATTGAAGCTTTAGCAGCAGTCCTTCCAATAAATATTCAGGGTTGATTTCCTTTAGGATTCACTGGTTTGATCTCCTTGCAGTTTAAAGAACTCTCAAGAGTCTTTTCCAGGACCACAATTCAAAAGCATCAGTTCTTCAGTGCTCAGCCTTCTTTATGGTCCAACTCTTATATTGTACATGACTATTGGAAAAACCATAACTTTGACTATTTGGACTTTTGTTGGTAAAGTGATGTCTCTGGTTTTTAATATGATGTCTAGGTTTGTCAAAGCTTTCCTTCCAAAGAACAGTGTCTTTTAATTTCATGGCTGCGGTCACCATCCCCAGTTATTTTGGAGCCCAAGAAACTAAAATCTATCACTGCTTCCACTTTTCCCCCTTCTATTTGTCATGATGTGATGGGACCAGATACCATGATCTTAGTTTTTTGAATGTTGAGTTTCAAGTCAGCTTTTTCACTCTCCTCTTTAGTTCCTCTTCACTTTCTGCCATTAGAGTGGTACTATCTGCAAATCTGAGGTTGTTGATGTTTCTCCCAGCAATATTGATTCCAGCTTGTGATTCATCCAGTCTGGCATTTCACATGATGTACTCTGCATATAAGTTAAATAAACAGGGTGACAATATACAGCCGTGTTATAATCCTTTCCCAATTTGGAACCAATTTGTTGTTCCATGTCTGGTTCTAACTGTTACTTCTTGACCCACATACAGATTTCTCCAGAGACAGGTGAGGTGGTCTGGTACTCCCATCTCTTTAAGAATTTTCCACAGTTTATTTTGATCCACACAGTCAAAGACTTTAGCATCGTCAATGAAGCAGAAGTAGATATTTTTCTGGAATTCCCGTGCTTTCTCTATGATGCAACAAATGTTGGCAACTTGATTTCTGGTTCCTCTGCCTCTTCAAAACCCTGCTTGTACATCTGGAAGTTCTTGATTCAGGTACTGTTGAAGCCTAGCCTGAAGTATTTTGAGCATCACCTTACTAGCATGAGTGCAATTGTATGTAGTGTGAATATTCTTTAGTATCGCCCTCCTTTAGGATTTGAATAAAAACAAATGTTTTCCAGTCCTGTGGCCACTACTGAGTTTTCCAAATTTGCTTACATATTGAGTGAAGCACTTTCATAGCATCTTCTTTAAGGATTTGAAATATCTCACCTGGAATCCTATCACCTCCACTGTCTTTATTCATATTAATGCTTCCTACGCCCACTTGACTTCATACTCCAGGATATCTGGCTCTAGGTGAATGTCCACACTACTGTGGTTATCCGAGTCATTAAAACCTTTTTTGTATAGTTCTTCTGTGTATTCTTGCCACATCTTCTTAATCTCTTCTGCTTCTGTTAGGTCCTTACTATTTTTATTCTTTATTCTGCCCATCTTTGCATGAAATATCCCCTGATATCTCCAATCTTCTTGGCAAGATCTTGTCTTTCCCATTCTATTGCTTTCCTCTGTTTCTTTGCATTGCTCATTGGCCTTCTTATCTCTTGCTATTCTCTGGAACTCTGCATTCAGTTGGATGTATCTTTCCCTTTCTCCATTGCCTTTTGCTTCTTTCTTCTGCTATTTGTAAAGCCTCCTCAACCACTTTGCTTTCTTGCATTTCTTTTTCTTTGGGATGGTTTTGGTTACTGCCTCCTGTACAATATTATAAGCCTCCATCCATAGTACTTCAGGCACTCTGTCTACCAGATCTAATTCCCTTGAATCTATTAGTCACCTCCACTATATAATCATAAGGGATTTGATGTAGGTCATACATGAATGGTCTAGTGGTTTTACCTATTTTATTCAACTTAAGCCTGAGTTTTGCAATAAGGAGTACTTAATCTGACCCACAGTCAGCTCTTATTTTTGCTGACTGTATAGAGTTTTTCCATCTTTGGCTGCAAAGAACATAATCAGTCTGATTTCAGTATTGATCATCTGGTGATTCCATGTGTAGAGACTTCTCTTGAATCCAAGAAAAGTGTGTTTGCTATAACCAGTGTGACCTCTTAACAAAACTCTGTTAGCCTTTGCCCTGCTTCATTTTGTACTCCAAGGCCAGATTTTCCTGTTATTCCAGGTATCTCTTGACCAGCTACTTATTCATTCCAATCCCTTATGATGAAAATGACATATTTTTGGTATTAGCTCTAGAAGGTCTTATAGGTTTTCATAGAACCAATCAACTTTAGCTTCTTTGGCATCAGTGGTTGAGGCATAGACTTGGATTACTATGATGTTGAATGGTTTGCCTTGGAGATGAACTGAGATAATTCTGTCATTTTTGAGGTTGTACCTGAGTACTGAATTTTGGATTCTTTTGTTGCCTATGAAGTCCCCTCCATTTCTTATAAAGGATTCTTGCCCACATAGCAGATACAATGGTCATCTGAATTAAATTTTCCCAGCCCTGACCATTTTCACTGATTTCTAAGATATCAATATTCCCTCTTATCACATCTGATTTACCTTGGTTTGTGGACCTAACATTCCAAGTTCCTGTATAGTATTGTTCTTTACAGCATCAGACTTTACTTTCACCACCAGACACATCTGCAACAGGGAGTCATTTTCACTTTGGCCCAGTCGCTTCATTCTTTCTGGAGCTATTAGTAATTGCTCTCTGCTCTTCCCCAGTAGCATATTGGACACCTTCCAAACTGGGGAGTTCATCTTTCAATGTCATATCTTTTTGCCTTTTCATACTGTTCATGGGGTTCTTGTGGCAAGAATACTGGAGTGGGTTGCCATTTCCTCCTCCAATGGGCCATGTTTTGTCAGAACTCTTTGCTTTGACCTGTCTGTCTTTGGTGACCCTGCACAGCATGGCTCATAGTTTCATTGATTTATGCAAGTCCCTTTGCTACAACAAGGCTGTGATCCATGAAAGAGTCCTCATGAACATGGTTGCGTGTTTTTTTGGGGGAGGGGGGTGGTCAACAGCTGAAGGGTAAGGATTTTGCAGTAACAAGTTCACAACCTTTGGTAGTTCCTCTTATTACTCCTATTACTGTATACCTGAACCCCTGGGAAGGTGTGGGGGTGCGGTAGGGACTGACAGCTTCTCTGCCAATCAGCTACACTTTTCCACCAATCCAAACAGACTCTTCTGGGCCAACTTCAATAGCTGGACACCAGCCTCCATTTGCCTCTCTGCTTAGTGATTACTACTGTCTCTTTCACAGCTACTGACTATATAGTCTGCTGAAGGGGCATAAGAAAACAGAAAGCAGTATGTCTTTTGACTTGCTGGTTGTGTTATGTTTAAATCCAAGAAAGGAGAACAAGGAGATGACAATATCAAAGTATTTCTATGTGAGTCTGAGCTTGCTGCCGTGAGATTGACAAGTTTTTATTTATGATAACGTTAACCCAAAACTGGGAACCCGAACATTGAAGAACTGTCATGAGCACAATATTTTTCCTTCAAACTTAAGAAATCAATATCATTTAAGGCAAATCAAAACCCTGTGTGGCTCAGACTGAGTTTCAGAGACTTCTTTATCACAAGTCATTTGACCTCCTTTGAGCCTCAGTGTCTTTTTCAATGTCGATAATAACCATCTTCAGAGATCAGGATAATAACCAATCATTATAATGAAAATAGATAATATCTATGAATAGCCTATGACCTGTTACTGAAAACTAGGTCACTGTAACTCTACTTTTCATTTGGAAAACATATATCTTTAGACATGGGCACTGAGGTTACATTTGCTAGTACCTAGTGCTAAGATCTGTGTAAACAGCTACGGTCAATGCAGAATGCTTAGCTTTTGACAAAGACACTGTTTCACATTGATTCCTTGTAGAGCAAATGAATATTACATTCACTAGAAGATGCAGTTGGAAAAGTTTCTTAGCAGCTCAGATGTTCAAAGTGTACAATGTATGTAGATAATTATTTTCTTTTTCCTTTGCAAAGGTTTGTTTATTTTTTAAAACCAAAATGACTAGTGTATGGAAGCAACATATAATTGGAGTTACTGTAAAGGTCACAACTAAATGATAGAATAATTGTTCAAATATGTGGTTTTGTCAGCCAAACACAGTGATTTTATGATCCATTGGTGTCTGCTTTATTTAGAAGGAGGTGGAAACTAGGGAGATTTATATCTTCTAGGATGTACCTGATTTGGACTTTTAATCGAGACTCTGGTTGGTGGACTATGGCTTTCTTTAACTCTTCTGATTAATTTTAATCTATTTACATCACAATATAAAATGGCCAGCTATAGCTAGTCTGTGGGCTGAATTTAGCCTGGAGAACATGTTGCTTGGGCAACACATATATTACAGGTTGGAGAATGGATGCACCCTTGGGACAAGTGTCCACTTTTCACTATGCAAAGTCCCCACCTCTCTACACTGTGGCTTACACTCACTTGGCACCCACCCCTGTACTTATGTATTATCTGGTCGTGGTAGGCATTGGAGTTTGGGACTTCTGATTGATGGAAAGGAAAAAATAAGAAATCACCCAGGTATTTATTTTTGCATGACCTTGTCATTGTGAAGTGGAAAGAAAGTTCCGTTTTTATTATGAATACATGCTATGAATGTGGGTACTGCATTCTTTGGCTTTACAAAAGTCTGCTTCTAAAATAATCTAAAAGGGGACTCATTTTTCCATCACTTCTTTCAAGAGCTCTGTTAAGTAAGCAGCCAAAAAGAGTAAAGGGCCACTGGATATTCAATTAGAGGGAGAGAATTCCTGTCAACGTTACTGAAGGAGGAAAAAAAGCAAATCTGGCAGATCAGGGGCTTTCTGCTCAATGCCCATGTGATTGCCCACAAAGCTCCTGTGATCCAGCGCTGGGACAGCACATCACCCTATTTGCACATGTATGGAAACACTTTTTGTAGAAGCTACTTGACAACATTTAATGTTTATTGTTTACTTGTCATTCCCCGAAACCACACACAGACTGTTTGGGTTACACCTAATGACAGTTTTTATTCATTTTACAGTTTAACGTTTCTTTTTATTTAGCTTTTGTTATGGTTTAACAACTCCTTTCATTTGTTGGAATCCTAGACAAGTTTGAAATGTGAGCACACCCGTAAGACAAACACACATCATTACCTTTCCCTCTCCTGGTGTGCAGCCCTTTGTGAAATCTGCCAAGGGAGTGTAGATGCTGATGCAAGGGGATCAGGGAGGGGGAGGGATGGAACCAAATGCCTTGGGATTTCTTGGATATTTCTTTGAGAATCCTTCTCCTAGTGAGATGGAAGCCATGGGAGAGAGGTATTAGGTGCTCCACAAAGTGCAGGGCAATAATAGGACTTCAGCGAGGATATTTCTAAGAATATAAAATCCCTGGGGAGAACAAGCACTTAATTTCCTTTCCTTCTTAGTCCTCTGGCCAAGATAATTATGCTGACTTGTGATGAGAAAGGAATCGCCATTTGGCCATCTAAATACCCATTTGGACCCTATGCTAAATTCAAATGAGTTAACATTGGGAAGTAGAGGAATGACTATTTTCCTTGGATCTGTCATTCTTTCATATGACAAATAATGAAGAATATTAACCACAAGTGTCTTACTCCGCTTCTGTACCACACCAGAACCAATAAAATAAGGGAGGTGGTACGTTTTGTGTTCCTGCCCTCATAGATGTTTTAGGTCCCTTGCAAACATCCACTGAGCTACATGATGAAAATAGATGAGAGCCAAGATGCCACACTTTTGAGTCCAAAAAGAAGTCATGATACCCAAGGGAAAAATTTTAAATATACTTCAGTTCAGTTCAATTGCTCAGTCGTGTCCAACTCTTTGCAACCCCATGAACCGCAGCACGCCAGACCTCCCTGTCCATCACCAACTCCCAGAGTCCACCCAAACCCATGTCCATTGAGTTGGTGATGCCATCCAACCATCTCATCCTCTGTCAGCCCCTTCTCCTCCTGTCCTCAATCTTTCCCAGCATCAGAGTCTTTTCAAATGAGTCAGTCTTCCCATCAGGTGGCCAAAGTATTGGAGTTTCAGCTTTAGCATCAGTCCTTCCAAAGAACACCCAGGACTGATCTCCTTTAGGATGGACTGGTTAGATCTCCTTGCAGTCCAAGGGACTCTCAAGAGTCTTCTCCAACACCACAGTTCAAAAGCATCAATTCTTTGGCACTCAGCTTTCTTTATAGTCCAACTCTCACATCCATACATAACCACTGGAAAAACCATAGCCTTGACTAGACAGACCTTTATGGACAAAGTCATGTCTCTGCTTTTTAATACGCTGTCCAAGTTGGTCATAACTTTTCTTCCAAGGAGTAAGTGTCTTTTAATTTCATGGCTGCAGTCACCATCTGCAGTGATTTTGGAGCCCAGAAAAATAAAGTCAGCCACTGTTTCCACTGTTTCCCCATCTATTTGCATGAAGTGATGGGACCGGATGCCATGATCTTCATTTTCTGAATGTTGAGCTTTAAGCCAACTTTTTCACTCTCCTCTTTCACTTTCATCAAGAGGCTCTTTAGTTCTTCTTCACTTTCTGCCATAAGGGTGGTGTCATCTGCATATCTGAGGTTTTTGATATTTCTCCTGGCAAACTTGATTCCAGCTTGTGCTTCTTCCATCCCAGCGTTTCTCATGATATACTCTGCATAGAAGTTAAAAAAGCAGGGTGACAGTATACAGCCTTAACATACTCCTTTTCCTATTTTTAATCAGTCTATTGTTCCATGTCCAGTTTTAACTGTTGTTTCCTGACCTGCATACAGGTTTCTCAAGAGGCAGGTCAGGTGGTCTGGTATTCCCATCTCTTTCAGAATTTTCCAAAGTTTATTGTGATCCACACAGTCAAAGGCTTTGGCATAGTCAATAAAGCAGAAATAGATGTTTTTCTGGAACTCTCTTGCTTTTTCCATGATCCAGCGGATGTTGGCAATTTGATCTCTGGTTCCTCTGCCTTTTCTAAAACCAGCTTGAACAGCTGGAAGTTCACGGTTCACATATTGCTGAAGCCTGGCTTGGAGAATTTTAAGCATTACTTTACTAGCATGTGAGATGAATGCAATTGTGCGGTAGTTTGAGCATTTTTTGGCATTGCCTTTCTTTGGGATTGGAATGAAAACTGACCTTTCCCAGTCCTGTGGCCAGTGCTGAGTTTTCCAAATTTGCTGACATATTGAGTGCAGCACTTTCACAGCATCATCTTTCAGGATTTGGAATAGCTCAACTGGAATTCCATCACCTCCACTAGCTTTGTTCGTAGTGATGTTTCCTAAGGCCCACTTGACTTCACATTCCAAGATGTCTGGCTCTAGGTGAGTGATCACACCATCGTGATTATCTGGGTCATGAAGATCTTTTTTGTACAGTTCTTCTGTGTATTCTTGCCACCTCTTCTTAATATCTTCTGCTTCTGTTAGGTCCCTACCATTTCTGTCCTTTATCGAGCCCATCTTTGCATGAAATGTTCCCTTGGCATTCTAATTTTCTTGAAGAGATCTCTAGTCTTTCCCATTCTATTGTTTTCCTCTATTTCTTTGCATTGATCGCTGAGGAACGCTTTCTTATTTCTCCTTGCTATTCTTTGGAAGTCTGCATTCAAATGGGTATATCTTTCCTTTTCTCCTTTGCTTTTTGCTTCCCTTCTTTTTACAGCTATTTGTAAGGCCTCCTCAGACACCCATTTTGCTTTGCTGCATTTCTTTTTCTTGGGGATGGTCTTGATTCCTGTCTCTTGTACAATGTCACGAACCTTCATCCATAGTTCATCAGGCACTCTATCTATCAGATGTAGTCCCTTAAATCTATTTCTCACTTCCACTGTATAGTTATAAGGGATTTGATTTAGGTAATACCTGCATGGTCTAGTGGTTTTCTCCACTTTCCTCAATTTCAGTCTGAATTTGGCAAAAAGGAGTTCATGATCTGAGCCACAGTGAGCTCCTGGTCTTGTTTTTGCTGACTGTATAGAGCTTCTCCATCTTTGGCTGCAAAGAATATAATCAATCTGATTTTGGTGTCGACCATCTGGTGATGTCCATGTGTAGAGTTTTCTCTTGTGTTGTTGGAAGAGGGTGTTTGCTATGACCAGTGCGTTCTCTTAGCAGAACTCTGTTAGCCTTTGCCCTGCTTCATTCTGTACTCCAAGGCCAAATTAGCCTGTTACTCCAGGTGTTTCCGACTTCCTACTTTTGCATTCCAGTCCTCTATAATGAAAAGGACATCATTTTTGGGTGTTAGTTCTAAAAGGTTTTGTAGGTCTTCATAGAACCATTCAACTTCAGCTTCTTCAGCGTTACTGGTCAGGGCATAGACTTGGATTACCATGATATTGAATGATTTACCCTGGAAACGAACAGAGATCATTCTGTCATTTTTGAGATTGCATCCAAGTACTGTATTTTGGACTCTTTTGTTGACTATGATGGCTACTCCATTTCTTCTAAGGGATTCCTGCCCACAGTAGTAGATATAATGGTCATCTGAGTTAAATTCACCCATTCCAGTCCATCTTAGTTCACTGATTCCTAGAATGTCGATGTTCACTCTTGTCATCTCCTGTTTAACCAGAGATAACTTTATATCCAAGTAGAATCAAAGAAATATTGATATTGGCAGTTGAAAATTTTAGCTGGAGAAAACTGAGATAGAAGGATAACTTCTTTGCTGAGAGTTTGCTTGTAAGTAGCAGCATATATTTCAGGGAATAACTAGGGTTTCTGTTAACTACTTGTATAGGTAGTGGCTCAGAGGAAGGCATGTCTCTAGGGAGGGTAAAGAAGAAATGGAAGCCCAGGTCCAGAAGGAGCTTTGTTAAGTGAGTGAGGGCAGAGGTGGAGGCCCTAGGGTCACACGGCCATCTCACAAGTGGTGCCTGGGGATTTCACTGAAAGCAAATTGAAACTTCGATCTGGTTAAAATGAATATTCCCGGCTATCAGTTTTTTTATGTATTGCAAATTTGGGTGAATTGTGGGAGCAGATTTGCCACATTCTATGAGTCTTTAAGCAGTTCGGTCTGTTTTCAGTTTTAGTTATCTGCTTTCTTAATCCTTGCTTTTTTTTCTGATTAATTTTCAGGAGTTTTAGATTTTCCCTGATGTTTAGCTGTCTTCATGACATTTTTTTAAAGATTACAAACTGGTGGCAAGTGAATATTTTTAAGTATGAATTGGTGTTTTTACAACTTTTGCATACTGCTGGGTGATTTTATAATATTAAAATTATCTTGAATAGAGTCAGATAGGCTCCTGCCGCACGGTGAGGGAATCCCAACAGAGTTCTCTGATGTGGATGGCCAGGGAAACAGAAGCTGATGAGGAATAGAGAAGGGTAAGACAAAGGAAATGTGCCTTCTGTGGTCATGAAAGCTGTGGCCAGAGAGGGCCAGTGAGGGCTTTTGTGAGCATACAGATGTGTCCAAAAAGAGAGAGGCAGTCAGCTTTCTACCTGTCTGGCCCTGAAGAGCAGAAAGTCAGAACGCTAATTTACTATCATCAGCCATGTAAGAGCCATTCCACTCCTTTCCTTTATCCTTCTCTTCTTATTACCTGTGACCCATGAGGTGAGGAGGAGGTGAGTGAGGAGGCAGGTGGCTTGACAGAGACTGAAGAGGAAGGCGGGAAGGCTTCCTTCTGCATAGAGATTGAAGGATTGCTTAATATCTTGAACTTTTGAGGCTTTACATTTCTTTAGTGAGACTATGTTGTATGACTTAAAATGACTGTAGAATTTTCGATTACCTGAGTGTGAACAGAGCAATCAGGGGGTTCTGGAGTCTTCACACAGTGCTGTGGGGGAGAATTTTCACCCAATAAATGCTGTATGCAGGGACTAGAGGAAATAATAAAAAATCACAGTTAATCATTTCCAATATGTATTTACCATATAGGTCAATAAAAACAATAGTAAACCTTCCTCAGACTCACTTAAACAAGGGGAATTTACTGGGCTATGTAACTGTGAAACCATTTACCTCAGATCAGAACTTGAACCCATGAGCTGGGACTTGAGCCCATGTGGCCAGGACTTAGTTTGGACTGTATGTGGCAAGGTGTAACGCTTAGGAAGTAAAATAAAAGAGAGACTCCTAAAAGCCAAATTGACTGGAGAATTCAAGAGCTGTTAGCATTATGAATGGAAGCTATTACCTGAAAAAATATTGCTGCAGGAGATTTAGACTGGGACATTAAAACAAGTCATTGTCCTGGGTATTGGAGTTAAATAAGGGGGCATGATAATGAAGTTTCACTGTCTTGAATCTGTGGGAAATAGATATTCCAGGGTTATGAGCTCAGAAGCATTAATGCTGTAGGACTGTACCTTGATGAAGCTCCTTTGGGGAAAAGGCAACAGAGCAAATTATGCTCGTGACACCTTGGTGTATCTTATAACCCACTTCTTATTTTAGACATGCTTAATATTATTAATTTACCTAAATGCCAGGGGAGATGGATGCTCAGAGATTTTCTAATTGCCCAAAGAGTTATAATCTAAAACTGGAAACCCCAGGTGGTCCCACCTCAATTCTGAATGGCAGGAGAGGAGTCCTGCTGTTGTTGGCTTCCGTTTTCCAGCAGAGCTGAAAAAGGCTGAACTGCTTGGTCACTTCTCTCCCGCAGGCTCTCGCCTGGCTTCTCAGGAATGGTGTCGGACATGATTCAAATTGAGCAGCTGAACCATGGCAGCAGGGGCTTTCAAAAAATCAGGATGGATGCTATAATGTTTAACAACCTCCTTCTCACACCCAAATTTTTGAATTGACAGTGAAACAAAGATAGAGGGAACCTATAAAACAAATAGGGTCCCAGGGCTTATTTTAATCAAATTTGTTTCAAGAGGCACCCCATTTCTTACTTCTTTCAATTCCCCCTTCTGCCCAATAAGAAAGAAACGAAAATGAGAGACAGTAGTCTCTTCAGTATTATAACGTGTGTATGTCTCCTTTGTAAATGTTATTACAAGTGGTGTAGTATAAATCTGGGAAACAGATGAAGTAATAGATTTAAAATTCTGTGGAAAACAGAGATCTAGTTCTGCCTGTGTGGGCATGTTGCAATCATCTTGAAATGTCAAGTCTTCGGGAATCAAAGTCTTTAGGGCCTTTAAAACCAATATCCTTTTAGGGACAGAGACATATTTACTGAAATACATAACCCGGAAAATAAAGTTCTTTGCTTTGCTTTACACCCTGGAGTGTGATAAATTTTGTGGGCTATAGAATAAGCCAGTCCCCTTGTTTCTCAGAGGATTTAGTTCCATATCAGAATGCCATTGAAATTTTAGTACTCAATCTTTTGGCCTTCTGAACAACCATTTGTTTTGTAGAGTCCATGATGTAAACGCCTCTGAAATGTTATTAATACCTTTTAACCATTTCCTATAATTATTTCAATAACTTAAAGGAAAACGCCTGTTTTAAAAGATCCCCTTTCTGGTGAGGGAGAATTTATAGCCAATGTGTAACTCAATGGGAAGTCAAGAGAGCAATCACCAAGAGGAATGAGATAGTCAGAGTTTCTCCAAACACATCAAAAGATTTCTTGGGAACCAAAGTCAACAATAAAAGAACACAGGATTAGTCATCTGGGATTGGATGTGCCAGCTCCACCCTTCTTTCTCCTGAAGGGAAATGCCTCCTGTTCTATAGAGAAAGAGGAAGCCCTCATATTCCACCAGTTGTTTCCTTATACTTGAAAAATTTGGGGGGTGGGAACATGGTAATAGAAGCAAATGGGAAAAATTATACTGAGTCATCAATTCCCATAATAGATCAATATTTGGTTTTTATGGTTATTAATATTAAGGCAAGGAATGACCAAGTTCTAAGTTGTTTTTATAAAAGCTAATACTGTTTTTGGTCCCATAATCTCAGACAATCTTTCAACAGGAAATGTCTCCCTCTCCAATTTCATCACCTACTATAAACTATCAAAATGAAATGGGGAGTTGCTATTCAATGGGTAAAAAGTTTAGTTTGTTATATAATATAAATAAGTTCTGGAGGTTTGCTGTATTGCCTGGTGCTTATAGTTAGCAACACTATATTGCCATTACTTAAAATGTTAGAGGGTGGATCTCATATTTTCTTACCACAATTACAAAAGAAAAGGAAAAAAGTGAGAAAGAAAGAGAGAAATAGAAGGAGGAGGGAATGGGAGGATGGAAGGAAGGAAGAGCAACAATAATAAGTAATGTTCTAGAAAGTGGAACCCTACTCATTTTTCGAGGCAATGCTATTTTGAGCAGAATTGGGCATGGGATTGGGTTGTGTGCATGATAAGTTGCTTCAGTCATGTCTGACTCTGTGCGACACCATGGACTACAGACTGCCAGGCTCCTCTGTCCATGGGATTCTCCAGGCAAGAATACCGGAGTGGGTTGCCCTGTCCTCCTCCAGTGGATCTTTCTGATCCAGGGATTGAACCCACGTTTCTTACATCTATCTGCATTAGCAGGTGGGTTCTTTACCACTAGCACCACCTGGGAAGCCCCAGCTGGTTGGGTTGGAGCCCCTTTGATTCCATCTTGTCTCCAGTTCAGAGGTTTAACTTTATCCAGTGGGATTCCTCATTGGTCCCAGGAAGGGCCTCACAGAAGCCACCAGTAGACAGGCTGGACCCTACCTTCACTTTCATATGCAATTCAAAATAAAAGCTTAGTTTTCAAAAGGATACTACTTAAAGTGATGTGAAAATGAAAATAGTTTCCTTCTAGATGTTTCTCAATTTGCAAAATTATGGATCTATTCATCTAAGAGGAACCTGCCTCATTGTGATTTTATTCCCCACGTCCCTGCTCTGTAGAGACCTGTGACAGTCTGCTGTTGGCAAAGGCAGCGTGGGCCAGATAGAGCAGCAACTTCAACTACATTTCCCTTTGATCTTCTTCTAAATCCTAAAGCCATTTTTAAAAAATCAGAGCAGACAGATGCTTTGCAAAAAATGTGCTTGTCTCTCTTTTTGTGATTATTTTCTAAAGCAAACACATTTCTCAACAGCATTTAAAATATTCTGGTCATTTCTGTTTTTATTTTCTACTATATAAATTCATGCAAAACTTGTTAATGTAGTATACTTTTAATACAATGGGCTCCACAAAAAATATTAGCTACAAACCACCACCTTCTCCATGAAGAGGGTTTTTATAAATCTCTCTGATCTTAAATGGATCAAATAAAAAGTTTGGGATTCATTGTTGTACAGACACATTGATCATCATTACTCTGAAGTCATTCTCTCTGCCCTACTAGTAAATGCTTCTCCATCACCCTTTCCTCTGACCACGTGCACTATAGGAATCAGAACGTGTCCTCCACCGCCTGACCGCAAGTCCTTGCTGTGATTTTGCTGTGTCGGTTCTCACTGTTGGGACTTCCCTGGTGGTCCAATGGCTAAGATTCCATGTTCCCAATGCAGGGGGCCCAGGTTTGATCCCTGGTCAGGGAACTAGATCCCACATGCCACAACTAAGACCTGGTTAGGCCAATAATAAATATTTTTTGAAAAAGATTCTCACTGCTTGTCACGTACCTTCACGCTTCAAGATGGCTATCATCCTTAGTGATGTCTCCAGTTGTTTTTATTGGTTTGGGTCATTAATCTGTACTTTTCCAACACCAAATATGAAAAAATTTTTCATTATTTTTGTTTTGTTTTAAACATATAAATTTTTTTACTCTCTACTTCCCCTGGTCATATCTTTGGAGAGATATCAAAGAATTTTGGAAGAGTGACCAGTCTTCACCAAAAACAAGGCATTCAGATGTTAGTTCACAGTACAGAGTTCTAAGGATGGCAGAGGTACCTTGAATACTTAGCCAGGAGTCACCAGGAAATGTGTGCTCTTGATTAACTGGAGGCCCCAGGGAAAGAGTCTGATGTATGATGTGGAGGAAGATAGAAATGCTCTGAAGCCCAAAGCTCAAGTTTGAGAATCTTGAAACCAATAGAAAATTGCAAGAATGTTCCAGAATCTTATGAGATTTAAGATTTCACAGAAGAAAGAGACTTCCAAGAACTTCTCATAGAATTTTTTAATGAGAATATAATTAATTTCACAGCAAGAATAATCTAAAGGTCCTTTTGGAGCAGTTTGAGAGATTCAGATAGGCCGGGGAAATAATTCATAAACTCCACTTCCCCCATGTAACCATCATCACCAATTCCTGCCTGGGTATCCTGGATCAGGGGACACATGAAAATCAAGGATGAATTCTGACATGGTGTTGCAGGAATGTGTATACTGAAGGACCAGAAACCCAGGAGGAACTGACTATCTCAGTATCCACACTGCCAACCGCTAGAGGTTCATTTTTCTGAGACATGAATGTTTTTCTTCAAATCATAGAATCCTAGACATGAAAGGAATATTAGAAATGAGCCCAATTCTACCACATTATAGATGAATAAGCTAAGGTATAGACCATTCAATGCACCCACAGTGACTATTAGTGCATTAATGATTTAACTGTGACTAGAAATCAAGTCTTTTAAAATCCATTCCAATTAGTTATGACTGAAATCTAACCCAAAGGAAATTTGCTGAAAGAATCATGAGTGTCTTAGCCTGGTCCCCTCAAAGCAGGGCCTGACACAGAGGGTTTCTTAGGATTTATCTGGGAAGATGATGCCAGGGAACAGGGGTATGGGGCCTGAGGAAGAGAAACAAGGAAGGAGAAAAACAAATTCAAGGAAGAGTAGTTAAGTTGGCCACCCTAACTGCACCAGGGGACTGGCTGACTGATGCTTAGCCTCTCTGAGACCCTAATGAATTACATTAGGTGATTCATTACCTGGGGTAAAAAGGACAAAGACTTTATCCATTGGCTTCTGTTGGTCAATGGGAGCTCCAAACTACGTACTTTGAACTTTCACATGGGACCTACAGGAATAGGGAACCAGTTCCCACACTGTGGCATTACACAAATTCCTAAAGAGGAAAGAAGAAATAGAATTTTGGCCCTCTGTGAGATGCTGTTGAAATGCAGTTTCAAGAAATTGATAGAGGGCTTTCCTGATGGTCCAGTGGTTAAGAATCCATGGAGTTAGGGGAAGGCAGTCGTCATAAGAGAGAAGAGTGGTATGGGATGGGTGGATGAAACAGTAGGTCCCACTAAACCAGCCTAACATTTTCCCTTCTAGGTGTTTTCTATTAAAATGCAAATTTTATACTTGAAGAAATAATACCAAATTAGCATCTTAGTAGGCATTCTTCAAGCTTGGATGACCCCTGAGACAGTGGAAATGGGACTCAGGATAGACCCCCTAATGAGGGGGAGAGAAAATCTCAATGGGACATAGGGCCAGTTTTCTGTTTTACAATTAACCCTAGGGTTATTCCTGAGTCAGTCCTCCTAAAGACGAAAGACGTAGGCAATGCAACATTAAGTGTGAATAATTTTTTAAAACTCCCAGTTAATACTTTGGGGTAAAGAAGAATCACAGCAAATTCCACCCCCCCCTCACCCATCTTTCAGTGCATTTTTACCTACTGAGGTTATTTTCTTCTTAAAGTGGAACTCCCTTGGAGATGACAAGAGGGAATTAAATCTTCAAATAAGACAAAAATATTGGTTGACATTCTCTCATTAGAAAGTGAAAAGTCAAATGGAGATTTCAGCACTTGATTTATCTAGAATACTTGCCATCCCAAAATAGTGACTAATATCCTTTGATGTTTACCATGTGTCAGGCCACGTGCTCCATGCTTTGTGTACATTCCTTTACCCAATCCTCAGAACTACCATCAGATAGATGCCCTTTCCCTCCAGTTTTTCCTGTGGGGGAAATAGGAGCACACAGAAACGATGTGCTCTAGTTTTAACAGCTAGTGAGGGATAGACCTGGGGTTAAATCCAGGAAGTGCCTGTCCACAGCCTATTTTCTTAACCCATTTGCCACATTGCCTCTCTGATGAATCATTAAATTAACTTTAAAGATATTGTTCTGAACAACAACCGTTGAAAAGTTCCCTTCAGATGGGATCAGATGGGTGTTTAACCGCAGACTTATTTTTGTTTTGCCTGAGTTATCCTGACTTCTGCCTCCACATGGCATTTCTATAAAAAAACATCTGTTAGGAATGTCATGTTGGTACAAGTCCTTTCCAGACTTTGAGATATATTGCGGTAATATCATTCTCTATATTGTTTACAGTGATAAAGTAAACCCTGACAAAGTAAACCAAAGTAAATAAACAATAGTAAAGTTGATCATTGCAAATCAGCGAAGTACATGGGAAAAGGAGCTTTCAAATATTTTCCACCTGAACATAGGTAGGAATGAGAAATTTACCTATGCTAACACTCCTATGAAATACTGCTCATACCTTATTAGATATTAGATATCATGTTCTTGAGATCATCAGATTCAAGTGCTGCCTATGAAATTGAGAACTTGAATTCAAGACGTGTCCTGAGGGGAGCAGCATAACCTTAGACACTGGTTTATGAGGGGAAAAAAAAAAATACCATGGACCTCCTTAAGTAATCACTGAGTAATTTATATGTGTGTGTGTGTTTAGTGGAGAAAAGTGTCCCCTTTGTCCCCTTTTCTTTCAAGTTTCCCTTCCCAGTCCTGCTTCCTGGAAACATTGAGCTCCATGAGAAGAACAGTATTTAGGTATAGCATCAGCACTCCCCTCTTACCCAGCACAGTGGGTCCCTGGAGTGGCTGTGCTAGAGGCTGGGGCTACTTCAGATTACATGCTATGGTGCCTGTCTTACAAGCTAAATGTGGACACAGACCTACACTCAAAAAGAAAAACAACTATAATCATAATCACATGCTGAGTTCCAAATGAACAATGCCAATGATAAGAGCTATGGAAAGACACATGAGGACTGATTGCTGAGTATGGACGTGTGGTGATAGCAGCAGAGATGGGAAGAATGGGATCTCGATACCTAATTGTTAGGGTCTTTCTAACATATGAACATTTTCCACAGGAGAATATTGCCTGAATTTTAAACACTCTTTTGTATCCACTGTTTTGAGGAGATTTTGAGGTTGAAACTGTTAAATTATTTGTGCCAAATTTGGCATTATCAGAGTTGAAATGAACGTATTTAATTTTAAAAGAAGATTTTATTTTTGGTAGTGAAGTGGGAACAATTTATTACAGGTTGTTCTTTGCAACAGAGCACAAGAGGAACAAAAAGAGAACGCTGCAAGTGTCTGATGAAGCAAAAATATCCTTTACCAGTGATGCTATGAGAGCAGACTGTGGTCCACTTTTCATTGTCAGCATAGAGGATTGAGAATCAGTAAAGCTGGGAATTGTAGTTTTGTTCTAGAAATGGAGTGATGAGACAGTGCCCAATAGTGATAGTAATTGGAAAGGACTGAATACTTCAAGTGTCATCTACTAAGATCAGATCACCTTGAGTAACACTTTTCTTCCACTTGGGTGGAAGTCTGGGAAGGAGGTATGCGCAAGGATTTGATTGGCAAACAGCTGCCCAGATTCAATAAAGGAATTTGCTCTTCTTAACTGTAAAGAAGAATATAAAAATAAAATCCTACATGTTCCTGGTTAATGCTATAATCATTTAAACTCAGAAAACTGTGCATATTAATTAGTTGCTGTTTAGTCATGAAGTTGAATCCAACTCTTTGCAACCCCATGGCCTACAGCATGCCAGGCTTCTTTGCCCTTCACTGTCTCCCAGAGTTTGCTCAAATTCATCTCCATTGAGTGGGTGATGCTATCTAACCATCTCATCCTCTGCTGCCCTCTTCTTCTTTTGCCTTCATTTCCCCCCAACATCAGAGTCTTTTCCAATGAGTTGGTTCTTCACTTTAGGTGACCGAAGTATTGGAGCTCAGCTTCAGCATCAGTCCTTCCAGTGAATATTCAGAGTTGATTTCCTTCAGGATTGACTGGTTTGATTTCCTTGCAGTCCAAGGGACTCTCAAAAGTGTCTTCTCCAGCACCAAAGTTTGAAAGCA